>NW_028270180.1:73963518-74266549 GCF_037043375.1 Chiloscyllium plagiosum | reverse complement strand
GGGGGTCAGAGAGAGGGGTGGCAGGGGGGAAGAGAGGGGTTGACATAAAGAGAGGAGGACATAGAGAGATGGGGACAGAGAGGGGGACAGAGAGAGGGGTGACAGAGGAAGAGGGGGGACAGAGAGTGCGGACAGAGAAAGGGGGACAGAGGAAGAGGGGAAATAGAAAGAGGGCGACAGAGAGAGAGAGAGGACAGAGAGAAGTGGTACAGTGAGAGGGGGAACATAGGGGGTACAGGGAGAAGGAGGGACAGAGAGAGGGGGGACAAAGAGAGTGGGGACAGTGAGAGAGGGGGGACTGAGAGACGGGGGCGCAGTAGAGAGGGGCAGGGGGATGGAGGGGGTACAGAGAGCGGGGGAAAGAGAGAAGGGGACAGAGTGGGCGGACTGAGAGCGGGGGTCAGAGAGAAGGAGGGGAAGAGAGAGAGGGGCACCGAGAAAGGTGGACAGAGAACGGGAGAGACGGGGGGGGGGGGCAAGGAAAGTGGGGGTCACAGAGAGAGGGCGGCAGAGGGGGCAGAGAGAGGTGTGCAGAGAGAAGAGGAGAGAGAGAGGACAGAGAGTCAGGGGGGACAGAGAGAGATAGGACAGAGAGGGGAGAAAGGAGAGAGAGATGTGGACTGGGGGACAGAGAGAGGGGGGCAGAGAGAGAGGGGACAGACAGAGAAGGGAACGGTGAGAGATGGGGGACAGAGAGAGGAGAATGGAGAGGGGGGCACAGAGATGGGGACACAGAGAGGGGGACGGCTAGAGAGAAGGGACAGAGAGAGGGGAATGGAGAGAGAGGGGACAGAGAGAGTGGGACAGAGAGAGGGGGACAGAGAGGGGGAACGGAGAGAGAGGGGGGACAGAGAGAGGGGGACAGAGAGTGGGGACAGAAAGAGGGGGACAGAGAGAGGGGGAACAGTGAGGGGGGACAGTGAGAGGGGGACAGTGAGAGGGGTACAGAGAGAGGGGGTACAGTGAGGGGGGACAGTGAGAGGGGGACAGTGAGAGGGGTACAGAGAGGGGGAGAAAGAGAGATGGTGTGACAGAGTGAGAGGGGCAGGGGGTGCAGAGAGTGTGGTACAGAGGGGGCAGACTGAGAGCGGGGGAGGCCGAGAGAAGTAGGGACAGAGAGAGGGGGACAGAGGAAGAGGGGGCACAGAGGGAGGGGGACAGAGAGAAGGGGACAGGGAGAGGGGGTACAGAGAGAGGGGTGACGGGGAGAGAGGGGGACAGAGAGAGGGGGAGGCAGAGAGGGGGGGACAAACAGAGAGAGGACAGAAAGAGGGGAACGGAGAGAGAGGTGGGGGGACAGAGAGAGGGGGCAGAGAGAGAGGGGATAGACAGAGAGGGGAACGGTGAGACATGGGGGACAGAGAGAGGAGAATAGAGAGGGGGAGCACAGAGAGGGGGACACAGAGAGGGGAACGGCTGGTGGGGGGGACAGAGAGAGGGGAATGGAGAGAGAGGGGGACAAAGAGAGTGGGACGGAGAGAGGGGGACAGAGAGGGGGAACGGAGAGAGAGAGGGGGGACAGAGAGAGGGGGACAGAGAGAGGGGAGACAGAGAGAGGGGGGACAGAGAGAGGGGTACAGAGAGAGAGGAGGACAGAGAGGGGGGGACAGAGAGAGGGGGACAGAGAGAGGGGGACAGAGAGAGACGGGACAGAGAGAGGAGGATAGAGAGAGGGGGACAGAGAGAGGGGGACAGAGAGAGGGGGACAGAGAGATGACAACAGAGAGGGGGAGAAAGAGAGATGGGGTGACAGAGTGAGGGGCAGGGGGTGCAGACTGAGAACGGCGGGGCAGAGAGAAGTAGGGACAGAGAGAGAGGGGGACAGAGGAAGAGGGGGCACAGAGAGGAGGGACAGAGAGAGGGGGACAGAGAGAGGGGGCACAGAGAGAGAGGGGGGCAGAGAGAGGGGTACAGAGAGAGAGGGGGACGGAATGAGGGTGACAGAGAGAGGGGGATTGAGAGAGGACGGAACAGAGGGAGAGGGGGTCAGAGAGAGGGGTGGAAGGGGGAAGAGAGGGGGTGACAAGGAGAGAGGAGGACAGAGAGAGAGGGGGACAAGAGAGTGGGTGGAGAGAGAGGGTGTAGTGATAGGGGAGAGTGACGGTGGTAGAGAGAGGGGGAAGAGAGAGGGGGGAAAGAGAGAGGGGGGACAGAGAGAGGGGGGACAGAGAGAGAGGGGACAGAGAGTGGAGGATACAGAGAGAGGGGACAGAGAGAGGGGGACAGAGGGAGTTGGAACAGTGAAGGGGACAGTGAGAGGGGGACAGTGAGAGGACAACAGAGAGGGGGGGGAAAGAGAGATGGGGTGACAGAGTGTAGGGGCAGGGGGTGAAGACTGAGAGCAGGGGGGCAGGGAGAAGTAGGGACAGAGAGAGAGGGGGATAGAGGAAGAGGGGCACAGGGAGAGGGGGGACAGAGAGAGGGGGACAGAGAGAGGGGGCACAGAGACAGAGAGGGGGACAGAGAGAGGGGGACAGAGAGAGAGGGGGACGGAGTGAGGGTGACAGAGAGAGGGGGGACTGAGAGAGGAGGGAACAGAGGGAGAGGGGATCAGAGAGAGGGGTGGAAGGGGAAGAGAGAGGGTGACAAGGAGAGAGGAGGACAGAGAGACAGGGCGACAAGAGAGTGGGTGGAGAGAGAGGGTGTAGTGATAGGGGAGAGTGACGGTGGTAGAGAGAGGGGTGCAGAGAGAGAGGGGTGGACAGAGAGATGGGGACAGAGGGAGAGGGAGGGACAGAGTGAGGTGACAGTCAGGGTAGGGACAGAAAGAGGGGTGACGGTGAGAAAGCGGGACAGAGAGAGTGGTCAGAGAGAGGGGGGACAGAGAGACGGGGGACAGAGAGAGAGAGTTAGAGAGAGGGGGACAGAGAGAGAGGGGAGACAGTGAGAGGGGGGACTGAGAGAGGAGGACAGAGAGAGGGGGGACAGAGAGAGGGGGTACAGAGAGAGGGGGTACAGAGAGAGGGGGACAGAGAGAGGGGACAGAGGGAGGGGGACAGAGAGAGGGGGACGGGGGGCACATAGGGTGGGGACAGAGATGGGGGACAGAGAGGGGGACAGAGAGAGGGGTAAAGAGAGAGGGGGTGACAGAGAGAGGGCGTCAGAGAGAGGGGGACAGAGAGAGGGTTGGACAGAGAGAGGGGGACAGAGAGAGGGGGACAGAGACAGGGGGACAGAGAGAGGGGGGCGGAGAGAAGGGGACAGAGAATGGGGACAGAGAGAGGGGTCAGAGGGGGTGACAGAGGGAGGGGGACGGGGGACAGAGAGAGGGGGATAGAAAGGGGGGAACAGAGAGAGGGGAGCGGAGAGACGGGGGGATGGAGAGAGTGGGGCAGAGAGAGGGTGGACAGAGAGGGGGGCAGAGAGAGGGGGGACAGAGAGAGGGGGGGACAGAGAGAGGGGGGACTAAGTGAGGGGGACAGAGAAAGAGGGGGACTGAGAGAGGAGGGAACACAGGGAGGGGGGTCAGAGAGAGGGGTGGCAGGGTGTAAGAGAGAGGGGTGACAGAGAGAGAGGAAGACAGAGAGAGAGGGAGACAGAGAGAGAGGGGGACAGAGAGGGAGGACAGAGAGAGAGGGGGGCAGAGGAAGAGGGGGACAGAGAGCGCGGACAGAGAGAGGGGGCAACGGAAGAGGGGGGATAGAGAGAGGGCGACAGAGAGAGGGAGAGGACAGAGAGAGATGGTACAGAGAGAGGGGGGACAGTGAGAGTGGGAACAGAGGGGGGGCAGAGAGAGTTGTGACAGTGAGAGAGGGGGGATCAGAGAGACGGGGCACACTAGAGAGGGGACAGGGGGACGGAGTGGGTGACAGAGAGAGGGGGAAGAGAGAGGGGGACAGAGGGGGCGGACTGAGAGCGGGGGGACAGAGAGAAGGTGGGCAGAGACGGGGGGGTCGAGAGAGTGGGGGTCACAGCGTGAGGTGGCGGGGGGAGAGGTGTACAGAGAGAAGGACAGAGAGAGAGGACAGAGAGAGGGGGACAGAGAGAGGGGGACAGAGAGAGGGGGACAGAGAGAGGGGGACAGAGAGAGGAGGGAACAGAGGCAGAGGGGGAAGAGAGAGGGGTGACAGAGAGAGAGGGGGACAGAGAGAGAGAGAGAGCGGGACAGAGAGAGAGGGGGACAGAGAGAGAGAGAGAGTGGGACAGAGAGAGAGGGGAGGACAGAGAGAGGGGAGAAAGAGAGAGAGGGGGACAGTGAGAGGGGGTGGACAGAGAGATGGGGACAGAGGGAGAGGAGGGTACAGAGAGCGGGGTGGATAGAAAGAGGGGGACAGAGAGAGGGTGGAAAGAAAGAGGGGGGCAGAGAGAGGGAGGGACAGAGATGGGCGGTCAGAGAGAGAGAGAGGGGTCAGAGAGAGGGACGGACAGAGAGGGGGACAAGAGAGTGGGGGAAGAGAGAGGGTGGAGTGATGGGGAGACAGAGGGGGTAGAGAGAGGGGGAAGAGAGAGGGGGGAAAGAGAGAGGGGTGCAGAGAGAGAGGGGTGAAAAGAAAGATGGGGACAGAGGGAGAAGGCGGGACAGAGTGAGAAGGTGACAGACAGAGTGGGGAAAGAGAGGAGGGTGACAGAGCAGGTGGTATAGAGAGGGGGACGGGGGGCAGAGATAGGGGACAGTGAGAGAGTAGGGACAGAGAGGGGGGTGGACAGAGAGATGAGGATAGAGGGAGAGGAGGGTACAGAGAGAGGGGTGGACAGGGAGGAGGGTGACAGAGAGAGGGACAGAGAGATGGGGACAGAGAGAGGGGTGACGGGGAGAAAGGGGGACAGAGAGAGGGGTCAGAGAGTGTGTTGGACAGAGAGGGGGGGCAGAGAGAGGGGGAAAGAGAGAGGGGGAAAGATAGTGGGGAACGGAGAGGGGGGAACAGAGAGAGGGGGCAGAGAGAGAAGGGGGACAGAGAGAGGGGGACAGAGAGAGAGGGACGGAGAGAGAGTGACGGAGAGGGGGACAGAGAGAGGGGAGAGAGAGAGGGACAGTGAGAGAGCTACAGAGAGAGAGGGACAGAGAGAGGGGACAGAGAGGAGGGGACAGTGAGAGAGGAACGGAGAGGTAAGGGTAACAGAGAGAGGGGGACAGAGAGGTGGGGGACAGACAGAGAGAGGACAGAGAGAGGGTAACGGTGAGAGAGGGGATAGTGAGGGGGGAAAGAGAGGGGGAGAAAGAGAGATGGGGTGACAGAGTGAGGGGGACGGAGGTGCAGAGAGAGTGGCACAGAGTGGTCAGACTGAGAGCGGGTGGCCAGAGAGTAGGAGGGACAGAGAGATAGGGGGACAGAGGAAGAGGGGGCACAGAGAGAGGGGGTCAGAGAGAAGGAGGTTCAGAGGGAGGGGCGACAGAGAGAGAGGGGGACAGAGAGAGGGGGACAGAGAGAGAGGGGGACAGAGAGAGTGGGACAGAGAGAGAGGGGGACTGAGAGGGGGGACAGAGAGAGAGGGGGACTGAGAGAGGAGGGAACAGAGGGAGAGGGGGTCAGATAGAGGGGTGGCAGGGAGAAGAGATGGGGTGACAGAGAGAGAGAAGGACATAGAGAGATGGGGACAGAGAGGGGGACAGAGAGAGGGGGACAGAAGAAGAGGGCGGATAGAGAGAAGGGCGACAGAGAGAGAGAGGACAGAGAGAGGTGGTACAGAGAGAGGGGGACAGAGAGAGTGGGAACAGAGGGGGGTACAGGGAGATAGAGGGACAGAGAGAGGGGGACCAGAGAGAGTTGTGACAGTGAGTGGGGGGACTGAGAGACGGGGGCGCAGTAGAGGGGGGCAGGGGGACGGAGCGGGGGACAGAGAGAGGGGGAAAGAGAGAGGGGGACACAGGGGGTGGACTGAGAGCGGGGGGACAGATAGAAGGAGGGGCAGAGGAGAGGGGCACCGAGAGAGGGGGACAGACAGCGGTAGAGACGGGGGGGGGTGGGGGCAGAGAAAGTGGGGGACACAGAGAGAGGGCGGCAGAGGGGGCAGAGAGAGGTGTGCAGAGAGAGGATGACAGAGAGAGGACAGAGAGACGGGGGGACAGAGAGAGACGGGGGGACAGAGAGAAAGACGACAGAGAGAGAGGGACAGAGAGCGGTGAGACAGAGGGGGGTGACAGAGAGAGGAGGGAACAGAGGCAGAGGGGTTCAGAGAGAGGGGTGCAGGGGGGAAGAGAGAGGGGTGACAGAAGAGAGAGGGGGACAGAGAGAGAGGGGGACAGAGATGGGGGGACAGAGAGAGAGTGGGGACAGAGAGAGGGGGTGCCAGAGAGAGGGGAGAAAGAGAGAGAGGGGGACGGAGAGAGGGGGGTGGACAGGGAGATGGGGACAGAGGGAGAGGAGGGTACAGAGAGAGGGGTGGACAGAAAGATGGGGACAGAGAGAGGGTGGAAAGAAAGAGGGAGGAAAGAGAGAGGGGGGCAGAGGGGGCGGATAGGGAGAGTGGGGACAGAGAGAGGGAGGGACAGAAAAAGAGGGGGACAGAGAGAGGGGACAGAGAGAAGAGGGACAGAGAGGGGCGGTCAGAGAGAGAGGGGAACAAAAAGAGAGGGGGGAGAGAGAGGGGGGGGAAGCCGAGAGGGGTGCAGAGAGAGTGGGGTGGACAGAGAGATGGGGACAGAGGGAGAGGGAGGGACATAGTGAGAAGGTGACAGAGAGAGTGGGGACAGAGAGGCGGGTGACAGAACAGGTGTACAGAGAAGGGGGACAGAGAGAGAGGGGGACAGTGATAGGGGGACAGAGAGAGAGAGAGTGGCGACAGAAAGAGGGGGTGGACAGAGAGATGAGGACAGAGGGAGGGGAGGGTACAGAGAGATGGGTGGACAGAGAGAATGGGGACAGAGAGGAGAGTGACAGAGAGAGAGGGACAGAGAGGGGGTTAGAGAGAGGGACAGAGAGGTGGTTACAGAGAGGGGGGTGACGGGGAGAAAGGGGGACAGAGAGAGGGGTCAGAGAGAGAGGGTTAGAGAGAGGGGAGACAGGGAGAGTGGAGACAGGGTGAGGGGGACAGGGAGAGGGGGACAGGGAGAGGGGGGACAGGGAGAGGGGGGACAGGGAGAGGGGGCACAGAGAGAGGGGGAACAGAGAGAGCGGGCTGAGAGAGAGGGACAGAGAGAGAGGTGTGGCCAGAGAGATGGGGACAGAAGGAGAGGAGAAGTCAGAGAGAGGGGGATAAAGAGGGGGGACAGAGAGGGGGACAGAGAGAGGGGAACGGAGAGAGAGGGGGACAGAGAGAGGGGAGCGGAGAGAGGGGGGGACAGAGAGAGGGGAACGGGGAGGGGGACAGAGGGAGGGGGACAGAGAGAGGTGGGACAGAGAGAGGGGAACGGAGAGAGGGGGACAGAGAGAGGGGGACGGAGAGGGGGGCATTGAGAGAGGGGGGATAGAGAGAGGGGGATAGAGAGACGGGGACAGAGAGAGGGCAACGGAGAGAGAGGGGGTCAGAGAGAGTGGGACAGAGAGAGGGGCGAGAGTGTGGGGAACAGAGAGAGGGGCGGTCAGAGAGAGAGGAGACAGAAAGAGTGGGGGTAAGAGAGTGGAGAGAGAGAGGGAGGAAAGAGATGGGGAGAGAGGAGGGGTAAAAAGAGGGCGAAGAGAGAGGGTGGACCGAGAGGGAGACAGTGAGTTGGGGGACAGAGTTAGGGGGCTGAGAGAGAGGGACAGAGAGAGAGGGGTGGACAGAGAGATGGGGACAGAAGGAGAGGAGGGGTCAGAGAGAGGGGGACAGAGAGAAGGGAACAGAGAGAGGAGGGACAGAGAGAGGGGGGACAGAGAGGGTGGAGTGGGGGCACAGCGAGAGGGGGACAGAGAGAGGGGAACGGACAGAGAGGGGGGGCAGAGAGGGGGAGACAGAGAGAGGGGGCACAGAGAGAGGGGTGACAGAGAGACAGGAGGGGCAGAGAGTGCTGGGACAGTGCGAGGGGGACAGAGTTGGGGGACAGTGAGAGTGGGGCACCGAGAGGGAGATGGGGACAGAGAGAGGGGGTCAAGAGAGGTAGGAGAGAGATGGGGGAGAGAGAGGGGGGAGAGGGGGGAGACAGACGGTGGAGAGAGGGGGGGGGAGAGGCGGGGAGAGAGAGGAGGGGAGAGCGAGGATGGGAGAGAGAGGGGAGAGAGTGGGGAGAGAGAGGGGAGAGAGGGGGGAGGAGAGAGAGGGGGGGAGAAAGGGGGAAGCGAGAGGGGGAGGGGGAGACAGAGGGGAGAGGGGAGGAGAGAGAGAGGAGGGGAGAGAGTGGGGAGAGAGCGCGGGAGACGGGAGGGGGAGACGGGGAGGCAGTGATGGTGAGAGTGAGAGAGTGAGTGAGGGAGGGATTGAGAGAGGCAAGGGGTGAGAGAGTGGAGAGAGTTCGGTGACAGAGTTGGGGAGAGAGTTAGTGAAGAGTGTGAGGGGCAGAGAGAGAGAGTGAGGGATAGAGAGAGAGGAAGTGAGGGGGCAAGAGAGGTTGAGGAGGAGAGATGGGATAGAGAGAGGCATGGAGATAGAGGGCGGAGAGAGAAGGGGAAGAGAGAGGGGGTAGAGAGCTAGTGGGATGGCGGGGGAGACGGAGGGGAGAAGGAGAGAGAGGAAGAGAAGGGGAGAGAGAGAGGGGGTGAGAGTGAGCTGGACAGAGTGATGGGGAGAGAGAGGGGGAGAGAGAGAGAGAGCGGCAGGGAGAGGGGGCAGGGAGAGGGGAGCAGAGAGAAGGGGAAGAGGGAGGGGGCAGAGGGAGGGATCGAGGGAGGTGGGTGAGAGAGGGGGAGAGGGAGGGGAGAGGGGGTGAGAGAGAGGGGAGAGAGCGCGGGGAGAGAGAGAGAGTGGGGAGAAAGTGGGGGAGAGGGGGGAGACAGGGGGAGGTGGAGAAGGGGAGAGAGAGGGCTGGAGAAAGGTGGATAGAGAGGGGTAGAGAGAGGACAGAGAGAAGGAGTTAGAGAGTGGGGTGAGAGAGAAGGACGACAGTGGAGACGATGGGAGGCGAGAGTTGGGGCGAGAGAGGGGGCGAGAGAGTGGCGTTAGTGGGGGCAAGAGTGGGGTCGTGAGAGGGGGCGAGGGTTGGGGCGAAAGAGGGGGCGAGAGAGAAGGGGCGAGACAGGAGGGCAAGACAGGGGGCAAGAGATGGGCGAGAGAGAGGGTGCGAGAGGGGGGCGAGAGAGAGGGGGAGGGAGGGGAGAGAGAGGGAGGGGAGAGAGGGGATCAGGGGAGTGTTGGGAAAAGAGGGGGGAGAGAGAGGGGAGAGACAGGGGGGAGGGAGAGAGGCGGGAGAAGAGGGGAGGGGGGAGAGAGAGAGAGGATGAGAAAGGGGGAGAGAGTGGGGAAGAGAGAGTGGGGAGAGAGAGAGATGAGAGAGAAGGGCAAGGGAGCTGGGGGGAGAGAGGGTGAGAGAGGGGAGAGAGTGAGAGGAGAGAGACGGGGTGAGAGAGAGGGGTGAGAGAGAGAGGCGAGAGAGAGGCGAGCGAGGTGGGGAGGGAGGGTGAGAGGGGGCGTTAGAGGGGGGAGAGAGCGTGGGGAGAGAGAGGGGGGAAGAGAGGGGGAGAGGGGGCGAGACTGGGGAGAGAGAGGAGGAGAGAGAGGGGGAAAGAGAGAGGCGGAGAGAGTGGGGGTAGACAGTGGCGGGAGAGAGGGGTGGGAGAGAGGGGGAGAGAGAGATGGGGAAGAGAGAGGGGAGAGAGGGGTAGAGAGAGAAGGGTTGAAAGAGAGTGGGGGAGAGAGGGGTGGGGAGAGAGTGGGGGAAATAGTGGGGAAGGGAGAGTGGGTGAGTAGAGTGGGGGTGGAGGGTGGGTGGGGAGAGTTGGTGGGGAGAGTGGGTGGGGAGAGTGCGTTGGGAGAGAGGGGAGAGAAACTGGGGTAAGCGAGCAGGATAAGAGAACAGGGTAAGACGTTGGGGAGAGAGGGGAGGGTGAGAGGGGACGGAGAGAGGGAGGGAGAGAGAAGAGAGAGAGTGGGGCGAGAAAGAGGGGAGATGGAGAGAGGGGAGAGAGAGGGGTGGAAAGAGAGAGGAGAGAGAGAGTAGAGAAACAGTGGGAAAGAGCGAGGGAGAGAGAGACAGAGGGGGTAGAAAGAGTGGAAGATAGAGAGAGGGGAGAGAGAGGGGGAGAGAGAGCTTGGAGAGGGGGAGGTGGGGGAGAGAGGGGGGAGAGAGATGGTGTGAGGGAGGGGGTGAGAGAGGGGATGAGAGAGGGGGTGAGAGAGGGGAGCGAGAGGAGAGAAGGTGAGAGAGGGGGAGAGAGTGGAGACGAGTGGGGGGCGAGAATGGGGCGAGAGAGGGGGTGAGAGAGGAGATGAGAGAGGGGGCGAGAGGAGGGTGAGAGTGGGGGGCGAGGGAGGGGTGAGAGTGGGGGGCGAGAGAGGGGGCGAGAGAGGGTGTGAGAGAGGAGGGGAGAGACAGGAGGACGAGACAGGGGGCGAGAGATTGGAGAGAGAGGGAGCGAGAGAGAGGCGGGAGAGAGGGGGTAGAGAATGAGAGAGTTGGGGAAAGAGGGGGAGAGAGAGGGGTGAGAGGGGGGTGAGAGAGGGGGTGAGAGAGGGGGTGAGAGAGGGGAGAGAGAGGGGAGAGAGAGGGGAGAGAGTGGGGAGAGTGAGGGGAGAGAGGGGAGAGAGAGGGGAGAGAGAGGGGAGAGAGAGGGGGTGAGAGAGAGGGGAGAGAGTGGGGGGCGAGAGAGTGGGTGAGAGATGGTGCGAGAGAGGAGGGGAGAGACAGGATGGCGAGAGGGGGGCGAGAGGGGGTGAGAGTGGGGGGCGAGAGAGTGGGCGAGGGAGGGTGCGAGAGAGGAGGGGAGAGACAGGAGGGTGAGACAGGGGGCGAGAGATGGGAGAGAGACGGAGCGAGAGGGGGCGAGAGAGAGGCGGGAGAGAGTGGGTAGAGAGAGAGTGTTGGGGAAAGAGGGGAGAGAGAGGGGGAGAGAGGGGGAGACAGAGGGGAGAGAGAGGTAAAGAGAGGGGGGAGGGAGAGGGGGAGGGAGTGTGGGGGAGAGAGTGCGGGGGAGAGAGTGTGGGGAGAGAGTGTGGGGGAGAGAGAGAGGGGTGAGAGAGAGGCGAGAGAGAGTGGCAAGAGAGGTGGGGAGAGAGGGGGGAGAGAGGGGGGAGAGAGGGGGAGAGAATGGGAAGAGAGAGAAAGGGTGATAGAGAGTGGTGAGAGAGAGTGGCGAGAGAGGAGGAGAGAGAGGGGGAGAGTGAGGGGGAGAGAGTGAGGGGGAGAGAGGGGTGGGAGAGAGAGGCTGGAGAGAGAGGGGGAGAGGGGGGAGAGAGAGAGTGGGAGAGAGAGGGGGATAGAGTGTGGGGGAGAGAGAGTGGGGATAGAGTGGGAGGAACGTGTGAGGGGAGAGAGTGGGGTAGAGAGTGGGGAGAGAGACGGGTGGGAGAGAGAGGTGTGAGAGTGAGGGGGAGAGAGAGAGGTGAGAGAGTAGGAGAGAGAGGAAGAGAGAGGGGAGTGAGATGGGTGGTGAGAGGGGCTGAGAGAGAGGGGGCGAGAGAGAGTGGGGGAGAGAGAGGGTGAGAGAGAGGGGCAAGAGAGAGGGGTGAGAGAGAGTGGGGGAAAGAGAGGGGGAGAGAGAGGGGAAGAGAGAGGGCGAGAGAGAGTGGGGCAAGAGAGAAGGGCGAGAGAGAGTGGGGCGAGAGAGAGGGGGAGAGAGGGGGGGAGAGAGAGGGGGGAGAGAGAGGGGGAGAGAGGGGGGAGAGAGAGGGGAGAGAGTTTAGGGAGAGAGAGGATCTCGTGAGGCGGGAGGGAGGGGGAGAAAAAGGGTGTGAGAGAGAGGGGAAGAGAGAGGGGGAGAGAGAGGGGGAGAGAGAGGGGGAGAGCGAGAGAGGGGGAGAGAGAGGGGAGAGAGTTTAGGGAGAGAGAGGTTGTCGTGAGGCGGGAGGGAGGAGGAGAAAAAGGGTGTGAGAGAGAGGGGGTGAGGGGGGGGTGAGAGAGAGGGTGTGAGAGAGAGAGAGGGTGAGAGAGAGGGGGGTGAGAAAGAGGGTGTGTGAGAGAGAGGGTGATAGAGAGGGGGGTGAGAGAGACGGGGGTGAGAGAGAGAGGGTGAGAGAGAGGAGGAGAGGGGGGTGTGAGAGAGGGGAGAGTGAGTGAGAGAGAGGGGTGGGAGAGAGGGGTGTGAGAGAGGGTGTGGGAGAGGGGGTGAGAGAGAGGGTGTGAGAGTTAGGGGTAGAGAGGGTGTGGGAGAGAGGGGTGTGAGAGAGAGGGGGTGAGAGAGAGGGGGTGAGAGAGCGGGTGAAAGAGAGGGGGTTAGTGGGTGTTGAGAAAAGGGGAAAGACGGGTGTGTGGGGAGAGAAGGGGACAGAGAAGGGGGAGAGGAAGAGGGGGAGTGAGATTGGGGGAGACAGTGAAGAAAGAGTGGGAAAGAGAGTGAGGGGGAGAGTGAGATGGTGAGAGAGGGAGGGGGAGAGAGGGTGGAGAGAGAGGGGAGAGTGAGAGATAGAGAGGGGAGAGAGATGGTGTGAGAGTGGGTGAAGAGAGTGAGGGAGAGAATGGGGAAAGACAGTGGGGAGAGAGAGGAGAGGGTGAGAGCATGGGAGAAGCAGGGAGTGACAGAGGGAGAGAGAGGGAGAGATTTAGGCGACAGAGAGAGTTAGTGAAGAGAGAAGAGGAGAGAGAGATTGAGGGTCGAGAGAGGGGTGAGTGGGGTAGAGAGAGAGAGGTAGAGAGAGGTGGTGAGAGAGTGGATAGAGAGAGAGGGAGAGGGAGGGGGAGAGAAGGGACCGCGGAGAGAGGGGGAGAGTGGGGGACAGAGAGGTGAGAGAGAGGGACAGAGGGAGTGGGACAGAGAATGGAGGGAGAGAGAAGGGGGAGAGAGGGAAGGGGAGAGAGAGTGTGGGGACAGAGTGGGGGAGCGAGTGGGGAGCGAGAGTGGCGAGCGAGAGTGGGGAAGAGAGTGGGGGAGTGAGTGGGGGAAGGAGAGGGTTAGGGAGGGAGGGGAGGAGAGAGTGGTGGAAAGAGTGTGGGAGAGAGTGGGGAGGGAGAGGGTTAGGGAGGGAGTGAGAGAGAGGGGAGAGATTTTGGTGACACAGTCGGGGGAGAGTTAGTGAAGAGAGGGGAGAGAGAGTGACGTGTACAGAGAGAGTCGGTGAGAGAGAGACTGTAGAGAGAAGGGGAGAGAGGAGGGGAGAGGTTGGAGAGAGGGGTTAGAGGGGTGAGAGGGGTGTGGAGAGAGGGGGAAGAGAGAGAGGTTGCAAAGAGAGAGATAGGGAGGGGGAAGAGAGACGGGGAGGGCGAGAGAGGGGGAGAGAGTGGGGGAGAGCGACGGGGAGGGGGGAGAGACGGGGAGAGAGAGGGGGAGAGAGAGAGGGGTGAGAGAGAGGGGGGTGAGAGAGACGGTGTGAGACAAAGAGGGTGAGAGAGGTAGAGAGAGAGAGGGGAGTGAGAGTGGGGAGAGAGAGGATGTGAGAGAGGGTGTGAGAGAGAGGGTGTGAGAGAGAGCGTGTGAGAGAGAAGGTGCGAGGAAGGATGAGGGGGGGGCAGAAAGAGGGTAAGAGCGGGAAGAGAAAGGGGAGAGAGATGGGGCAGAGAGTGGGGGAAGAGAGTGGGGGAGAGGGGAAAGTGGGAGGGGGAGAGGGAGGAGAGAGAGAGGGGAAGGGAGAGGAAGGTGCGAGGAAGGGGAGAGAGAGGGGGACAGAAAGGGGGTGAGAGAGGGGGAGAGAGAGGGGAGAGAGATGGGCGTGAGAGTGGGGGAAGAGCTTGGTGGAGAGAGTGGGGAAAGAGAGTGGAGAAAGAGAGTGGGGAGAGGGAGGTGGAGAGAGAGGGGGAGAGAGACGGGGAGAGCGATGGGGATGTCGACGAGGAGGGGGAAGAGACGGGGAGAGAGTGGGAGGGAGAGGAAGGTGCGAGGAAGGGGAAGTGAGGGGGACAGAAAGGGGGTGAGAGTGGGGGAGAGAAGGGGAGAGTGCGAGGGTGAGAGACGGAAGGAATGAGAGATGGAGAGAGAGGGGAGAGATTTAGGCGACAGAGTTAGTGAAGAGTGAGGGGGAGAGACTTTGAGGGGTAGAGAGAGAGGGTGAGCGGGGTAGAGAGAGACGGGATAGAGAGAAGAGGTGAGAGGGAATGGAGAGGGAGGGGGAGAGTGGGGGGAGAGAGAGGGGAGAGTGGGGGAGAGAGAGGAGAGAGAGGCGGACAGAGGGAGGGGGAAAGAGGGAGGGGCACAGAGAGTGGAGGGAGAAGGGGAGAGAGAGGGGGAGGGAGAGAGAGAGTGTGGGGACAGAGTGGGGGAGAGAGTGGGGAGAGAGAGTGTGGAGAGAGAGTGCGGTAAGAGAGTCAGGGAGAGAGTGGGGAGAGAGTGGGGGAGAGTGTGGGGGATAGAGTGGGGAGAGAGTGGGGGAGAGAGTGTGGGAGAGAGAGGGTTAGGGAGGGAGTGAGAAAGAGGGGAGAGATTTAGGTGACAGAGTCGGGGGGAGATTTAGTGAAGAGAGAGGGGAGAGAGAGTGAGGTGTAGAGAGAGTGGGTGAGAGAGAGAGGTGTAAAGAGAGGGGGTGAGAGAGACGGTAGAGTGAAGGGGAGAGAGGAGGGGAGAGGGGGAGAGAGGGGTTAGAGGGGTGAGAGGGGTGTGGAGAGAGGGGGAAGAGAGAGAGAGGCGGCAGAGAGAGAGAGATAGGGGGAATAGAGACGGGGAGGGCGAGACAGAGTGGGAGAGAGGGGGAGAGAGACGGAGAGAGCGACGGGGAGAGCGAGGGGAAGGGGGTCAGACGTGGAGAGAGAAAGGGAGAGAGAGTGGGAGGGAGAGGAAGGTGCGAGGGAGGGTGAGAGAGGGGAACAGAAAGAGGGTGAGAGCGGAGGGAGAGACAGGGGAGTGAGATGGGGCAGAGATTGGGGAAGAAAGTTGGGGGTGAGAGGGGAGAGGGAGAGGGGGAGAGGGAGGGAGAGAGAGAGGGGGAGAGAGACGGGGAGAGCGACGGGGAGAGAGGGGGAGAGACAAGGCGAGAGAGGGATGGGAGAGGAAGGTGCGAGGAAGGGGGAGACTGGGGGACAGAAAGGGGGTGACAGCAGGGGGGACAGAGAAGGGAGAGAGATGGGGGTGAGAGTGGGGGAAGAGCGTGGTGGAGAGAGTTGGGAAAGAGAGCGGGGAAAGAGAGTGGGGGAGAGGGAGGGGAGAGAGATGGGGAGAGCGACGGGGAGGGGGAGAGACGGGGAGAGAGAGTGGGAGGGAGAGGAAGGAGTGAGGAAGGGGAGAGAGGGGGACAGAAAGGGGTGAGAGTGGGGGGAGAGAGAGGGGAGAAGGAGAGGGTGAGAGAGGGAGGGAGTGAGAGAGGGGGAGAGAGAGGGGAGAGATTTAGGCAACAGAGTTAGTGAAGAGTGAGACGGGGAGAGAGAGAGTTTGAGGGGTAGAGAGAGAGGGTGAGCAGAGTAGAGAGAGACGGGATAGAGAGAGGAGGTGAGAGATTGGGGTAGAGAGAGGAGAGAGGGAGGGGGAGAGGTAGAGGAGGGAGTGTGGAGAGAGAGGGGAGAGTGGGCTGAGAGAGAGGAGAGAGAGGCGGACAGAGGGAGGGGGAAAGAGGGAGGGGGAGAGAGGGAAGGGAGAGAGAGTGTGGGGAGAGAGTGGGGAGAGAGAGTGGGGAGAGAGAGTGGGGGGAGAGGGGTTGGGAGAGAAAGTGGTGAGAGAAAGTGCGGGGAGAGAGTGGGGGTGAGAGTGGGGGAGGGAGAGAGGAGGAGAGGGAGGTTGGAGAGAAGGGGAGGGGAGAGATTGGTTAGAGGGGGAGAGTGGGGGAGAGAGAGGGGAGAGTCGGGGGTGAGAGTGAAGGAGAGACAGTGACAGAGGGAGGGGGACAGAAGGAGGGGGCAGAGAATGGAGGGAGAGAGAGGGGGAGAGAGAGGGGAGAGAACGAGGAGAGTAGGGGAGAGAGAGTGGAGAGTCGGGGTGGAGAGAGAGAGGAGAGAGTGGGGGCCAGAGGGAGGGGGACAGAGGGAGGGGGCAGAGCATGAAAAGAGAGAGAATCCAGGGAGAGAGAGAGGGGGAGATGGATGTGGAGAGAGGGGAGGAGAAAGGGGTGGAGAGAGAGTGGGGGAGAGAGTGGGGATAGAATGGTGGAGGGAGAGGGTTAGGCAGGGAGTGAGAAAGAGGGGAGAGAGTTAGTGAAGAGACAGGGGAGAGAGAGAGAGTGAGGCGTAGAGAGAGGGGGTGCGAGAGAGAGGGGCTGAGAGAGACGGTAGAGAGAAGGGGAGAGAGGAGGGGAGAGAGGGGGAGGAGAGAGAGGCGGTAGAGAGAGATAGAGAGGGGGAAGAGAGACAGGGAGGAGGAGAGAGGGGGTGAGAGAAAAGTGAGAGAGAGGGGGTGAGAGAGGGAGGGATTGAGAGAGGGAGAGAGAGTGTGGTGACAGAGTGAGGAGAGAGAGGGGCAGAGAGATAGCGGCGAGAGAGGGAGGGCAATAGTGGGAAGGAGAGGAGGCAAGGGAGAAGGGGCAAGGGAGAGGGGGAGAGAGAAGAAGAGAGAGGCGAGAGAGAGGGGGAGAGAGTGAGTGTGGAGAGAGGGGGGAGAGAGAAGAGAGAGGGCGGGACAGAGGAGGCAGAGAGCGGGGGGAGCAAGTGGGAGAAGAGAGATGGGGAGAGTGTGGGGGTGATTGAGGGGGTGAGAGAGAGAGGGAGAGAGAGAGGGGAGAGAGTGAGGGAAGAGAGAGGGGTGGGGGGAGAGGGAAGGGGGAGAGAGAAGGGGAGAGAGAGGGGACGAGAGAGGGGAGAGAGGGCAGGAGAGGGGAGACAGAGAGCGGGGGGAGAAAGTGGGTGAAGAGAAATGGGGAGAGTGTGGGGGTGAGTGAGGGGGTGAGAGGGAGAGGGAGAGAGAGAGGAGAGAGAGTGGGGGAAAGAGAGGGGGAGAGGCGTAGAGAAAGGTGGAGAGAGAGAGGGGAGGGGGGAGGGGGGAGATACGGGAAGACAGACGGGGAGAGACGAGGGAGAGCGAGAGGGGGGTGAGAGAAGGGACAAGAGAGGAGACGAGAGTGGGTGGCGAGAGAGTGAGTTAGAGACAGGGGGGTGAGAGAGGGGTGCGAGATAGGGGCGCGAGAGAGGGGGAGTGAGAGAGGGGCGAGAAAGGGGGAGTGAGAGAGGGGGGCGAAAAAGGGAGAGAGGGGTGAGAGAGAGGGGGTGGGGGAGAGGGGGAGTAGAGAGCAGGGAGAGAGAGGGGAGAGAGATGGGGAGAGATAGGGGCGGAGAGAGAGAGAGTTTCGAGAGAAAGGCGGAAGAGAGCGCGGGAGAGTGTGAGGGAGAGAGAGGGGGAGCGATAGATGGGGAGAGACAGGGTGAGAGGGAGTAAGAGAGGTTGAGAGAGGGGAATGAGGGAGGTGAGAGAGCGGGGGTGAAAGAGCGGGGAATGAGAGACAGGGGGCAGAGAGTGGGGGAGAGAGAGGGAGGAGAGGGGGAGAGAGTGCGGGGGTGAGAGAGCGAGGGGGAGAGAGACGGGGAGAGAGACAGGGGGAGGGAGATGAGAGGGGCGAGGGAGGTGGAGAGGGGGGACAGAAAGGGAGTGAGAGAGTGGCGAGAGAGTGCGGGGAGAGGGAGGGAAGAGAGAGGTGGAGAGAGAGGGGACGGGGGGGGGTGGCGAGAGCAGGGAGAGGGAGAGAGATGGGAGAGAGAGGTGAGTGAGAGAGATGTGGGGGGAGAGACATGGGGAAAAAGAGAGAGGGGAAGAGAGAGAAGGAGAAAGAGAGAGGGGGAAGAGAGAGAAGGGCGAAAAAGGGGAGGGGAACAAGGGAGAGCGGTCAAGGGAGAGGGCGGATAGAGGAGGGGGAGAGAGAGGGGGAGAGAGAGCGGGGAGAGAGAGGGGGAGAGTGAGGGGAGAGAGGGGAGAGGGGGAGAGAGGGGGAGAGAGAGTGGGAGAGAGGGTTAACAGAGTGAGGGGAAAGAGAGAGGGGCACGGAGAGAAGGGCAGAGAGAAGGAGGGCGAAAGAGGGGAGTAGGGCCAACAGAATGGGGTCAAGGGAGGGGGAGAGAGGGGGAGAAAGAGGGGGCAAGGAGGGTGAGAGAGAGAGAGGAGAGTGAAACAGGCAGCGAGAGGGGGAGAAAGAGAGGGGAAGGGAGAGGGGGAGAGCGAGCGGGAAAGCTAGGGGCGAGAGAGGGGGACGAGCGAGAGGGGGAGACAGAGAGGGTGTGAGAGAGAGAGGGGAGGGAGGGGGGAGAGAGGGAGGCGAGAGAGAGGGTCAAGATAGGGGGGAGAGAGTGAGAGGTGAATGAAATGGGCAGAGAGACGGGGAGAAAGAGAGGGGAATGGAGAGTGGGAGAGCGAGGGGGAAAGCGAGGGGCGAGAGAGGGGACGACCAAGAGGGGGAGGAGAGAGAGGGGAGACAGAGAGAGTGTGAGAGAGAGGGGGAGGGAGAGGGGGAGAGAGAGGGTGGGGAGATAGAGAGCGGGAGTGAGTGGGGGGATTGAGTGGGGGTAGACAGTAGGTGTAGAGAGTGTGGGGAGAGGAGGAGAGGAGGGGTAAAGAGTGGGGGAGAGAGAGAGGGAGTGAGTGAGAGGGGGAGGGAGAGTGAGGTGACAGAGTGAGGGGGTCAAAAGAGGGGGCGAGAGAGCGGGAGAGATGGAGGGGAGAGAGGGAGGGGGAGAGATGGAGGGGGAGAGAAGGACGGGGAGAGAAGGACGGGGAGAGAAGGACGGGGAGAGAAGGAGGGGGGAGAGAGGGACGCGAGAGGGAGGGCGAGAGACAGGGGGCAGAGAGAGAGTGTGGGGAGAGAGGGGGAGAGGGAGGCGCGAGAGAGAGATTGGAGAGAGAGAAAAAGGTGAGAGAGTGAGGCAAGAGAGGGGGCAAGAGATGGGGAAAGAGAGAGGGGGAGAGAGAGAGGGAGAGAGCGAGAGAGAGAGAGGGTGAGGAGGGAGAGGCGGAGACAGAGGGTGGGGAGAGGGATGGGAGAAGCGGGGAGGGGGAAGACAGAGAGCGGGAGAGAGAGTGGGGAAGAGAGGGGGAGATGGAGATCGAAGACACGGAGAGAGGTGAGAGGGAAGATGGTGAGGGGAGAGATAGAGGGGAGAGAGAGGAGAGACCGGGTAGAGAGACAGGGGTAGAGAGATAGGGGTAGAGAGAGGGGAGTATTGAGAAGGATAGAGAGAGAGTGTGGAGAGAGAAGGGGGCGAGAGTGAGGGGGAGAGAGAGGGGGAGAGAGGGAGGGGGAGAGAGGGAGGGGGAGAGAGGGAGGAGGAGAGAGAGAGGGAGAGAGAGAGGGGGAGAGAGAGAGGGGGAGAGAGAAGGGGAGAGAGAGGGGGAGAGAGGGGTGAGAGAGGGGGAGAGAGTGGGAGAGAGTGGGAGAGAGCGAGGGGAGAGGGGACGAGAGAGCGTGGGAGAGAGAGAGGAGAGAGAGGGGGAGAGAGAGGTGGGGAGAGAGAGAGGTGAGGGAGATAGAGAGGTAAGTGAGAGGGAGGTATGGCACAGAGAGGTGGGGGAAGAGAGAGGGGAAGAGAGAGCGAGTGAAGAGAGAGGGGAAGAGAGAGGGGGAGATAAGGGGAGAGACAAGGGGAGAGATAAGGGGGAGAGATAAGGGGAGAGATTGGGGAGAGACTGGGAGAGAGATTGGGGAGGGATTTGGTGAGAAATTGGGGAGAGATAGGGGAGAGATAGCGGAAGAGATGGGGAGAGAGAAGGGGAAACAGAAGGGGAAAGATAGGGGAGAGAAAGGGGTTAGAGAGAGATGGATTAGAGAGAGAGAATGGGAGAGAAAAGGGTCGAGTGCAGGCGTTGAGAGAGGGGGTCGAGAGAGGGGGTCGAGAGAGGGGGTCGAGTGAGGGGGTCGAGTGAGGGGGTCGAGTGAGGGGGTCGAGAGAGGGGGTCGAGTGAGGGGGTCGAGAGAGGGGGTCGAGAGAGGGGGTCAAGAGAGGGGGTCGAGAGAGGGGGTCGAGAGAGGGTGTCGAGTGAGGGGGTCGGATGGGTCGTGAGAGGGTGGTCGAGAGAGGGGAGTCGAGTGAGGGGAGTCGATTGAGGGCTTTCGACGGGAGTGGTCGTGAGAGGGGTGTCGAGAGAGGAGATCCAGTGAGGGGGTCGAGAGGGGGGTCGAGAGAAGGGGGTTGAGAGAGTGGGGTCGAGAGACGGGGTCGATTGAGGGGCTCGAGTGAGTGGGTCGAGAGAGTGGGTCGATAGGGGGGAGAGTGAGGGGAGCGGGAGACACAGGGGTTAGAGAGCGGGGTGAGAGAGAGCGGGGTGAGAGAGAGCGGGGAGAGAGAGGAGGGACAGAGTGGGGGAGAGAGAGTGAGGAGAGAGAGAGTGGGGGTGAGGGGGCAGAGAGAGGGGCCAGAGATGGGGGAGAAAATGAGAGAAAGTGGAGAGAGAGAGTGAGGGGTGAGAGATGGGGAGCGTGAGAAGTGAGCAAGAGAGACAGGCGAGAGAGTGGGTGAGCGGGAGAGAGAGAGGTGCAAGTGTGAGTGAGTGAGTGAAGGGACGGAAATGAGAGAGAGTCTGAGAGATCGAGAGAGAAAGAGTGCGATAAGTGGACAAGAGAGAGAAGGTGAGAGAGGGGCTGAGAGAGAGAATGAGAGTGAGAGGGTGAGAGATAGAGAGTGAGGGAGTGAGAGGGGATTGAGAAAAAGAGACAGAGAGTCAGAGAGAGTCAGAGAGAGATGTATCAGTGAGGACCAGTACAGAAGAGGTGAAAGCAGGACCCTCACAAGGTGGTGCGAATGAAGCCTAGAATGTTGCTGTTCCTTGCCCAGCTCCGTATCTATGTCCTGTCTTCCAGGTCTGAATATAGAAGTCTACTGCCTCCACACTGTGCTGTTTACTGTGAGTGATCTTACCGGCTGCAGGATTTACTGAAGGTTCCAGACCTCCATCTCCATCTCTTTCTGGCTGACCAAGCGTCTTTGATGTGGTTATGGACGAGACAGGAGTTAGGAATTCGGCTGAGACAGGAACATCCTGAGTACCTACAAGAGATCGGGAAGCAGACAGAATGGGAAATTAGACTGATGCAGTCAGAGTTACACATGGAGGATGGCACTGAGTCCCACAGAGACCTGGAAAATCCCAGTCTCCATCCCTGGCCTGTGCAGCTGCGTCTCTCTGGAGTGGGGAATTCTGTTGGCTCAGGATCTGGAATAGCTGCAAGAGCGAGAGAAGTTGACAGAGGCAGCAATTAGAGCCACACAGTGAGGGATACCACATGGAGAGAGATTGAGTGATATCACCAGAGTGCAGGACGGTATCAGGATCACACAATGGTCACGATGAAAGGGTTGTGATTCATGGTGCACTGGGATCAGTACTCACTGACGGGTGAGCTATGAGTGGGACAGGTGATGGCCTCGTGTTATTTTCACCCAACTGTTCATCCAGATGTTAATGCCGGTGTCCAGAATACCCATCTAACTACCTAATATCCTTTCAGGAGGGAAATCTGTTATAGGCAGCAGGTCTGGCCTACACATGTTCCAGTTCCAGAGCGATGGGGTTGACTCTAAACTGCTCTCTGTAATGATCCAGCAAAACACTCAGCTCAAGGGCAGCTCGGGGTGGGCATGCGATGCTGGCCAGCCAGAGACAGCAACATCCCATGAGTGAATTAAACACAACATTGCTGGGACCAGGGTCCTGGCCAATCATGTCGGTAGGCTTATGGACAGGACTTTCAGCTGACAGAGAGGTTGCAGGGCCAGGGTTCAGGTGAAAGGAGCTTTCCAAATCCAAAGAGAAATGGCAATGTAGCTGAAGACAAGCAGAAAGGAACAGGAAGAGACAGAGTTTAACTGAAACTGTACATCAGTGAATTGGACTGTGACAAGAAATTGTGGAAAGAGTCAATCGTAATGTACTTTTTTTGGACTGGCTAAAGTCTCTGCAATAAGGTCTCTGGTACAGAGATAAATTAGGTTTAGTGGTGACACTGTGAACAAAAGGTGGAACATGAATATTCTATTGTCCACCTCTTTGAGGGGTGTCAGGGAGTGCAGGATGGGTAACCCTGACAGTAATGGGGAACAAAGGCAGTACAGAGAGAGCACTTGGCCTCAGATGATGAAGCTGAATCAGCCTGAATGCAGATTCTGGGTAGCACGTGTCAAAAACACAAGCAGGAGAAGAGTTTAGAGGCTGCCGAACAGCATTTCATTGCTCAACCCTGTTACACATTCCAATGAATTCCTGTGTAACGCAAAGGCACTGTGATCATTTTGGGAGATTTCAATCTTTGTATAATCTGGGACAGTCACATTGGCAAAAGTGATGTTATCGGAACTCCTCTTTGAATGTTTCTGTCAGTGTTTGTTTGAATAACACGTTGTGCAAACGGCCAGGGACGTGACTATCTCAGATCGACCGTTGGGTGATGACGCTGAGGGAAGGAGTAATGTCACACTAAGATATCCTCTGGGAAATTGCAGTATAGTGGAATTCAGTGAGATGATGGATTTTTAAAGTAACCATAAAGCACACCCTACAATCACAACCAAAGCCATTGACATGTTTTTGAGAGGAGAACTGACCAAGGTAAACAGGGGAAACAGTGAAGTATATGGCTGGTAATGGACAGTGGAAAACATTTACAGTAATAGGGATGTACAACACAGAAACAGACCCTTCGTTGTCCAACTCATCCACGCCACTCACCTATCCTAACATAATCTCGTCACATTTGCCAGCACTTGGCCCGAATCCCTCTCAACCCTTCCTGTTCGTATACCCATTCAGATGCCTTTTAAATGCAGTTACTCTACCAGTCTCCACCACTTCATCTGGCAGTTCATTCCATACACGCATCACCCTCCACATCAAAATGTTATCCCTTATGTTCCTTTTATATCTTTCCCCTCTCACCCTCAACCTCGGCCCTCCAGTTCTGGACCACCCCACCCCAAGGAAAAGACCTTGTCTGTTAAACCTAACCATGCCTCTCATGGATTTATAAACCTCCATATGGGTTACCCCTCAGCCTCAGACATTCCAGGGAAAACAGCCCCAGCCCATTTCACCTCTCCCTTTAGCTCAAATCCTCCATTCCTGTCAGCATCTTTGGAAATCTTTTCTGAACCCTTTCAATTTAAACAATATCCTTCCGATAGGGAGGAAAGAAGAATTGCACGCAATATTCCAACAGTGACTATTCCAATGTCCTGTTTTGCCACAACATGACCTCCCAACTCATCTACTCAATGCCCTGATCAGAAAACGCAAGCATATCAAACACATTCTTCACTATCCTATCGACCCACAATTCTCCTTTCAAGGAACAATGAACCTGCTCTCCAAGGTCTCTTTGTTCAGAAACACTCCCTGGGACCTTAACATTAAGTGTATCAGTCCTGTGAAGAGTTGCTTTGCCAAAATGCAGCACCACCCATTTATCTGAATTGAGCTCCATCTGCCACTCCTCAGCCCATTAGCCCACCAGTTCACCATCCCGTTGTAATGTGAAGTAACATTCTTCACTATCCACTACACCTCCAATTTTGGTGTCATCTGCAAACTTACTAACTATACCTGCTATGTTCACATCCAAATCATTTATATAATTAATGGAAGGTAGTGGACCCAGCACCGATCCTTGTGGCACTCCACTGGTTACAGGTCTCCAGTCTGAAAAAACAACCCTCCACAACCATCCTCTGTCGTCTACCTTCGTGCCAGTTCTGTATCCAAATGGCTGGTTTTCCCTGTATTCCATGAGATCTATCCTTGCTGTCCAAGCTCCCATGTGGAAACTTTTCGAATACCTCACTGAAGTCCATATCACTCACACCCACCGCTCTGCCCTCATCAATCCTTTTGTGACTTCTTCAAACATCTCAATACCTTGAGACATGATTTCCCACGGACAAAGCAATGCTGACTATCCCCAATGAGACATTGCCTTTCTAAACACATGTAATTCCTGTCCCTCATGTATCCGTCTTTCAACGTGCCCATGACTGACGTCAGACGAACCAGTCTGTAGTTCCCTGGCATGTCCTGACCACCCGTCTTAAACAGTAGTACCACGTTAGCCCAACCTCCGGTCATCTGGTACCTCACCTGTGTCTATCGATGATACAAATATTTCAGCACGGGGCACAACAATCACTTCTCCAGCTTCCCACAGAGATCGAGAGTATACCTGATAAGGTCCTGGGGACTTATCCGCCTTTAACCATTTCAAGACATCCAACACCTCCTCCTCTGTAATGTGGATATTTTGCAAGATGACATCATCTATTTCCCAAAGATATTTCACAAAGCATCATTCTATTCTATATCTTACTTGTCCTTCTCCACAGGAAATACTTGTTCAGTATGTCCACATCTCCCGCAGCTCCACGTGCAGGCTGTCTTGATCTTTGAGGGACCTTATTCTCTCCTCAGTGACCCTTTTGTCCTTTATGCAATTGTAAAAACATTTTGGATTCTCCTTAAACCTATTTGCCAAAGCAATCTCATGTCCCCTTTTTGCCCTCCTGATTTCCCTCTATCCCTAAACAACACTGCACTCACCCCCTCCCTGACTGATCCCTACACAACACTGCACTCTCCCCCTCCCTGACTGATCCCTACACAACACTGCACTCACCCCGTCCTGACTGATCCCTACACAACACTGCACACACCCCCTCCCTGACTGATCCCTAAACAACACTGCAATCACCCCCTCCCTGACTGATCCCTACCCAACACTACACTCACCCCCTCCCTGACTGATCCCTACCCAACACTGACTCACCCCCTCCCTGACTGATCCCTACACAACACTGCACTCAATCCCTCCCTGACTAATCCCTACATAACACTGTAATCTCCCCCTCCCTGACTGATCCCTACACAACACTGTAATGTCTCCCTTCCTGACTGTTCCCTACCCAACACTGCAATTTCCCCCTTCCTTACTGATACCTACACAACTCTGCACTCACCACTCACCTCCCCCCCCCCCCCCCTCCCCTGCCGGAAGGTTAGATCGCACGGAATCCAGGGGGCATTGGTTAACTGGGTACACAATTGGCTTGATGGTAGGAAGCAGAGGGTAATAGTCAGACTGAAGGCCTGTGACTAGTGGTGTGTCTCAGAATCATAGAATCCCTCCTCTGTGGAAACAGGCCCTTCGGCCCAACACGTCTCCTGGTCCTCTGAAGATTATTACACCCTAACCCATTCCCTTACCCTGGTACTCTATATTTACCCCTGACTAACGCAACTTATTTACACATCCGTGAATACTATAGGCAATTGAGCATGGCTAATTTACCTGACCTGCACATCTTTGGATTGTGGGAGGAAACCGGAGCACCCAGAGGAAACCCACACAGACATGGGGAGATGGTACAAACTCAATTTGTGTGGAAGCACTCTGCCTCACAATGCCAGGGACCCGGATTCGACCCCAGCCCCCGGTGACTGTCTGTGTGGAGTATACACATTCTCCCCGTGGCCATGTTAAATTGCCCATAATTGTAGTTGCATTCGTCCAGGGTAAATATTGGGCATGGAGAATAGCTCTGGGTGGGTTACTTTTCGGCAGGTCGGTGTGGATTTGTTGGGCCAAATGGCCTGTTTCCATACTGTAGGAAATCTAACCCTAACAGGATCTAACCCACACAGAGTATCCTGTGAGGTTGGAATTGAACCCAGATCCACGGTGCTGTGAGGTAGCAGTGCTAACCACTGAGCCAGTGAACTGGTCAGTGCTAGGCCCATTGCTGTTTGTTGTCGAGATCAATGATTTGGATGAGGATGTTTAAGGCATGATTAGTAAGTTTGCAGGTTACAATAAAATAAGTGAGGAAGGTTCTCAGCAATTGCCACAGGGCCTTGATCAGCTGGGGAATTGGGCTGAGAAATGGCAAATGGAGGTTAATACAGACAAGGGCGAGATCGAGCATGTTGGAAAGTCACATCAAGACAGGGGTTTCATGGTGAATGGTAGGGCCTGAAGGAGTGTAGTGGGACAGAGCGCCCTTGGATTCCAGGAGCACGGCACTCTGAACTCAGGTAGACAGGGCAGTGAAGAAGGCTTTTGGCAGACTGGGCCCTTCATCAGTCAGAGCATGGAATATCGAAGTTGGGCAGTTCTGTTGCAGTTGTACAGGATTCAGTTTTGGCCACCTTGCTATCGGAAGGATGTTATTAAACTGGAAAGAGTGCAGACGAAATTTACAAGGATGTTGCCAGAACTCAACTAGACAGTTATAGAGAGAGGTTGGACAAGCTAAGGCATTGCCTTTAGTGTGCAGGAGACTGAGGGGTATCCTTATCCTGTATAAGATCATGGGAGGCATGGAAATGCACTCAGTCTTTATCCAAGGCTTGGGACATTGAGGACGAAAGGGCATTAGTTTAAGGTGAAAGGGGAAAGATTAAAAGTGAACCCGAGGGACAACCCTTTTCTCCAGAGGGTGATACACATACGGAGTGAACTACCAGTGGAAGTAGTCAAGGAGGATACATTTAATAACATTTAAAAGGCACTTGGACAAATACATGGAAAGGAACATATTGGAAGGATATTGGCCAAGTGCAGGGAAACGGGGTTAGCATGGATGGGCCAGTTTGAACCTGTCTCCATGCTGCAGAACTCTGTGACTCTGTGAACATACCCAGGTGTCCCACAATACAGAAGCAGCCAAAGCAACATGAACACGAGCCGGTACAAATGTGAAACAGTCCTGCAGAATTTGGCAGGAAGCCAGCCTGGCCTTGCAGTGAAGGATTCCTGGCACAGGAGCTGTGGTGAGAAGCCCATAGAGAACTGGGGAAGGAATATGGAAAGCTCACTCCACTGCCGATAGCCTGGAGGATCCCTGGATGGGATCCAGTCACCCCAGGGAAACCTACAGGCTGTGACTGAGCTAGGTCTCTGACACAATGAGCAGGACAGAAGGTTGCAGGAAAAGTTCACCCACATGGGACTACTCCAGTTACAATTGGGAAGAGACAATCCAGTGAAAGGAGGGCCTCTGAGGATGGGGAGACAGCCTCAGGTTACATTGACAATCTGGAAGGACAGTGTATGAGCTCCAGGCAGCTGCATGGGTCCTGTACACCTGCAACACGGAACAACACACATCAGGCCCCAGTAGGAGGTGCCAGGAGCACATACAATCCCTAGGGAACCAGGGCTCCTCCCAGAATGGGATAATGTGTGCCTTTGGGAGTCTACATCCCCAGGGAGATAATGACAGGCCCCTCCCTGACACATCCACACCCACCCACAGATGGGAACTCCCACTGCCTTTCTCCCAGGTAACTGCTCCTTTTGCCCCCAGCGCTGACCCACAGACGGACCCCGATTCCATGAACCCTGTGGTTACCCAGTGTCAGACAGCTGATGGTCTCACTCCGGACACAACAGCCAGTCCAGGCACCCACCTGGTGGGCAGCACCAAAAATGCCACTCTGTTTGATCCTGTCTCAAACCCAGATACATTTTTGGATGAGACAGACCGACAGTCTGTCATACACGGACTGGATGCTGACAAACAAACTAAATTAATCACCATGTGACTTTGTCCACCAGGTCATTCAGCCCTCCCTGAGGGACAACAGTGAGGGAGGGGCAGTGAGGGAAATGAAGGCAGCGGTCCTCACTGCTCGAGAAAAGTCCCATCCCGGGTTAGTGACAAACAGCGTAAATATTTGTTCCAGGAGAACACCCACACCAACATGTCTCACTGTCAGTTTCAGCAGCTCACCAAGGGCTGGTTTAGTAACAGCTGTAAGGACACTTTCGGTGGTGCACTGGGTTTGGTGCGAGGGATTCCAATTATCCCAAGTGACAAAGTTTGGATGTGGATCATTGAAGTCGAAAGTATCGGATTACATTAAAAAAGGTATTTGGATGGGTTATTATGATTCCCTCCCACATGTGGTGGAGATAGAGGGGACATTGACAGGGACCACACTTAGGTAAATGTGAAGGAACAGGCCATACCACGGCATTCCCACCGCCTGTCATTAACGAATTCGGCTCCTCTCACATCGGCTGTGGTCCTAACCGCACTCACCTTGATATATCTCGGGTTACCGGTGGTTAGAATTGCAGACTGCAACAGATGGGTACGATCATGGTGAATAATGCCTGGAAACACCCCCAGGGACTGGAAGGTAGATGGAACTCTCCGGGTGATCACCTTCAGTTTCATTCATTTGCAACGTTTGAGTGTTCCTGGCTGGGCCCAGTATTGATTTCCTGTCCGTAGCTGCTCGGGAGCTGGTTTTGGTGTTGAGCTGCCTCCTTGAACTGTTGCAGGTGGTGGACCCACAATGTCCTTAGGGAGGGAATTCCAGGAGTTTGAGCCAGCAGGTCTCATTCCCTTGCATTTATTCTGCTCACTGGATGTTGGCTATGCATCCCAATTCTGTATGGATTGTCAGAACGGAATATGTTTTGTCGAAACAGTTAGGAGTGCCACAGTCGCTCAGTGGTTAGCACTGTTACCTCATAGCACCAGAGACCTGGGTTTGATTCCACTCTTGAGCGACTGTCTGTGTGGAGTTTGTACACTCTCCCTGCGTCTGCACGGGTTTTCTCCCACTGTTCAATAACTCACATTTTGACAGATTGCCCATAGTGTCGAGGGATATTCAGGTTAGCTGGAATAGCCATGGGAAATGCAGGGTTTCAGGGATATCATCAGGGGATGGATCTGAGTTGCATTCTCTTCAGAGGGTCTTTGTGGACTCGATGGGCTGAAGGGCCTGTTTCTGCTCTGCAGGGATTCAATGATATCACTTATCAGCCATCTGACAATCGGTTTGACAATGTTCAAAATGTCTTTCGCTCAAACAGCAGGCTACTCTGACATCAAACATAACCAGCTTTTAAAATTAAGATTGTAATTCATTGTATACGCTTCTTTCCATTCTAAAGACTGGGTGGGGGGAGGGGGAATGGGTGAAATGTTGCGGCCTCCTTGCTAAAACACAGATAGACAGCCAAGAGATGCTGGGTATATTGGACAAGTTATACTCCCAAACCACAAAAGCCAGACAGCAGCCAGATGGTTATTCCATCAGCATAATGTCAAAGGCAGCAGGCCCCCTGGGCAGACATATCCCTAACAACGTCTTGACCAAACAAAGGAGGGCCCAGATAGGAAGGCACCAGGTCCTGCTACACAAAGAAACGAACAGGAACAAGCCATCCAAATGATTAGCAACGCTTCAAACTATTAACTGATTCTCCGAATTGGCCAGAAGTATAGAAAGTTCTGGGAAACCATCCAGAAATGAACAAAACCAGGGATCACCTGCAGACTGATCTCTTGAATTTTCTGTAGGCTTTCTGAGGTGACCAACATGGCAAGGGACAGAGACCAGCTCACCATCCAGAGAGAGGGAGAGAGAGAGGAAGGGAGACAAGCTGAAGGAAACCCCAGGAGCATGGGAGAGAGGGAGTGTGAAAAACCATTGAGTGCGGGAGCTGGAACCAACTGGAATACTGAGTGTCCCCCTTCAGTCTGTCCATGCTTCAACGCCAGTTTCTCTCAGTCTGACTTCCCCTTCTCTCTTTGTCCTTCTCTCTCCCTATCTGTCTCTTTCTCTCAATCTGCCTTTCTCTCACACCCTCCCTCTCACTGTCTGTCTCTGCCCCATCTTTCTCTTATCCCCCTTCTCCATCCCCACTCTCTCTACCTCTCTCTCTTTTTCTCAACCTCCCTTTCTCTTTTTCTTTATTTCAGACCTGAAAGTGCTCACCCAGTTTTGAATCCCCTAAAAACAATTGCCCATCATTTTCACTCTCCTCCCACATTTATTCCCTTCCCCAATATCTTCCCTCCCAAATACCTACCTCACCAACAGTGCCCCCCTCAAATATTTTGCTGCCCCCAACATTGCTGTGAGCCCCAGTCCCTGGGGCAGAGGGAGTTGAGTGGAAAAGTGTGGAGCTGGAAAAGCCCAGCAGGTCAGGCCTGAACCATCGACTCTCCTGGCTGACCTGCTGTGCTTCCCCAGCTCCACACTTTGTGACTCTGACTCTCCAGCAACTGCAGTCCTCACTTTCTCACACCAGTAAATGTGTCTTCGTTGACTGACTGGCCTGTGACTTATTTTAATGTACAGCAAGATCTCAGTCCGAGAATTGCAGAAAGTTTGCATCACAGATGGAGTCCTTTCTGCCCATCATCCCCCTGCCCCATTAAATGATCCTGGGCCTCTTCAGGATCCTCAGGATTTGGCTCCTGACTGACCTCATTGACTATCCTTCGTGTGGAGACCTCTTCTCCACCCTGTCTCAGATTTTGCATCACATGCTATCCCTCCCTTCATCTTTCTCGGACAACAGCCCCTCCTTTCTCCACAACCCCAAAGCCCCATCAAACCCTCCCCCTGTCTCTCGCTGTCCCATTCCCTCCGTGTCTCCCACTCTCCCCCTTCCCATGCAGACTTACAGCCCCTGGGCTGGAGGACATACTGCAGAGACTAACTCGCCTTTTGACACTGAGTGTTGTAATGCACAGCAAGATCCCACTCTAAAACCATCGCCAAGTACACACACTGTCCTTCTCCCTCCATATATGTCCTTCTCACTCTCTCTCTCTCCCTGTCTCTCTCACTCTGTCCTTTTCTCACTCCACCTCCCTGACTCTCACTGCCCATTTCTCTCTCTCCTCTTTCTCCATCTCCACTCTCTCCATGTCTCTCTCTTTTGGTCACTCTCCCTTTCTCTTTCTCTTTTTCTCTTTTTCAGACTCAGTCAGAAAAGGATTTAATGTTCCTTCCATTCACCCCCTCCCCACAGTCGGGTTAAATCCTGGGAGAGACCAGGCACTGGGGCAAACTCTTCCCAATGCCCCTTCCCCAGTCACTGGGACAGAGCAGAGGGGTCCAGGGAGAAAGACGGAGAGAAACTACAGGAGAGAAAGAGAGATGGACGGACAGACAGTGAGAGGGAGGGAGAGAACAAGACAAAGACAGGCGGGTGGGAAGGAGGAGAGGAAGTGAGAAGAACTGAGAGAGAGCAGGACAGAGAGAGACAGAGAGAGAGAGAGTGAAACACCAGGAAGAGAAATACAATGTCAGACAGATACAAGGCGAAAATGGGGAGAGAAAGACAGGGAGAGAAGTTCAGGCAGACAGCAAGACGGAAATCCCAGGGAGAGAGATAGGACAGAGAGAGAGAGAGAGAGAGAGAGAGAGAGAGGAGCTGCAGCAGCAGAAATATAGAGCTGAGAGAGTGGGGTGGTGGTGGGGGCTGTGATGTGGCTAGAGTGATGTACAGACAGGAATAGCAAGATCCCACAGAGCTATCAGACAGATGCAGAGAGAGATTTGCAGAACACTGGGAAATGTACATTGGACAGAGATGTGAAGGATGTTGAGAGATAGGGATTGAAGGAAAGATGTTGGGGAGAGAACTGGGAACACAAAAATAGACATGAGAACCGCAGAGAGAGAGGGAAGCAGTGAAATCTGTGGGATCAGATCCCTCTCTAGCATTTTGCTCCTTTGTCTCTCCCCGTTCCCACAGACGGCCTGAATCCCACTGTGTGTGTTTGTGTGTATATGTGTCTGTGTGTGTGTGTGTGCGTGCGTGGTATGTGTGTGTGTGTCTGTGTGTGTGTGTAAGCGAGTGTGTGTCTGTGTGTGAGTCTGTGTGTCTGCGTGTGTGTGTGTCTGTGTGTGTGTGTCTGTGTGTCTGCGTGTGTGTGTGTCTGTGTATGTGTATGTCTGTGTGTGAGTGTGTGTGTGTGTCTGTGTGTGTGTGTGTCTGTGTCTGTGTCTATGTGTGTGTGTGTGTCTGTGTGTGTGTGTGTGTGTCTGTGTGTATATGTGTGTGTGTGCGTGTGCTTTCGTCTGATGATTCCTCATGGCAGAATAATTTGATTCTCTGTCTCTGTATTGTCCTAGTTTCAGCTCCCAAATTGAATGTTGAATCATTCACGATCCTATTGAATACCAGAGCAGGCTCGAGGGGCTGGATGGTCTCCTGTTCCTATTTCGGATGGTCTTATGTTCTTAACGCTACCTCCCAGCTCTTGGCCCCCACACTGGAGGTTCGGACGAAACAAGTGCCTGATCTGTAGAGGGCTGCCCTCTTCCGTGAGTCTCGGAGGGAACCAGCCTGATTTGGATTGGATTTGCAGCCTCTCAGTGAGAAGTGAAATCTCCTTGAGGTTCCCCTCAGTCTCTGACTGTAAGGTGGAGCAGGCCAGTCTCGGGGAAGCAAACAGCAGGCCAGATGTGCTCTGTCCTCCAGCTCCATTTCAGAAGGCCAGATGGGAGGGGCTTGTTTCCTTCATCAGCTTCCGGAGCTCTCCCTTCTGGGTTAGGGTGGGGCCGAATGGCCTTGCTCCTGCTCCTATTGAGGTGCAGGCTGGCTATGAGTGGGTTATACAGGGCACGTCCCTGGAGTGAGGTTGGTTAGCTCAGTTGGCTGGGCAGTTAGCTTAACACACTAGCTAGAGTTACTCTGAAGGACTCTCCTTCCAAACCTCTCCCCTCAGCCGGGCCATGGTGATCCTCTGTTTAAATCCCCACCAGACACCGCTCTGTAATGCGGAGCTGCCCCATGTTCTGGTAAGGCTTTGGTGACATTACATTGGTTTGTCCCTGGAGCACTGTGTGCAGGACAAGTCACTGCATTGCCAGAGGGATGCTAGTGTGTGGGGAAGGTTTACTGGATGAATCCCCACTGGAATGAACAACACTCTCTTTCCCCCAGTTAAGTCACTCTTACAGCTTTTGTGTCTTTGGAGACACAAGGACCAATTCATCTGAAACAGCAGCTGGATTTTATATTCACGGGCAACCAATTAGATTGGCTCGTTTACATACATACACACACACACACACACACACACACACACACACACTCCCTAAAACACAAACACAGACACACTATCACAAACACATACACACAGGCACAACTCTCTCACACACACATACACACACAAGCACACACTTTCTCTCTCACACACATACACGCACAGACATACGCTCCCTCAAATACACACATGGACACGCTCTCTCACACATACACGCACAGACATACGCTCCCTCAAATACACACATGGACACGCTCTCTCACACATACATGCAGACACACTCTCTCTCTTTCACAGAAACACTCTCTCTCACACACACAGACATTCTCTCTCATGCACACACAGACACACACTCTCTCTCACTTACACACACACTCTCACACACACATTCTTATTCTCTCACACACCTACTCACTCGCACGCACATAGACACACTCTCTCTCTCACACACACTCTCTGTCTCACACACACTCTCTCTCACACACATACACACAGACAGACACACGATCCCTCAAACACACACAGACACATTCTGTCACACACAAACATAAACACACAGTTACTCTCTCTCACACACATACACACGCTGACACACGCTCCCTGAAACACACATAGACACACTCTCTCTCACACACACACTCTCTGTCTCTCACACACACATTCTCTCTCACACACATGCACACAGACAGACACACGATCCCTCAAACACACACAGACACTCTTTCTCACACACACAAAAACACACAGTTTACACTCTCTCACACACGCAGACACACACTCCATCAAATACACGTAGACACACTCTCACACACATGCACACAAACACACACTCTCTCACACACACACATACACACTCTCTGGCACACAAGACAAACTGTCATACACACACATAGACACACAGACACTTACACACACAGACACACACACATAGACACACAGATACATTCTCTCACACACAGACACACTCTCTCACACACATACACACACATACACACTCTCTCACACACACCCTCACTCACACACATGCACACAGAGACACACACACCGTCAAACACACACACAGCCACACACTCTCACATGAAGAAGCACTTTCTTTCTCACGCACACATATACAGACACACAGAGATACACATGCATCCACTCTTTCACACACACAAACACGGACAGACTGTCTCTCTCTCTGTGACCGTTTCTCTACCTCAGATAGTTCTCCCTCAGTACCTCAGAGAGTGCTTCCTCAATACCTCAGAAAGTGTTCCCTCAGTACCTCAGATAGTACTCCCACAGCTACCTGGACTCGACCTCCTCCCATCCTGCCCCCTGTAAAAACGCCATCCCATTCTCCCAATTCCTTCGACTCCGCCGCATCTGCTCCCAGGAGGACCAGTTCCAAAAACGCACAACCCAGATGGCCTCCTTCTTCAAGGACCGCAATTTCCCCCCCGACGTGGTCGACGATGCCCTCCACCGCATCTCTTCCACTTCCCGCTCCTCCGCCCATGTACCCCACCCCTCCAACCGCCACCAGGACAGAACCCCACTGGTCCTCACCTACCACCCCACCAATCTCCATGTACAGCGCATCATCCACCGTCATTTCCGCTACCTCCAAACGGACCCCACCACCAAGGATATATTTCCCTCCCCTCCCCTATCAGCATTCCGTAAAGACCACTCCCTCCGTGACTCCCTCGTCAGATCCACACCCCCCACCAACCCAACCTTCACTCCCAGCACCTTCCCCTGCGATCGCAGGAGGAGCAAGACTTGCGCCAACACCTCCCCCCTCACCTCCCTCCAAGGCCCCAAAGGAAACTTCCATATCCGCCACAGATTCACCTGTACCTCCACACATATCATCTATTGCATCCTCTGCACCCGATGTGGCCTCCTCTATATTGGGGAGACAGGCCGGCTACTTGTGGAGTGTTTCAGAGTACACCTCTGGGACACCCGGACCAACCAACCCAACCACCCTGTAGCTCAACATTTCAATTCCCCCTCCCATTTCACCAAAGATATGCAGGTCTTTGGACTCCTCCATCATCAGACCACAACAAAACGACGGTTGGAGGAAGAACGCCTCATCTTCCGCCTAGGAACCCTCCAACCACAAGGATTTCACCAGGTTCCTCATTTTCCCTCCCCCCCCCACCCTGTCTCAGTCAAATCCATCAAATTCAGCACCGCCTTCCTAACCTGCAATCTTCTTCCCGACCTCTCCGCCCCCACCCCAGTCTGACCTATCACCCTCACCTTGACCTCTTTCCACCTATCACATTCCCGAAGCCCCTCCCCCAAGTCCCTCCTCCCTACCTTTTATCTTAGCCTGCTGGACAAACTTTCCTCATTCCTGAAGAAGGGCTTATGCCCGACACGTCGATTCTCCTGCTCCCTGGATGCTGCCTGACCTGCTGCGCTTTTCCAGCAACACATTTCCAGCTCTGATCTCCAGCATTTGCAGACCTCACATTCTCCTCAAAGTACTCCCTCAATACCTCAGAAAGTGCTCCCTCAATATCTCAGAAAGTGATTCCTCAATACCTCAGATAGTGTTCCCTCAATATCTCAGAAAGTGCTTCTTCAATACCTCAGAAAGTGCTCACTCAATACCTCAGATAGTGCTGCCTGAATACCTCAGATAGTGCTCCCTCAATACCTCAGAAGGAGTCCCTGAATACCTCAGGAAGTGCTCCCTCAGTACCTCAGAAAATGCTCCCTCAATACCTCAGAAAATGCTTCCTCAGTACCTCAGATAGTGCTCCCTCAATAACTCAGAAAGTGCTCCCTCAGTACCTCAGATACTTCTCCCTCAATACCTCAGAAAGTGCTCACTCAGTACTTCAGATAATTTTCCCTCAGGACCTAAGATAGTACTGCCTCAGTACCTCAGAAAGTGCTCCCTCAATACTTCAGAAAGTGGTCACTCAGTACCTCAGATAGTTCTCCCTCAGTACCTCAGATAGTTCTCCCCCAGTACCTCAGGTAGTGCTCCCTCAATACCTCAGATAGTGCTTTCTCAGTACCTCAGAAGGTGTTCCCTCCATACCTCAGAAAGTGCTCCCTCAATACCTCTGAAAGTGCTCCCATAATACCACAGAAAGTGTCCCTCAGTACCTCAGAAAGTGCTCCCTCAATACCTCCGAAACTGCTCCAGCAATACCTCAGATAGTTCTCCCTCAGTACCTCACATAGTGCTTCCTCAGTACGTCAGATATTGCTCCCTCAATACCTCAGAAAGTGCTCCATCAATACCTCAGACAGTGCTCGCTCAATACCTCTGAAACTGCTCCCTAAATACCTAAAATAGTTCTCCCACAATACGTCAGATAGTTCTCCCTCAAAACCTCTGAAATTGCTCCTTCAATACCTCAGATAGTTCTGCCTCAATACCTCAGATAGTGCTCCCTCACTACCTCAGAACATGTTCCCTCAGTACCTCAGATAGTGCTCCCTCAATACCTCAGAAAGTGCTCACTCAGTACCTCAGAAACTGCTTCCTCAATACCTCAGGAAGTGCTCCATCAATACCACAGATATTTCTGCCTCAGTACCTCAGATAGTGCTCCCTCACTACCTCAGAACATGTTCCCTCAGTACCTCAGATAGTGCTCCCTCAATACCTCAGAAAGTGCTCACTCAGTACCTCAGAAACTGCTTCCTCAATACCTCAGGAAGTGCTCCATCAATACCACAGATATTTCTGCCTCAGTACCTCAGATAGTGCTCCCTCAACACCTCAGAAAGTGTTCCCTCAATACCTCAGAAAGTGCTTCCTCAATAAATGAGATTGTGTTCCGTCAATACCTCCGAAAGTGCTTCCTCAATACCTCAGAAAGCGCTCATTCAGTACCTCAGATAGTGTTCCCTCAATACCTCAGAAAGTGCTCCATCAATACCTCAGATAGTTCTCCCTCAGTACCTCATATACCGCTCCCTCAATATCTCAGAACTAGCTCCCTCAGTACCACAGTTAGTGCTCCCTCAATACCTCAGATAGTTCTCCCTCAATACCTCTGAAAGTGCTCCCATAATACCTCAGAAAGTGTCCCTCAGTACCTCAGAAAGTGCTCCCTCAATACCTCCGAAAGTGCTCCAGCAATACCTCAGATAATTCTCCCTCAGTACCTCACATAGTGCTTCCTCAGTACGTCAGATAGTGCTCCCTCAATACCTCAGAAAGTGTTCCCTCAATACCTCAGAAAGTGCTTCCTCAATACATGACATTGTGTTCCGTCAATACCTCAGAAAGTGCTTCCTCAATAACTCCGAAAGTGCTCATTCAGTACCTCAGATAGTGTTCCCTCAATACCTCAGCACGTGCTCCATCAATACCTCAGATAGTTCTCCCTCAGTACCTCATATACCGCTCTGTCAATATCTCAGAACTTGCTCTCTCAGTACCTCAGAATGTGCTCCCTCAATACCTCAGATAGTTCTCCCTCAATAACTCAGAAAGTGCTTCCTCAATACCTCAGAAAGTGCTTCCTCAATACCTCAGATAGTGCTCCCTCAAAACCTCAGAAAGTGCTTCCTCAATACCTCAGAAAGTGCTTTCTCAATACCTCAGAAAGTGCTCCCTCGGTACCTCAGATAGTGCTCCCTCAATACCTCAGAAAGTGCTCCCTCAATACCTCAGAAAGTTCTTCCTCAATAGATCAGAAAGTGCTTTCTTATTACCTCAGAAAGTGCTCACTCAGTACCTCAGATAGTGCTCCCTCAATACCTGAGAATGTGCTCCCTCAATACTTCAGAAAGTGCTCTCTCAGTACCTCAGATAGTTCTCCCTCAGTACCTCAGAAAGTGCTACCTCAGTACCTCAGATAGTGCTTCCTCAGTACCTCAGAAGGTGCTCCCTCAATACCTCAGATAGTGCTTCTCAGTACCTCGGAAAGTGCTGCCTCAATACCTCAGGTAGTTCACCCTCAATACCTCGAAAGTGCTCCCTCAATACCTCAGAGAGTGTTCCATCAGTACCTCAGAAAGTGCTCCCTCAAAACCTCAGAAAGTGCACCATCAATACCTGAAATAGTTCTCAAACCGTACCTCTGATAGTGCTTCCTCAGGACTTCAGATAGTGCTCCCTCAATACCTCAGAAAGTGTCCCCTCAGTTCCTCAGAAAGTGCTACCTCAATACCTCATAAAGTGCTCCATGAATACCTCAGAGAGGGCTCCCTCAATACCTCAGATAGTACTCCCTCAGTACCTCATAATTTGCTCCCTCAATACCTCAGAAACTGCTCCCTCAGTACCTCAGATAGTTCTCCCTCAGTACCTCAGAAAGTGCCCCCTAAATACCTCAGAAAGTGCTCCCTCAGTACCTCAGATATTGCTCCCACAATGCCTCAGATATTGCTCGCTTAATACCTCAGATAGTGCTCCCTCAACACCTCAGAAAGTGCTCACTCAGTACCACAGATAGTTCGGCCTCAGTACCTCAGATAGTGCTCCCACAATAACTCAGAAATTGATCCCTCAATACCTCAGAAAGTGCTTACTCAATACATCAGATTGTGTTCACTCATTAGCTCAGAAAGTGCTTCCTCAATAACTCAGAAAGTGCTCACTCAGTACCTCAGATAGAGCTCCCTCAATACCTCAGAAAGTGCTTGATTAATACTTCAGATAGTTCTCCCTCAGTACCTCAGAGTGTGCTTCCTCAATACCTCAGAACTTGCTCCCAAAGAACCTCAGACAGTGCTCCCTCAATACCTCAGAAAGTGCTCCCTCAGTACCTCAGAAAGTGCTTCCTCAATACCTCAGAAAGTGCTTCCTCAATACCTCAGATAGTGCTCCCTCAATACCTCAGAAAGTGTCCCTCAATACCTCAGAAAGTGCTTTCTCAATACCTCAGAAAGTGCTCCCTCAGTACCTCAGATAGTGCTCCCTCAATACTTCAGAATGTGCTCCCTCAATACTTCAGAAAGTGCTCCCTCAGTACCTCAGATAGTTCTCCCTCAGTACCTCAGAAAGTGCTTCCTCAGTACCTCAGAAGATGCTCCCTCAATACCTCAGATAGTGCTTCTTCAGTACCTCAGAAAGTGCTCCCTCAATACCTCAGGTAGTTCTCCCTCAATACCTCGAAAGTGCTCGTTCAATACCTCAGAGAGTGTTCCATCTGTACTGCAGAAAGTGCTCTCTCAATACCTCAGAAAATGCTCCATCAGTACCTCAGAAAGTGCTTCCTCAATACCTCAGAAAGTGCTACCTCAATACCTCAGAAAGTGCTCCATTAAAACCTCAGAGAGGTCTCCCTCAATACCTAAGATCGTTCTCCTTCAATTCCTCAGATAGTTCTCCCTCAATACCTCTGAAAGTACTCGCTCAATACCTCAGATAGTTCTCCCTCAATACCTCTGACAGTGCTCCCTCAATACCTCAGATAGTTCTCCCTCAATGCCTCAGATAGTGCTCACACAATACCTCAGATAGTTCTCGCTCAATACCTCAGATAGTGCTCCCGCAGTACCTCAGAAAGTGCTCCCTCAATTCCTCAGAAAGTGCTCCCTCAGTACCTCAGATAGTACTCACTCAGAACCTCAGCTAGTGCTTCCTCAGTATGTCAGAAAGTGCTCTCTCAATAACTCAGAAACTGCTCCCTCAGTACCTCAGATATTTCTCCCTCAGTACCTCAGATAGTTCTCACTCAACACCTCAGAAAGTGCCCCCTAAATACCTCAGAAAGTGCTCCCTCAGTACCTCAGATATTGCTCCCTCAATGCCAGAGATAGTTCTCCCTCAGTACCTCAGAGTGTGCTTCCTGAATACCTCAGAACTTGTTCCCTCAGTACCTCAGATAGTGCTCCCTCAATACCTCAGAAAGTGCTCCCTCAGTACCTCAGAAAGTGCTTCCTCAATACCTCAGAAAGTGCTCCATCAATACCACAGATAGTTTTCCCTCAGTACCTCAGATATTGCTTCCTCAATACCTCAGAAAGTGCTTCCTCAATACCTCATAAAGTGTTTCCTCAATACATCAGATTGTGTTCCCTCAATATCTCAGAAAGTGCTTCCTCAATACCTCAGAAAGTGCTCCCTCAGTACCTCAGATATTGCTCCCTTAATGCCTGAGATAGTTCTCCCTCAGTACCTCAGAGTGTGCTTCCTCAATACCTCAGAACTTGTTCCCTCAGTACCTCAGATGGTGCTCCCTCAATACCTCACAGAGTGCTCCCTCAATACCTCAGAATGTTCTTCCTCAGTACCTCAGATAGTGCTCCCTCAATACCTCAGAAAGTGCTCCCTCAATACATCTGAAAGTTCTTCCTCAATAGCTCAGAAAGTGCTTTCTCAATTCCTCAGAAAGTGCTCACTCAGTACCTCAGATAGTGCTCCCTCAATACCTGAGAATGTGCTCCCTCAATACTTCAGAAAGTGCTCTCTCAGTACCTCAGATAATTCTCCCTCAGTACCTCAGAAATTGCTCCCTCAATACCTCAGAAACTGTTCCCTCAGTACCTCAGATAGTTCTCCCTCAGTACCTCAGAAAGTGCCCCCTAAATACCTCAGAAAGTGCTCCCTCAGTACCTCAGATATTGCTCCCTCAATGCCTCAGATACTGCTCGCTTAATACGTCAGAAAGTGCTCCCTCAGTAAATCAGATAGTTCTCCCTCAGTACCTCAGATAGTTCTCCCTCAGTACCTCAGAGAGTGCTTCCTCAATACCTCAGAACTTGTTCCCTCAGTACCTCAGATAGTGCTCCCTCAATACCTCAGAAAGTGCTCCCTCAATACCTCAGAAAGTGCTCCATCAACACCACAGATAGTTTTCCCTCAGTACCTCAACTAGTGCACCCTCAATACCTCAGAAAGTGTTTCCTCAATACCTCATAAAGTGCTTCCTCAATACATCAGACTGTGATCCCTCAATATCTCAGAAAGTGCTTCCTCAATACCTCAGAAAGTGCTCCCTCAGTCCCTCAGATAGTGCTCCCTCAATACCTCGGAAAGTGCTCCATCAATACCTCAGATAGCTCGTCCTCATGACCTCAGAGTGTCCTTCCTCAATACTTCAGATCTTCCTCCCTTAGTATCTCAGATAGTGCTCCCTCAATACCTCAGAAAGAGTTCCCTCAGTACCTCAGAAAGTGCTTCCTCAATACCTTAGAAAGTGCTTCCTCAATAACTCAGATAGTGCTCCCTCAATACCTCAGAATGTGCTCCCTCAGAACCTCAGATAGTGCTCCCTCAATAACTCAAAAAGTGCTCCCTCAATACCTCAGAAAGTTCTTCCTCAATAGCTCAGAAAGTGCTTTCTCAATACCTCAGAAAGTGCTCACTCAGTACCTCAGATAGTGCTCCCTCAATACCTGAGAATGTGCTCCCTCAATACTTCAGAAAGTGCTCTCTCAGTACCTCAGATAGTTCTCCCTCAGTACCTCAGAAACTGCTCCCTCAGTACCTCAGATAGTGCTTCCTCAGTACCTCAGAAGGTGCTCCCTCAATACCTCAGATAGTGCTTCTCAGTACCTCGGAAAGTGCTGCCTCAATACCTCAGGTAGTTCACCCTCAATACCTCGAAAGTGCTCCCTCAATACCTCAGAGAGTGTTCCATCAGTACCTCAGAAAGTGATCCCTCAAAACCTCAGAAGGTGCACCATCAATACCTGAAATAGTTCTCAAACTGTACCTCTGATAGTGCTTCCTCAGGACTTCAGATAGTACTCCCTCAATACCTCAGAAAGTGTCCCCTCAGTTCCTCAGAAAGTGCTACCTCAATACCTCAGAAAGTGTTCCCTCAGTACCTCAGATAGTACTCACTCAGAACATCAGCGAGTGCTTCCTCAGTACGTCAGAAATTGCTCCCTAAATACCTCAGAAAGTGCTCCCTCAGTACCTCAGATATTGCTCCCTCAATGCCTCAGATATTGCTCGCTTAATACGTCAGAAAGTGCTCCCTCAGTAAATCAGATAGTTCTCCCTCAGTACCTCAGATAGTTCTCCCTCAGTACCTCAGAGAGTGCTTCCTCAATACCTCAGAACTTGTCCCCTCAGTACCTCAGATAGTGCTCCCTCAATACCGCAGAAAGTGCTCCCTCAGTACCTCAGAAAGTGTTTCCTCAATACCTCAGAAAGTGCTCCATCAAGACCACAGATAGTTTTCCCTCAGTACCTCAGAGAGTGCTCCCTCAATACCTCAGAAAGCGTTTCCTCAATACCTCATAAAGTGCTTCCTCAATACATCAGATTGTGTTCCCTCAATATCTCAGAAAGTGCATCCTCAATACCTCAGAAAGTGCTCCCTCAGTCCCTCAGATAGTGCTCCCTCAATACCTCGGAAAGTGCTCCATCAATACCTCAGATAGCTCTTACTCCTGACCTCAGAGTGTCCTTCCTCAATACTTCAGATCTTCCTCCCTTAGTACCTCAGATAGTGCTCCCTCAATACCTCAGAAAGAGTTCCCTCAGTACCTCAGAAAGTGCTCCCTCAATACCTCAGGTAGTTCTCCCTCAATACCTCGAAATTGCTCCCTCAATACCTCGGAAAGTGCTCCATCAATACCTCAGATAGCTCTTCCTCATAACCTCAGAGTGTACTTCCTCAATACTTCAGATCATCCTCACTTAGTACCTCAGATAGTGCTCCCTCAATACCTCAGAAAGAGTTCCCTCAGTACCTCAGAAAGTGCTTCCTCAATACGTTAGAAAGTGCTTCCTCAATAACTCAGATAGTGCCCCCTCAATACCTCAGAATGTGCTCCCTCAGTACCTCAAATAGTGCTCCCTCAATAACTCAAAAAGTGCTCCCTCAATACCTCAGAAAGTGATTTCTCAATACCTCAATAGTGGCCCCTCAATACCTCAGAAAGTGCTCCCTCAATACCTCAGAAAGAGCTCCCTCAATACCTCAGAAAGTATCCCTCAGTACCTCAGAAAGTGCTTCCTCAATACCTCAGGAAGTGCTCCATCAATATCTCAGAGAATGCTCCCTCAATACGTAAGATAGTTCTCCTTCAATACATCAGATAGTTCTCCCTCAAAACCTCTGAAAGTGCTCGCTCAATACCTCAGATAGTTCTCCCTCAATACCACAGATAGTGCTCCTCAAAACCTCAGATAGTGCTCCTTCAATACCTCAGATAGTTGTCCCTCAATACCTCCGGAAGTGCTCCCTCAATACCCCAGATAGTTCTCCCTCAATGCCTCAGATTGTGCTCCCACAATACCTGAGATAGTTCTCCCTCAATACTTCAGATAGTGCTCCCTCAGTACCTCAGAAAGTGCTCCCTCAATACCTCAGGTAGTTCTCCCTCAATACCTCAGAATGTGCTTCTTCAATACCTCAGAAGGTGATCCCGCAATACCTCAGATAGTGCTCCCTCAATATCTCAGAAAGTGTCCCTCAATACATCAGAATTTGCTTCCTCAATACATCAGATAGCACTCCCTCAATACCTAAGAAAGTGCTTCCTCAATACCACAGAAAGTGCTCCCTCACAACCTCAGATAATTCTCCCTCAGTACCTCAGATAGTTCTCCCTCAGTACCGCAGAAAGTGCTTCCTCAATACCTCAGAAAGTGCTCACTCAATACTTCAGATAGTGCTCCCTCAATACCTCAGATAGTGCTTCCTCAGTACCTCAGAAAGTGCTTCCTCAATACCTCAGAAAGTGCTCCCTCAGTACCTCAGATAGTACTCCCTCAATACCTCAGAAAGTGGTCCCCCAATACCTCAGAATGTGCTTCCTCAATACCTCAGATAGTGTTCCCTCAATACCTCAGAATGTGCTTCTTCAATACCTCAGAAGGTGATCCCGCAATACCTCAGATAGTGCTCCCTCAATATCTCAGAAAGTGTCCCTCAATACTTCAGAATTTGCTTCCTCAATACATCAGATAGCACTCCCTCAATACCTAAGAAAGTGCTTCCTCAATACCACAGAAAGTGCTCCCTCACAACCTCAGATAATTCTCCCTCAGTACCTCAGATAGTTCTCCCTCAGTACCGCAGAAAGTGCTTCCTCAATACCTCAGAAAGTGTCCCCTCAGTTCCTCAGAAAGTGCTACCTCAATACCTCAGAAAGTGCTCCCTCAGTACCTCAGATATTGCTCCCTCAATGCCTCAGATATTGCTCGCTTAATACGTCAGAAAGTGCTCCCTCAGTAAATCAGATAGTTCTCCCTCAGTACCTCAGATAGTTCTCCCTCAGTACCTCAGAGAGTGCTTCCTCAATACCTCAGAACTTGTCCCCTCAGTACCTCAGATAGTGCTCCCTCAATACCGCAGAAAGTGCTCCCTCAGTACCTCAGAAAGTGTTTCCTCAATACCTCAGAAAGTGCTCCATCAAGACCACAGATAGTTTTCCCTCAGTACCTCAGAGAGTGCTCCCTCAATACCTCAGAAAGCGTTTCCTCAATACCTCATAAAGTGCTTCCTCAATACATCAGATTGTGTTCCCTCAATATCTCAGAAAGTGCATCCTCAATACCTCAGAAAGTGCTCCCTCAGTCCCTCAGATAGTGCTCCCTCAATACCTCGGAAAGTGCTCCATCAATACCTCAGATAGCTCTTACTCCTGACCTCAGAGTGTCCTTCCTCAATACTTCAGATCTTCCTCCCTTAGTACCTCAGATAGTGCTCCCTCAATACCTCAGAAAGAGTTCCCTCAGTACCTCAGAAAGTGCTCCCTCAATACCTCAGGTAGTTCTCCCTCAATACCTCGAAATTGCTCCCTCAATACCTCGGAAAGTGCTCCATCAATACCTCAGATAGCTCTTCCTCATAACCTCAGAGTGTACTTCCTCAATACTTCAGATCATCCTCACTTAGTACCTCAGATAGTGCTCCCTCAATACCTCAGAAAGAGTTCCCTCAGTACCTCAGAAAGTGCTTCCTCAATACGTTAGAAAGTGCTTCCTCAATAACTCAGATAGTGCCCCCTCAATACCTCAGAATGTGCTCCCTCAGTACCTCAAATAGTGCTCCCTCAATAACTCAAAAAGTGCTCCCTCAATACCTCAGAAAGTGATTTCTCAATACCTCAATAGTGGCCCCTCAATACCTCAGAAAGTGCTCCCTCAATACCTCAGAAAGAGCTCCCTCAATACCTCAGAAAGTATCCCTCAGTACCTCAGAAAGTGCTTCCTCAATACCTCAGGAAGTGCTCCATCAATATCTCAGAGAATGCTCCCTCAATACGTAAGATAGTTCTCCTTCAATACATCAGATAGTTCTCCCTCAAAACCTCTGAAAGTGCTCGCTCAATACCTCAGATAGTTCTCCCTCAATACCACAGATAGTGCTCCTCAAAACCTCAGATAGTGCTCCTTCAATACCTCAGATAGTTGTCCCTCAATACCTCCGGAAGTGCTCCCTCAATACCCCAGATAGTTCTCCCTCAATGCCTCAGATTGTGCTCCCACAATACCTGAGATAGTTCTCCCTCAATACTTCAGATAGTGCTCCCTCAGTACCTCAGAAAGTGCTCCCTCAATACCTCAGGTAGTTCTCCCTCAATACCTCAGAATGTGCTTCTTCAATACCTCAGAAGGTGATCCCGCAATACCTCAGATAGTGCTCCCTCAATATCTCAGAAAGTGTCCCTCAATACATCAGAATTTGCTTCCTCAATACATCAGATAGCACTCCCTCAATACCTAAGAAAGTGCTTCCTCAATACCACAGAAAGTGCTCCCTCACAACCTCAGATAATTCTCCCTCAGTACCTCAGATAGTTCTCCCTCAGTACCGCAGAAAGTGCTTCCTCAATACCTCAGAAAGTGCTCACTCAATACTTCAGATAGTGCTCCCTCAATACCTCAGATAGTGCTTCCTCAGTACCTCAGAAAGTGCTTCCTCAATACCTCAGAAAGTGCTCCCTCAGTACCTCAGATAGTACTCCCTCAATACCTCAGAAAGTGGTCCCCCAATACCTCAGAATGTGCTTCCTCAATACCTCAGATAGTGTTCCCTCAATACCTCAGAATGTGCTTCTTCAATACCTCAGAAGGTGATCCCGCAATACCTCAGATAGTGCTCCCTCAATATCTCAGAAAGTGTCCCTCAATACTTCAGAATTTGCTTCCTCAATACATCAGATAGCACTCCCTCAATACCTAAGAAAGTGCTTCCTCAATACCACAGAAAGTGCTCCCTCACAACCTCAGATAATTCTCCCTCAGTACCTCAGATAGTTCTCCCTCAGTACCGCAGAAAGTGCTTCCTCAATACCTCAGAAAGTGCTCACTCAATACTTCAGATAGTGCTCCCTCAATACCTCAGATAGTGCTTCCTCAGTACCTCAGAATGTGCTCCCTCAATACCTCAGAAAGTGCTCCCTCAGTACCTCAGATAGTGCTTTCTCAATACCTCAGAAAGTGCGCCCTCAGTACCTCAGATAGTGCTCCCTCAATACTTCAGAAAGTGCTCCCTCAATACTTCAGAAAGTGCTCCCTCAATACTTCAGAAAATGCTCCCTCAGTACCTCAGATAGTTCTCCCTCAGGACCTCAGAAAGTGCTTCCGCAGTACCTCAGAAGGTGCTCCCTCAATACCTCAGATAGTGCTTCCTCAGTACCTCAGAAAGTGCTCGCTCAATACCTCAGGTAGTTCTCCCTCAATACCTCGAAAGTACTCCCTCAATACCTCAGAGAGTGTTCCACCCAGTACCTCAAAAAATGCTCCTTCAATACATCAGAAAGTGCTCCATCAGTACCTCTGATAGTGCTTCCTCAGTACGTCAGATAGTGCTCCCTCAATACCTCAGAAAGTGTCTCCTCAGTACCTCAGAAAGTGCTACCTCAATACCTCAGAAAGTGCTCCCTCAATACCTCAGATAGTTCTCCCTCAATACCTCGAAAGTGCTCCCTCAATACCTCAGAGAGTGTTCCACCCAGTACCTCAGAAAGTGCTCCCTCAATACATCAGAAAGTGCTCCATCAGTACCTCTGATAGTGCTTCCTCAGTACGTCAGATAGTGCTCCCTCAATACCTCAGAAAGTGTCTCCTCAGTACCTCAGAAAGTGCTACCTCAATACCTCAGAAAGTGCTACCTCAATTCCTCAGAGAGGGCTCCCTCAATACCTAAGATAGTTCTCCATCAATACCACAGATAGTTCTCCCTCAAACCTCTGAAAGTGCTCGCTCAATACCTCAGATAGTTCTCCCTCAATACCTCTGACAGTGCTCCCTCAATACCTCAGATAGTTCTCCCTCAATGCCTCAGATAGTGCTCACGCAATACTCAGATTTTTCTCCCTCAATACCTCAGATAATGCTCCCGCACTACCTCAGAAAGTGCTCCCTCAACTCCTCACAAAGTGCTCCCTCAGTACCTCAGATAGTACTCACTCAGAACCTCCGCTAGTGCTTCCTCAGGACGTCAGAAAGTGCTCCCTCAATACCTCAGAAACTACTCCCTCAGTAGCTCAGATATTTCTCCCTCAGTACCTCAGATATTGCTCCCGCAATGCCTGAGATAGTGCTTCCTTAATACCTCAGAAAGTCCTCCCTCAGTACCTCTGATAGTTCTACCCTCAGGACCTCAGATAGTTATCCCTCAGTACCTCAGAGATGCTTCCTCAATACCTCAGAAGTTGTTCCTTCAGTACCTCAGATAGTGCTCCCTCAATACCGCAGAAAGTGCTCCCTCACTACCTCAGAAAGTGCTTTCTCAATACCCCAGAAAGTGCTCCATCAATACCACAGATAGTTCTCCCTCAGTACCTCAGAGAGTGCTTCCTTAATCCTCAGAAAGTGCTCCCTCAGTACCTCTGATAGTTCTCCCTCAGTACCTCAGATAGTTCTCCCTCAGTACCTCAGAGAGTGCTTCCTCAATACCTCAGAAGTTGTTCCCTCAGTACCTCAGATAGTGCTCCCTCAATACCTCAGAAAGTGCTCCCTCAGTACCTCAGAAAGTGCTTTCTCAATACCCCAGAAAGTGCTCCATCAATACCACAGATAGTTCTCCCTCAGTACCTCAGAAAGTGCTTCCTCAATACCTCAGATAGTGTTCCCTCAATACCTCAGAATGTGCTTCTACAATACCTCAGAAGGTGCTCCCTCAATACCTCAGATAATGCTACCTCAATATCTCAGAAAGTGTCCCTCAATACCTCAGGAAGTGCTCCCTCAGTACCTCAGAAAGTGCTCCCTCAATACTTCAGAATTTACTTCCTCAATACCTCAGATAGTGCTCCCTCAATACCTAAGAAAGTGCTTCCTCAATACCACAAAAAGTGCTCCCTCACAACCTCAGATAGTTCTCCCTCTGTACCTCAGAAAGTGCTTCCGCAATACCACAGAAAGTGCTTCCACAGTACCTCAGATAGTTCTCCCTCAGTACCGCAGAAAGTGCTTCCTCAATACCTCAGAAAGTGCTCACTCAATACTTCAGATAGTGCTCCCTCAATACCCTCAGATAGTGCTTCCTCAGTACCTCAGAATGTGCTCCCTCAATACCTCAGGTAGTTCTCCCTCAATACCTCGAAAGTGCTCCCTTAATACCTCAGACAGTGCTCCCTCAATACCTCAGAAAGTGCTTCCTCAATACTTCAGAAAGTGCTTTCTCAATACCTCAGAAAGTGCGCCTTAGTACCTCAGATAGTGCTCCCTCAATACTTCAGAAAGTGCTCCTTCAATACTTCAGAAGGTGCTCCCTCAATACCTCAGATAGTGCTTCCTCAGTACCTCAGAAAGTGCTCCCTCAATACCTCAGGTAGTTCTCCCTCAATACCTCGAAAGTGCTCCCTCAATAACTCAGAGAGTGTTCCATCAGTACCTCAGAAAATGCTCCCTCAATACCACAGAAAGTGCTCCATCAGTACCTCTGATAGTGCTTCCTCAGTACGTCAGATAGTGCTCCCTCAATATCTCAGAAAGTGTCTCTTCAGTACCTCAGAAAGTGCTACCTCAATACCTCAGAAACTGCTCCATCAATACCTCAGAGAGGGCTCCCTCAATACCGAAGATAGTTCTCCATCAATACCTCAGATACGTCTCCCTCAAAACCTCTGACAGTGCTCCTTCAATACCTCAGATAGTTCTCCCTCAATGCCTCAGAGAGTGCTCACACAATACTCAGATAGTTCTCCCTCAATACCTCAGATAGTGCACCTGCAGTACTTCAGAAAGTGCTCCCTCAATTCCTCAGAATGTGCTCCCTCAGTACCTCAGATAGTACTCACTCAGAACCTCAGCTAGTGCTTCCTCAGTACTTCAGAAAGTGCTCCCTCAATACCTCAGAAACTGCTCCCTCAGTACCTCAGATATTTCTCCCTCAGTACCTCAGATAGTTCTCATCTCAGTACCTCAGAAAGTGCTCCCACAGTACCTCTGATAGTTCTCCCTCAGTACCTCAGATAGTTCTCCCTCAGTACCTCAGAGAGTGCTTCCTCAATACCTCAGAGGTTGTTCCCTCAGTACCACAGTTAGTGCTCCCTCAATACGTCAGAAAGTGCTCCCTCAGTACTCAGAAAGTGCTTTCTCAATCACCCAGTAAGTGCTCCATCAATACCACAGACAGTTCTCCCTCAGTACCTCAGAGAGTGCTTCCTCAATACCTCAGAAAGTGCTCCCTCAGTACTTCAGATAGTTCTCACTCAAAACCTCAGAAAGTGCTTCCTCAGTACTTCAGAAAGTGCTCCCTCAATACATCAGAAAGTGCTTCCTCAATACCTCAGAAAGTACTCCCTCAGTACCTCAGAAAGTGCTCCCTCAATACCTCAGAAAGTGCTTCCTCAGTACCTCAGTAAGTGCTCCCTCAATACCTCAGAAAGTGCTTCCTCAATACCTCAGATAGTGCTCCCTCAATACCTCAGAAAGTGCTTTCTCTGTACCTCAGAAAGTGCTCCTTCAGTACCTCAGATAGTTCTCCCTCAGTACCTCAGATAGTGCTCTCTCAAAACCTCAGCACTTGCTCCCTCAGTACCTCAGATAGTTCTTCCTCAGTACCTCAGATAGTTCTCCCTCAGTACCTCAGAAACTGCTCCCTCAGTACCTCAGATATTTCTCCCTCAGTACCTCAGATAGTTCTCATCTCAGTACCTCAGAAAGTGCTCCCACAGTACCTCTGATAGTTCTCCCTCAGTACCTCAGATAGTTCTCCCTCAGTACCTCAGAGAGTGCTTCCTCAATACCTCAGAGGTTGTTCCCTCAGTACCACAGTTAGTGCTCCCTCAATACGTCAGAAAGTGCTCCCTCAGTACTCAGAAAGTGCTTTCTCAATCACCCAGTAAGTGCTCCATCAATACCACAGACAGTTCTCCCTCAGTACCTCAGAGAGTGCTTCCTCAATACCTCAGAAAGTGCTCCCTCAGTACTTCAGATAGTTCTCACTCAAAACCTCAGAAAGTGCTTCCTCAGTACTTCAGAAAGTGCTCCCTCAATACATCAGAAAGTGCTTCCTCAATACCTCAGAAAGTACTCCCTCAGTACCTCAGAAAGTGCTCCCTCAATACCTCAGAAAGTGCTTCCTCAGTACCTCAGTAAGTGCTCCCTCAATACCTCAGAAAGTGCTTCCTCAATACCTCAGATAGTGCTCCCTCAATACCTCAGAAAGTGCTTCCTCTGTACCTCAGAAAGTGCTCCTTCAGTACCTCAGATAGTTCTCCCTCAGTACCTCAGATAGTGCTCTCTCAAAACCTCAGCACTTGCTCCCTCAGTACCTCAGATAGTTCTTCCTCAGTACCTCAGATAGTTCTCCCTCAGTACCTCAGAAAGTGCTCCCTTAGTATCTCAGATAGTTCTCCCTCAGTACCTCAGATAATTCTCACTCAAAACCTCAGCTAGTGCTTTCTCAGTACGTCAGAAATAGCTCCCTCTATACCTCAGAAACTGCTCCCTCAGTACCTCAGATAGTTCTCACTCGGTACCTCAGAAATTGCTCCCTAAATACCTCAGACAGTGCTCCCTTAGTACCTCAGATCGTTCTCCCACAGTACCTCAGATAATTCTCCCTTAGTACCTCAGATAGATCTCCCTTAATACCTCAGAGATTGCTCCCGCAGTACCTCAGAAAGTGCTCCCTCAATACCTCAGAAAGTGCTCCCTCAATACCTCCGAAAGTGCTTCCTCAATACCTCAGATAGTGTTCCATCAGTACCTCAGAAAGTGCTCCCTCAATACCTCAGAAAGTGCTCCATCAGTACCTCTGATAGTGCTTCCTCAGTACGTCATATAGTGTTCCCTCAATACCTCAGAAAGTGTCTCCTCAGTACCTCAGAAAGTGCGACGTCAATACATCGACAAAGTGCTCCCTGAATACCTCAGAGAAGGCTCCCTCAATACCGAAGATAGTTCTCCATCAATACCTCAGATAGTTCTCCCTCAAAACCTCTGAGAGTGCTCGCTCAATACCTCAGATAGTTTTCCCTCAATACTTCTGACAGTGCTCCTTCAATACCTCAGATAGTTCTCCCTCAATGCCTCAGATAGTGCTCACACAATACTCAGATAGTTATCCCTCAATACCTCAGATAGTGCTCCCGCAGTACTTCAGATAGTGCTCCCTCAATTCCTCTGAATGGGCTCCCTCAGTACCTCAGATAGTACTCACTCAGAACCTCAGCTAGTGCCTCCTCAGTACGTCAGAAAGTGCTCCCTCAATACCTCAGAAACTGCTCCCTCATTACCTCAGATATTTCTCCCTCAGTATCTCAGATAGTTCTCACTCAGTACCTCAGAAAGTGCCCCCTAAATATCTCAGATAGTGCTCCCTCAGTACCTCAGATATTGCTCCCTCAATGCCTGAGATAGTGCTTCCTTAATACCTCAGAAAGTGCTCCCTCAGTACCTCTGATAGTTCTCCCTCAGTACCTCAGATATATCTCCCTCAGTACCTCAGAGAGTGCTTCCTCAATACCTCAGAAGTTGTTCCCTCAGTACCTCAGATAGTGCTCCCTCAATACCTCAGAAAGTGTTCCCTCAGTACCTCAGATAGTGCTCCCTCAATACCTCAGAAAGTGCTTCCTCAATACCTCAGAAAGTGCTCCCTCAATACATAAGAAAGTGCTTCTTCAATACCTCAGAAAGTGTTCCCTCAGTACCTCAGAAAGTGCTCCCGCAATTCCTCAGAAAGTGCTCCCTCAGTACCTCAGTAAGTGCTCCCTCAGTACCTCAGAGAGTGCTCCCTCAATACCTCGGAAAGTGCTTCCTCAATGCATCAGATTATGTTCCCTCAATATCTCAGAAATTGCTTCCTCAATACCTCAGAAAGTGCTCCCTCAGTACCTCAGAGAGTGCTCCCTCAATACCTCGGAAAGTGCTCCATCAATACTTCAGATAGCTCTTCCTCATGACCTCAGAGTGTCCTTCCTCAATACTTCAGATCTTCCTCCCTTAGTACCTCAGATAGTGCTCCCTCAATACCTCAGAAAGAGTTCCCTCAGTACCTCAGAAAGTGCTTCCTCAATACCTTAGAAAGTGCTTCCTCAATAACTCAGATAGTGCTCCCTCAATACCTCAGAATGTGCTCCCTCAGTACCTCAGTTAGAGCTCCCTCAATACCTCAAAAAGTGCTCCCTCAATACCTCAGAAAGTGCTTTCTCAATACCTCAGATAGTGGTCCCTCAATACCTCAGAAGGTGCTCCCTCAATACCTCAGAAAGTGCTCCCTCAATACCTCAGAAAGTATCCCCTCAGTACCTCAGAAAGTGCTTCCTCAATACCTCAGAAAGTGCTCCATCAATACCTCAGAGAATGCTCCCTCAATACATAAGATAGTTCTCCTTCAATATATCAGATAGTTCTCCCTCAAAAACGCTGAAAGTGCTCGCTCAATACCTCAGATAGTTCTCCCTCAATACCTCAGATAGTGCTCCTCAAAACCTCAGATAGTTCTCCCTCAGTACATCAGATAGTGCTCCTTCAATACCTCAGATAGTTCTCCCTCAATAGCTCTGAAGGTGCTCCCTCAATACCACAGATAGTTCTCCCTCAATGCCTCAGATAGTGCTCCCAAAATACCTCAGATAGTTCTCCCTCAATACCTCAGATAGTTCTCCCTTAGTACCTCAGAAAGTGCTCCCTCAATACCTCAGAAAGTTCTCCCTCAGTACCTCAGATAGGACTCACTCAGAACCTCAGCTAGTGCTTCCTCAGTACGTCAGAATGTGCTCCCTCAATACCTCAGAAACTGCTCCCTCAGTACCTCAGAGTGTGCTTCCTCAACACTTCAGAACTTCCTCCCTTTGTACCTCCGAAATTGCTCCCTCAATACCTCAGAAAGTGCTCCCTCAGTACCTCAGAAAGTGCTTCCTCGATACTTCAGAAAGTGCTTCCTCAATACCTCAGATAGTGCTCCCTCAATACCTCAGAATATGCTCCCTCAGTACCTCAGATAGTGCTCCCTCAATACCTCAAAAAGTGCTTCCTCAATACCTCAGAAAGTGCTTCCTCAATACCTCAGATAGTGGTCCCTCAATACCTCAGAAATTGCTCCCTCAATACCTCAGAAAGTGCTCCCTCAATACCTCAGAAAGTATCCCCTCAGTACCTCAGAAAGTGCTACCTCAATACCTCAGAAAGTGCTCCATCAATACCTCAGAGAATGCTCCCTCAATACGTAAGATAGTTCTCCTTCAATACATCAGATAGTTCTCCCTCAAAACCTCTGAAAGTGCTCCCTCAGTACCTCAGATAGTTCTCCCTCAGGACCTCAGAAAGTGCTTTCGCAGTACCTCAGAAGGTGCTCCCTCAATACCTCAGATAGTGCTTCCTCAGTACCTCAGAAAGTGCTCCCTCAATACCTCAGGTAGTTCTCCCTCAATACCTCGAAAGTGCTCCCTCAATACCTCAGAGAGTGTTCCATCAGTACCTCAGAAAGTGCTCCCTCAATACCTCAGAAAGTGCTCCATCAGTACCTCTGATAGTGCTTCCTCAGTACGTCAGATAGTGCTCCCTCAATACCTCAGAAAGTGTCTCTTCAGTACCTCAGAAAGTGCTACCTCAAAACCTCATAAACTGCTCCATCAATACCTCAGAGAGCGCTCCCTCAATACCGAAGATAGTTCTCCATCAATACCTCAGATACTTCTCCCTCAAAACCTCTGACAGTGCTCCCTCAATACCTCAGATAGTTCTCCCTCAATGCCTCAGAGAGTGCTCACACAATACTCAGATAGTTCTCCCTCAATACCTCAGACAGTGCTCCCGCAGTACTACAGAAAGTGCTCCCTCAATTCCTCAGAATGTGCTCCCTTAGTACCTCAGATAGTACTCACTCAGAACCTCAGCTAGTGCTTCCTCAGTACGTCAGAAAGTGCTCCCTCAATACCTCAGAAACAGCTCCCTCAGTACCTCAGATATTTCTCCCTCAGTACCTCAGATAGTTCTCACTCAGTACCTCAGAAAGTGCTCCCTCAGTACCTCTGATAGTTCTCCCTCAGTACCTCAGATAGTTCTCCCTCAGTACCTCAGAGAGTGCTTCCTCAATACCTCAGAAGTTGTTCCCTCTGTACCTCAGATAGTGCTCCCTCAATACGTCAGAAAGTGCTCCCTCAGTACTCAGAAAGTGCTTTCTCAATACCCCAGAAAGTGCTCCATCAATACCACAGATAGTTCTCCCTCAGTACCTCAGAGAGTGCATCCTCAATACCTCAGAAAGTGCTCCCTCAGTACTTCAGATAGTGCTCAATCAATACCTCAGAAAGTGCTCCCTCAGTACTTCAGAAAGTGCTCCCTCAATACATCAGAAAGTGCTTCCTCAATACCTCAGAAAGTGCTCCCTCAGTACCTCAGAAAGTGCTCCCTCAATACCTCAGAAAGTGCTTCCTCAGTACCTCAGTAAGTGCTCCCTCAATACCTCAGAAAGTGCTTCCTCAATACCTCAGATAGTGCTCCCTCAATAACTCAGCAAGTGCTTCCTCTGTACTTCAGAAAGTGCTCCTTCAGTACCGCAGATAATTCTCCCTCAGTACCTCAGATAATGCTCCCTCAAAACCTCAGCACTTGCTCCCTCAGTACCTCAGATAGTTCTCCCTCAATACCTCAGAACGTGTTTCCACAATAACTCAGAAAGTGCTCCCTCAATACCTCAGAAAGTTCTCCCTCAATACCTCTGAAGGTGCTCCCTCAATACCTCAGATAGTTCTCCCTCAATGCCTCAGATAGTGATCTGACAATACCTCAGATAGTTCTCCCTTCATACCTCAGATAGTTCTCCCTCAGTACCTCAGAAAGTGCTCCCTCAATACCTCAGAAAGTGCTCCCTTAGTACCTCAGATAGTTCTTCCTCAGTACCTCAGATAATTGTCTCTCAAAACCTCAGCTAGTGCTTTCTCAGTACGTCAGAAAGTGCTCCCTCAATACCTCAGAAACTCCTCCCTCAGTACCTCAGATAGTTCTCCCTCAGTACCTCAGATAGTTCTCACTCGGTACCTCAGAAAGTGCTCCCTAAATACCTCAGAAAGTGCTCCCTTAGTACCTCAGATCGTTCTCCCATAGTACCTCAGATAATTCTCCCTTTGTACCTCAGACAGATCTCCCTTAATACCTCAGAGAGTGCTCCCGCAGTACATCAGAAAGTGCTCCCTCAATACCTCAGAAAGTGCTTCCTCAATACCTCACATAGTGTTCCATCAGTACCTCATATAGTGCTCCCTCAATACCTCAGAAAGTGCTCCATCAGTTCCTCTGATAGTTCTCCCTCAGTACATCAGAAAGTGTTTCCTCAATACCTCAGAAGGTGCTACCTCAATACCTCAGAAGGTGCTCCATCAATACCTCAGAGAGGGCTCCCTCAATACCGAAGATAGTCTCCATTAATACCTCAGATAGTTCTCACTCAAAACGTCTGAAAGTGCTCGCTCAATACCTCAGATAGTTTTCCCACAATACCTCTGACAGTGCTCCCTCAATACCTCAGATAGTTCTCCCTCAATGCCTCAGATAGTGCTCACACAATACTCAGATAGTTATCCCTCAATACCTCAGATAGCGCTCCCGCAGTACCTCAGAAAGTGCTCCCTCAATTCCACAGAATGTGCTCCCTCAATACCTCCGAAAGTGCTTCCTCAATACCTCAGATAGTGTTCCATCACTACCTCAGAAAGTGCTCCCTCAATACCTCAGAAAGTGCTCCATCAGTACCTCTGATAGTGCTTCCTCAGTACGTCATATAGTGTTCCCTCAATACCTCAGAAAGTGTCTCCTCAGTACCTCAGAAAGTGCGACCTCAATACCTCACAAAGTGCTCCCTGAATACCTCAGAGAAGGCTCCCTCAATACCGAAGATAGTTCTCCATCAATACCTCAGATAGTTCTCCCTCAAAACCTCTGAGAGTGCTCGCTCAATACCTCAGATAGTTTTCCCTCAATACTTCTGACAGTGCTCCTTCAATACCTCAGATAGTTCTCCCTCAATGCCTCAGATAGTGCTCACACAATACTCAGATAGTTATCCCTCAATACCTCAGATAGTGCTCCCGCAGTACTTCAGATAGTGCTCCCTCAATTCCTCTGAATGGGCTCCCTCAGTACCTCAGATAGTACTCACTCAGAACCTCAGCTAGTGCCTCCTCAGTACGTCAGAAAGTGCTCCCTCAATACCTCAGAAACTGCTCCCTCATTACCTCAGATATTTCTCCCTCAGTATCTCAGATAGTTCTCACTCAGTACCTCAGAAAGTGCCCCCTAAATATCTCAGATAGTGCTCCCTCAGTACCTCAGATATTGCTCCCTCAATGCCTGAGATAGTGCTTCCTTAATACCTCAGAAAGTGCTCCCTCAGTACCTCTGATAGTTCTCCCTCAGTACCTCAGATATATCTCCCTCAGTACCTCAGAGAGTGCTTCCTCAATACCTCAGAAGTTGTTCCCTCAGTACCTCAGATAGTGCTCCCTCAATACCTCAGAAAGTGTTCCCTCAGTACCTCAGATAGTGCTCCCTCAATACCTCAGAAAGTGCTTCCTCAATACCTCAGAAAGTGCTCCCTCAATACATAAGAAAGTGCTTCTTCAATACCTCAGAAAGTGTTCCCTCAGTACCTCAGAAAGTGCTCCCGCAATTCCTCAGAAAGTGCTCCCTCAGTACCTCAGTAAGTGCTCCCTCAGTACCTCAGAGAGTGCTCCCTCAATACCTCGGAAAGTGCTTCCTCAATGCATCAGATTATGTTCCCTCAATATCTCAGAAATTGCTTCCTCAATACCTCAGAAAGTGCTCCCTCAGTACCTCAGAGAGTGCTCCCTCAATACCTCGGAAAGTGCTCCATCAATACTTCAGATAGCTCTTCCTCATGACCTCAGAGTGTCCTTCCTCAATACTTCAGATCTTCCTCCCTTAGTACCTCAGATAGTGCTCCCTCAATACCTCAGAAAGAGTTCCCTCAGTACCTCAGAAAGTGCTTCCTCAATACCTTAGAAAGTGCTTCCTCAATAACTCAGATAGTGCTCCCTCAATACCTCAGAATGTGCTCCCTCAGTACCTCAGTTAGAGCTCCCTCAATACCTCAAAAAGTGCTCCCTCAATACCTCAGAAAGTGCTTTCTCAATACCTCAGATAGTGGTCCCTCAATACCTCAGAAGGTGCTCCCTCAATACCTCAGAAAGTGCTCCCTCAATACCTCAGAAAGTATCCCCTCAGTACCTCAGAAAGTGCTTCCTCAATACCTCAGAAAGTGCTCCATCAATACCTCAGAGAATGCTCCCTCAATACATAAGATAGTTCTCCTTCAATATATCAGATAGTTCTCCCTCAAAAACTCTGAAAGTGCTCGCTCAATACCTCAGATAGTTCTCCCTCAATACCTCAGATAGTGCTCCTCAAAACCTCAGATAGTTCTCCCTCAGTACATCAGATAGTGCTCCTTCAATACCTCAGATAGTTCTCCCTCAATAGCTCTGAAGGTGCTCCCTCAATACCACAGATAGTTCTCCCTCAATGCCTCAGATAGTGCTCCCAAAATACCTCAGATAGTTCTCCCTCAATACCTCAGATAGTTCTCCCTTAGTACCTCAGAAAGTGCTCCCTCAATACCTCAGAAAGTTCTCCCTCAGTACCTCAGATAGGACTCACTCAGAACCTCAGCTAGTGCTTCCTCAGTACGTCAGAATGTGCTCCCTCAATACCTCAGAAACTGCTCCCTCAGTACCTCAGAGTGTGCTTCCTCAACACTTCAGAACTTCCTCCCTTTGTACCTCCGAAATTGCTCCCTCAATACCTCAGAAAGTGCTCCCTCAGTACCTCAGAAAGTGCTTCCTCAATACTTCAGAAAGTGCTTCCTCAATACCTCAGATAGTGCTCCCTCAATACCTCAGAATATGCTCCCTCAGTACCTCAGATAGTGCTCCCTCAATACCTCAAAAAGTGCTTCCACAATACCTCAGAAAGTGCTTCCTCAATACCTCAGATAGTGGTCCCTCAATACCTCAGAAATTGCTCCCTCAATACCTCAGAAAGTGCTCCCTCAATACCTCAGAAAGTATCCCCTCAGTACCTCAGAAAGTGCTACCTCAATACCTCAGAAAGTGCTCCATCAATACCTCAGAGAATGCTCCCTCAATACGTAAGATAGTTCTCCTTCAATACATCAGATAGTTCTCCCTCAAAACCTCTGAAAGTGCTCCCTCAGTACCTCAGATAGTTCTCCCTCAGGACCTCAGAAAGTGCTTTCGCAGTACCTCAGAAGGTGCTCCCTCAATACCTCAGATAGTGCTTCCTCAGTACCTCAGAAAGTGCTCCCTCAATACCTCAGGTAGTTCTCCCTCAATACCTCGAAAGTGCTCCCTCAATACCTCAGAGAGTGTTCCATCAGTACCTCAGAAAGTGCTCCCTCAATACCTCAGAAAGTGCTCCATCAGTACCTCTGATAGTGCTTCCTCAGTACGTCAGATAGTGCTCCCTCAATACCTCAGAAAGTGTCTCTTCAGTACCTCAGAAAGTGCTACCTCAAAACCTCATAAACTGCTCCATCAATACCTCAGAGAGCGCTCCCTCAATACCGAAGATAGTTCTCCATCAATACCTCAGATACTTCTCCCTCAAAACCTCTGACAGTGCTCCCTCAATACCTCAGATAGTTCTCCCTCAATGCCTCAGAGAGTGCTCACACAATACTCAGATAGTTCTCCCTCAATACCTCAGACAGTGCTCCCGCAGTACTACAGAAAGTGCTCCCTCAATTCCTCAGAATGTGCTCCCTTAGTACCTCAGATAGTACTCACTCAGAACCTCAGCTAGTGCTTCCTCAGTACGTCAGAAAGTGCTCCCTCAATACCTCAGAAACAGCTCCCTCAGTACCTCAGATATTTCTCCCTCAGTACCTCAGATAGTTCTCACTCAGTACCTCAGAAAGTGCTCCCTCAGTACCTCTGATAGTTCTCCCTCAGTACCTCAGATAGTTCTCCCTCAGTACCTCAGAGAGTGCTTCCTCAATACCTCAGAAGTTGTTCCCTCTGTACCTCAGATAGTGCTCCCTCAATACGTCAGAAAGTGCTCCCTCAGTACTCAGAAAGTGCTTTCTCAATACCCCAGAAAGTGCTCCATCAATACCACAGATAGTTCTCCCTCAGTACCTCAGAGAGTGCATCCTCAATACCTCAGAAAGTGCTCCCTCAGTACTTCAGATAGTGCTCAATCAATACCTCAGAAAGTGCTCCCTCAGTACTTCAGAAAGTGCTCCCTCAATACATCAGAAAGTGCTTCCTCAATACCTCAGAAAGTGCTCCCTCAGTACCTCAGAAAGTGCTCCCTCAATACCTCAGAAAGTGCTTCCTCAGTACCTCAGTAAGTGCTCCCTCAATACCTCAGAAAGTGCTTCCTCAATACCTCAGATAGTGCTCCCTCAATAACTCAGCAAGTGCTTCCTCTGTACTTCAGAAAGTGCTCCTTCAGTACCGCAGATAATTCTCCCTCAGTACCTCAGATAATGCTCCCTCAAAACCTCAGCACTTGCTCCCTCAGTACCTCAGATAGTTCTCCCTCAATACCTCAGAACGTGTTTCCACAATAACTCAGAAAGTGCTCCCTCAATACCTCAGAAAGTTCTCCCTCAATACCTCTGAAGGTGCTCCCTCAATACCTCAGATAGTTCTCCCTCAATGCCTCAGATAGTGATCTGACAATACCTCAGATAGTTCTCCCTTCATACCTCAGATAGTTCTCCCTCAGTACCTCAGAAAGTGCTCCCTCAATACCTCAGAAAGTGCTCCCTTAGTACCTCAGATAGTTCTTCCTCAGTACCTCAGATAATTGTCTCTCAAAACCTCAGCTAGTGCTTTCTCAGTACGTCAGAAAGTGCTCCCTCAATACCTCAGATAGTGCTCCCTCAATACCTCAGAATATGCTCCCTCAGTACCTCAGATAGTGCTCCCTCAATACCTCAAAAAGTGCTTCCACAATACCTCAGAAAGTGCTTCCTCAATACCTCAGATAGTGGTCCCTCAATACCTCAGAAATTGCTCCCTCAATACCTCAGAAAGTGCTCCCTCAATACCTCAGAAAGTATCCCCTCAGTACCTCAGAAAGTGCTACCTCAATACCTCAGAAAGTGCTCCATCAATACCTCAGAGAATGCTCCCTCAATACGTAAGATAGTTCTCCTTCAATACATCAGATAGTTCTCCCTCAAAACCTCTGAAAGTGCTCCCTCAGTACCTCAGATAGTTCTCCCTCAGGACCTCAGAAAGTGCTTTCGCAGTACCTCAGAAGGTGCTCCCTCAATACCTCAGATAGTGCTTCCTCAGTACCTCAGAAAGTGCTCCCTCAATACCTCAGGTAGTTCTCCCTCAATACCTCGAAAGTGCTCCCTCAATACCTCAGAGAGTGTTCCATCAGTACCTCAGAAAGTGCTCCCTCAATACCTCAGAAAGTGCTCCATCAGTACCTCTGATAGTGCTTCCTCAGTACGTCAGATAGTGCTCCCTCAATACCTCAGAAAGTGTCTCTTCAGTACCTCAGAAAGTGCTACCTCAAAACCTCATAAACTGCTCCATCAATACCTCAGAGAGCGCTCCCTCAATACCGAAGATAGTTCTCCATCAATACCTCAGATACTTCTCCCTCAAAACCTCTGACAGTGCTCCCTCAATACCTCAGATAGTTCTCCCTCAATGCCTCAGAGAGTGCTCACACAATACTCAGATAGTTCTCCCTCAATACCTCAGACAGTGCTCCCGCAGTACTACAGAAAGTGCTCCCTCAATTCCTCAGAATGTGCTCCCTTAGTACCTCAGATAGTACTCACTCAGAACCTCAGCTAGTGCTTCCTCAGTACGTCAGAAAGTGCTCCCTCAATACCTCAGAAACAGCTCCCTCAGTACCTCAGATATTTCTCCCTCAGTACCTCAGATAGTTCTCACTCAGTACCTCAGAAAGTGCTCCCTCAGTACCTCTGATAGTTCTCCCTCAGTACCTCAGATAGTTCTCCCTCAGTACCTCAGAGAGTGCTTCCTCAATACCTCAGAAGTTGTTCCCTCTGTACCTCAGATAGTGCTCCCTCAATACGTCAGAAAGTGCTCCCTCAGTACTCAGAAAGTGCTTTCTCAATACCCCAGAAAGTGCTCCATCAATACCACAGATAGTTCTCCCTCAGTACCTCAGAGAGTGCATCCTCAATACCTCAGAAAGTGCTCCCTCAGTACTTCAGATAGTGCTCAATCAATACCTCAGAAAGTGCTCCCTCAGTACTTCAGAAAGTGCTCCCTCAATACATCAGAAAGTGCTTCCTCAATACCTCAGAAAGTGCTCCCTCAGTACCTCAGAAAGTGCTCCCTCAATACCTCAGAAAGTGCTTCCTCAGTACCTCAGTAAGTGCTCCCTCAATACCTCAGAAAGTGCTTCCTCAATACCTCAGATAGTGCTCCCTCAATAACTCAGCAAGTGCTTCCTCTGTACTTCAGAAAGTGCTCCTTCAGTACCGCAGATAATTCTCCCTCAGTACCTCAGATAATGCTCCCTCAAAACCTCAGCACTTGCTCCCTCAGTACCTCAGATAGTTCTCCCTCAATACCTCAGAACGTGTTTCCACAATAACTCAGAAAGTGCTCCCTCAATACCTCAGAAAGTTCTCCCTCAATACCTCTGAAGGTGCTCCCTCAATACCTCAGATAGTTCTCCCTCAATGCCTCAGATAGTGATCTGACAATACCTCAGATAGTTCTCCCTTCATACCTCAGATAGTTCTCCCTCAGTACCTCAGAAAGTGCTCCCTCAATACCTCAGAAAGTGCTCCCTTAGTACCTCAGATAGTTCTTCCTCAGTACCTCAGATAATTGTCTCTCAAAACCTCAGCTAGTGCTTTCTCAGTACGTCAGAAAGTGCTCCCTCAATACCTCAGAAACTCCTCCCTCAGTACCTCAGATAGTTCTCCCTCAGTACCTCAGATAGTTCTCACTCGGTACCTCAGAAAGTGCTCCCTAAATACCTCAGAAAGTGCTCCCTTAGTACCTCAGATCGTTCTCCCATAGTACCTCAGATAATTCTCCCTTTGTACCTCAGACAGATCTCCCTTAATACCTCAGAGAGTGCTCCCGCAGTACATCAGAAAGTGCTCCCTCAATACCTCAGAAAGTGCTTCCTCAATACCTCACATAGTGTTCCATCAGTACCTCATATAGTGCTCCCTCAATACCTCAGAAAGTGCTCCATCAGTACCTCTGATAGTTCTCCCTCAGTACATCAGAAAGTGTTTCCTCAATACCTCAGAAGGTGCTACCTCAATACCTCAGAAGGTGCTCCATCAATACCTCAGAGAGGGCTCCCTCAATACCGAAGATAGTTCTCCATTAATACCTCAGATAGTTCTCACTCAAAACGTCTGAAAGTGCTCGCTCAATACCTCAGATAGTTTTCCCACAATACCTCTGACAGTGCTCCCTCAATACCTCAGATAGTTCTCCCTCAATGCCTCAGATAGTGCTCACACAATACTCAGATAGTTATCCCTCAATACCTCAGATAGCGCTCCCGCAGTACCTCAGAAAGTGCTCCCTCAATACCTCAGAAAGTGCTCCCTCAGTACCTCAGATAGTACTCACTCAGAACCTCAGCTAGTGCTTCCTCAGTACGTCAGAAAGTGCTCCCTCAATACCTCAGAAACTGCTCCCTCAGTACCTCAGATATTTCTCCCTCAGTACCACAGATATTTCTCACTCAGAACCTCAGATAGTGCCCCCTAAATACCTCAGAAAGTGCTCCCTCAGTATCTCAGATATTGCTCCCTCAATGCCTGAGATAGTGCTTCCTTAATACCTCAGAAAGTGCTCCCTCAGTACCTCTGATAGTTCTCCCTCAGTACCTCAGATAGTTCTCCCTCAGTACCTCAGAGAGTGCTTCCTCAATACCTCAGAAGTTGTTCCCTCTGTACCTCAGATAGTGCTCCCTCAATACCTCAGAAGGTGTTCCCTCAGTACCTCAGAAATTGCTTTCTCAATACCCCAGACAGTGCTCCATCAATACCACAGATAGTTCTCCCTCAGTACCACAGAGAGTGCTTCCTCAATACCTCAGAAAGTGCTCCCTCAGTATTTCAGATTGTGCTCACTCAATACCTCAGAAACTGCTCCCACAGTACTTCAGAAAGTGCTCCCTCAATACATCAGAAAGTGCTTCCTCAATACCTCAGAAAGTGCTCCCTCAGTACCTCAGAAAGTGCTCCCTCAATTCCTCATAAAGTGCTCCCTCAGTACCTCAGTAAGTGCTCCCTCATTACCTCAGAAACTGCTCCCTCAATACCTCAGATAGTGCTCCCTCAATACCTCAGAAAGTGCTTCCTCTGTACCTCAGAAAGTGCTCCTTCAGTACCTCAGATAGTGCTCCCTCAATACCTCAGGAAGTGCTCCATCAGTACCTCAGATAGTTCTCCCTCAGTACCTCAGATAGTGCTCCCACAATACCTCAGCACTTGCTCCCTCAGTACCTCAGATAGTTCTCCCTCAGTACCTCAGAAAGTGTTTCCTCAATAACTCAGAAAGTGCTCCTTCAATACCTCAGAAAATGCTTCCTTAATACCTCAGATAGTGCTCCCTCAATACCTCAAAAAGTGCTTCCTCAATACCTCAGAAAATGCTTTCTCAATACCTCAGAAAGTGCTCCCTCAGTACCTCAGATAGTGCTCCCTCAATACTTCAGGTAGTGCTCCCTCAATACTTCAGAAAGTGCTCCCTCAGTACATCAGCTAGTTCTCCCTCAGTACCTCAGAAAGTGCTTCCTCAGTACCTCAGAAGGTGCTCACTCAATACCTCAGATAGTGCTTCCTCAGTACCTCAGAAAGTGCTCCCTCAATACCTCAGGTAGTTCTCCATCAATACCTCGAAAGTGCTCCCTCAATACCTCAGAGAGTGTTCCATCAGTACTGCAGAAAGTGCTCCCTCAATACCTCAGAAAGTGCTCCATCAGTACCTCAGAAAGTGCTTCCTCAATTCCTCAGAAAGTGCTACCTCAATACCTCAGAAAGTGCTCCATCAAAACCTCAGAGAGGGCTCCCTCAATACCTAAGATAGTTCTCCTTCAATTCCTCAGATAGTTCTCCCTCAAAACCTCTGAAAGTGCTCGCTGAATACCTCAGATAGTTCTCCCTCAATACCTCTGACAGTGCTCCCTCAATACCTCAGATAGTTCTCCCTCAATGCCTCAGATAGTGCTCACACAATACCTCAGATACTTCTCGCTCAATACCTCAGATAGTGCTACCGCAGTACCTCAGAAAGTGCTTCCTCAATATCAGAAAGTGCTCCCTCAGTACCTCAGATAGTACGCACTCAGAACCTCAGCTAGTGCTTCCTCAGTATGTCAGAAAGTGCTCCCTCAATAATAGAACATAGAACATAAAAGAATACAGCGCAGTACAGGCCCTTTGGCCCTCGATGTTGCGCCGATCCAAGCCCACCTAACCTATACTAACCCACTATCCTGCATATACCTATCCAATGCCCGCTTAAAAGCCCATAAAGAGGGAGAGTCCACCACTGCTACTGGCAGGGCATTCCATGAACTTACGACTCGCTGAGTGAAGAACCTACCCCTAACTTCAGTCCTATATCTATCCCCCCTTAATTTAAAGCTATGCCCCCTTGTAATACCCGACTCCATACGCAGGAAAAGGTTCACACTGTCAACCCTATCTAACCCCCTAATCATCTTGTACACCTCAATCAAGTCACCCCTAAACCTTCTTTTCTCTAATGAAAACAGCCCCAAGTGTCTCAGTCTTTCCTCATACGATCTTCCTTCCATACCAGGCAACGTCCTGGTAAACCTCCTCTGCACCCGTTCCAGTGCCTGCACATCCTTCCTATAGTATGGCGACCAAAACTGCACACAATATTCCAGATGCGGCCGCACCAGAGTCTTATACAACTGCATCATGACCTCAGGACTCCGGAACTCAATTCCTCTACCAATAAAAGCCAGTACGCCATATGCCTTCCTCACCGCACTATTTACCTGGGTGGCAACTTTCAGAGATCTGTGTACATGGACACCAAGATCCCTCTGCTCATCCACACTACCAAGTATCCGACCATGAGCCCAGTACCCCATCTTTTTGTTCTTCTTCCCAAAGTGAATCACCTCACACTTAGCTACATTGAATTCCATTTGCCACCTTTCTGCCCAGCTCTGCAGCTCCTCTATATCCTGCTGTAACCTGCCACATCCTTCCTCACTGTCAACAAATCCTCCGACTTTCGTATCATCCACAAACTTGCTCACCCAACCTTCTAACCCCTCTTCCAGGTCATTTATAAAAATGACAAACAGAAACTGCTCCCTCAGTACCTCATATATTTCTCCCTCAGTACTTCAGATAGTTCTCACTCAGTACCTCAGAAAGTGCCCCCTAAATACCTCAGAAAGTGCTCCCTCAGTTCCTCAGATATTGCTCCCTCAATGCCTGAGATAGTTCTCCCTCAGTACCTCAGAGAGTGCTTCCTCAATACCTCAGAACTTGTTCCCTCAGTATCTCAGATAGTTCTTCCTCAACACCTCAGAAAGTGCTCCCTCAGTACCTCAGAAAGTGCTTCCTCAATCCCTCAGAAAGTGCTCCATCAAGACCACAGATAGTTTTCCCTCAGTCCCTCAGATAGTGCTCCCACAATACCTCAGAAAGTGCTTCCTCAATACCTCATAAAGTGCTTCCCCAATACATCAGATTGTGTTCCCTCAATATCTCAGAAAGTGCTTCCTCAATACCTCAGAAAGTGCTCCCTCAGTACCTCAGATAGTGCTCCCTCAATACCTCGGAAAGTGCTCCATCAATACCTCAGATAGCTCTTCCTAACGACCTCAGAGTGTCCTTCCTCAATACTTCAGATCTTCCTCCCTTAATACCTCAGATAGTGCTCCCTCAATACCTCAGAAAGAGTTCCCTCAGTACCTCAGAAAGTGCTTCCTCAATACCTTAGAAAGTGCTTCCTCAATAACTCAGATAGTGCTCCCTCAATACCTCAGAATGTGCTCCCTCTGTACCTCAGATAGAGCTCCCTCAATACCTCAAAAAGTGCTCCCTCAATACCTCAGAAAGTGCTTTCTCAATACCTCAGATAGTGCTCCCTCAATACCTCAGAAAGTATCCCCTCAGTACCTCAGAAAGTGCCTCCTCAATACCTCAGAAAGTGCTCCATCAATACCTCAGAGAATGCTCCCTCAACACGTAAGATAGTTCTCCTTCAATACATCAGATAGTTCTCCCTCAAAACCTCTGAAAGTGCTCGCTCAATACCTCAGTTAGTTCTCGCTCAATACCTCAGATAGTGTTCCTCAAAACCTCAGATAGTTCTCCCTCAGTACCTCAGATAGTGCTCCTTCAATAACTCAGATAGTTCTCCCTCAATACCTCTGAAAGTGCTCCCTCAATACCACAGATCGTTCTCCCTCAATGCCTCAGATAGTGCTCCCACAATACCTCAGTTGGTTCTCCCTCAATACCTCAGATAGTTCTCCCTTAGTACCTCAGAAAGTGCTCCCTCAATATCTCAGAAAGTGCTCCCTCAGTACCTCAGATAGGACTCACTCAGAACCTCAGCTAGTGCTTCCTTAGTACGTCAGAAATTGCTCCCTCAATACCTCAGAAACTGCTCCCTCAGTACCTCAGAGTGTGCTTCCTCAATACTTCAGAACTTCCTCCCTTTGTACCTCCGAAAGTGCTCCCTCAATACCTCAGAAAGTGCTCCCTCAGTACCTCAGAAAGTGCTTCCTCAATACTTCAGAAAGTGCTTCCTCAATACATCAGATAGTGCTCCCTCAATACCTCAGAATGTGCTCCCTCAGTACCTCAGATAGTGCTCCCTCAATACCTCAAAAAGTGCTCCCTCAATACCTCAGAAAGTGCTTCCTCCATACCTCAGATAGTGGTCCCTCAATACCTCAGAAAGTGCTCCCTCAATACCTCAGAAAGTATCCCCTCAGTACCTCAGAAAGTGCTACCTCAATACTTCAGAAAGTGCTCCATCAATACCTCAGAGAATGCTCCCTCAATACGTAAGATAGTTCTCCTTCAATACATCAGGTAGTTCTCCCTCAAAACCTCTGAAAGTGCTCGCTCAATACCTCAGATAGTTCTCCCTCAATACCTCAGATAGTGCTCCTCAAAACCTCAGATAGTTCTCTCTCAGTACCTAAGATAGTGCTCCTTCAATACCTCAGATAGTTCTCACTCAACGCCTCTGAAAGTGCTCCCTCAATACCCCAGATAGTTCTCCCTCAATGCCTCAGATAGTGCTCCCACAATACCTCAGACAGTTCTCCCTCAATACCTCAGATAGTTCTCCCTCAGTACCTCAGAAAGTGCTCCCTCAATACCTCAGAAACTGCTCCCTCAGTACCTCAGATAGTTCTCCCTCAGTTCCTCAGATAGTTCTCCCTCAGGACCTCAGAGAGTGCTTCCTGAATACCTCAGAACCTGTTCCCACAGTACCTCAGATAGTGCTCCCTCAATTCCTCAGAAAGTGCTCCCTCAGTACCTCAGAAAGTGCTTCCTCAATACATCAGATTATGTTCCCTCAATACCTCAGAAAGTGCTTCCTCTATACCTCAGAAAGTGCTCACTCAGTACCTTAGATAGTGCTCCCTCAATACCTCAGAAACTGCTCCATCAATACCTCAGATAGTTCTCCCTCAGTACCTCAGAGTGTGCTTCCTCAATACCTCAGAACTTGCTCCCTCAGTACCTCAGATAGTGCTCCATCAATAACTCAGAAAGTGCTTCCTCAGTACCTCAGAAAGTGCTTCCTCAATACCTCAGATAGTGCTTCCTCAATACCTCAGAAAGTGCTTTCTCAATACCTCAGAAAGTGCTCCCTCAGTACCTCAGATAGTGCTCCATCAATACCTCAGAAAATGCTCACTCAATACTTCAGAAAGTGCTTCCTCAATACGTAAGATAGTGGTCCCTCTATACCTCAGAAAGTGCTTCCTCAATACCTTAGAAAGTGCTTTCTCAATGCCTCAGAAAGTGCTCACTCTGTACCTCAGATAGTTCTCCCTCAGTACCACAGAAAGTGCTCCCTCAGTACCTCATATAGTGCTAACTCAGTACCTCAGAAGGTGCTCCCGCAATACCTCAGATAGTGCTTCCTCATTACCTCAGAAAGTGCCCCCTCAATACCTCAGGTTGTTCTCCCTAAATATCTCGAAAGTGCTCCCTCAATACCTCGCTGACGTAAAGAGGGAGCACCTTTGAAAGTGCTCCCTCAATACCTCAGAAAGTGCTTCCTCAGTACCTCAGATAGTTCTCCCTCAGTACCGCAGAACGTGCTTCCTCAATACCTCAGAAAGTTCTCACTCAATACTTCAGATAGTGCTCCCACAATACCTCAGATAGTGCTTCCTCAGTACCTCAGAAAGTGCTCCCTCAATACCTCAGGTAGTTCTCCCTCAATACCTCGAAATTGCTCCCTCAATACCTCGGAGAGTGCTCCCTCAATACCTCAGAAAGTGCTTCCTCAATACCTCAGAAAGTGCTTCCTCAATACCTCAGAATGTGCTCCCTCAGTACCTCAGATAGTACTCCATCAATACCTCAAAAAGTGCTCCCTCAATACCTCAGTAAGTGCTTCCTCAATACCTTAGAAACTGCTTTCTCAATACCTCAGAAAGTGCTCCCTCTGTACCTCAGATAGTTCTCCCTCAGTACTTCAGAAAGTGCTCCCTCAGTACCTCATATAGCGCTTCGTCAGTACCTCAGAAGGTGCTCCCTCAATACCTCAGATAGTGCTTCCTCAGTACCTCAGAAAGTGCCCCTGCAATACCTCAGGTTGTTCTCCCTCAATACCTCGAAAGTGCTCCCTCAATACCTCGCTGAGGTAAAGAGGGAGCACCTCTGAAAGTGCTCCCTCAATACCTCAGAAAGTGCTCCCTCAGTACCTCAGAAAGTGCTTCTTCTATACCTCAGAAAGTGCTTCCTCAATACCTCAGAAAGTGCTTCCTCAATACCTCAGATAGTGTTCCCTCAATACCTCAGAATGTGCTTCTTCAATACATCAGAAGGTGCTCCCTCATTACCTCAGATAGTGCTCCCTCAATATCTCAGAAAGTGTCCATCAATACCTCAGGAAGTGCTCCCTCAGTACCTCAGTAATGGCTCCCTCAATACCTCAGAAAGTGCTTCTCAATACCTCAGATAGTGCTCCCTCAATACCTCAGAAAGTGCTTCCTCTGTACCTCAGAAAGTGCTCCTTCAGTACCTCAGATAGTGCTCCCTCAATACCTCAGGAAGTGCCCCATCTGTACCTCAGATAGTTCTCCCTCAGTACCTCAGATAGTGCACCCTCAATACCTCAGCATTTGCTCCCTCAGTACCTCAGATAGTTCTCCCTCAGTACCTCAGAAAGTGTTTCCTCAATAACTCAGAAAGTGCTCCCTCAATACCTCAGAAAGTGCTTCCTTAATACCTCAGATAGTGCTCCCTCAATACCTCAGAAAGTGCTTTCTCAATACCTCAGAAAGTGCTTTCTCAATACTTCAGAAAGTGCTCCCTCAGTACCTCAGATAGTTCTCCGTCAGTACCTCAGAAAGTGCTTCCTCAGTACCTCAGAATGTGCTCACTCAATACCTCAGATAGTGCTTCCTCAGTGCCTCAGAAAGTGCTCCCTCAATACCTCAGGTAGTTCTCTCTCAGTACCTCGAAAGTGCTCCCTCAATACCTCAGGTAGTTCTCTCTCAGTACCTCGAAAGTGCTCCCTCAATACCTCAGAGAGTGTTCCATCAGTACTGCAGAAAGTGCTCCCTCAATACCTCAGAAAGTGCTCCATCAGTACCTCAGAAAGTGCTTCCTCAATACCTCAGAAAGTGCTACCTCAATACCTCAGAAAGTGCTCCATCAAAACCTCAGAGAGGGCTCCCTCAATACCTAAGATAGTTCTCCTTCAATTCCTCAGATAGTTCTCCCTCAAAACCTCTGAAAGTGCTCGCTCAATACCTCAGGTAGTTCTCCCTCAATACCTCTGACAGTGCTCCCTCAATACCTCAGATAGTTCTCCCTAAATGCCTCAGATAGTGCTCACACAATACCTCAGATAGTTCTCGCTCAAGACCTCAGAGAATGCTCCCGCAGTACCTCAGAAAGTGCTTCCTCAATATCAGAAAGTGCTCCCTCAGTACCTCAGATAGTACGCACTCAGAACCTCAGCTAGTGCTTCCTCAGTATGTCAGAAAGTGCTCCCTCAATAATAGAACATAGAACATAGAAGAATACAGCGCAGTACAGGCCCTTTGGCCCTCGATGTTGCGCCGATCCAAGCCCACCTAACCTATACTAACCCACTATCCTCCATATACCTATCCAATGCCCGCTTAAATGCCCATAAAGAGGAAGAGTCCACCACTGCTACTGGCAGGGCATTCCATGAACTTACGACTCGCTGAGTGAAGAACCTACCCCTAACTTCAGTCCTATATCTATCCCCCCTTAATTTAAAACTATGCCCCCTTGTAATACCCGACTCCATACGCAGGAAAAGGTTCACACTGTCAACCCTATCTAACCCCCTAATTATCTTGTACACCTCAATCAGGTCACCCCTAAACCTTCTTTTCTCTAATGAAAACAGCCCCAATTGTCTCAGTCTTTCCTCATACGATCTTCCTTCCATACCAGGCAACATCCTGGTAAACCTCCTCTGCACCCGTTCCAGTGCCTCCACATCCTTCCTATAGTATGGCAACCAAAACTGCACACAATATTCCAGATGCGGCCGCACCAGAGTCTTATACAACTGCATCATGACCTCAGGACTCCGGAACTCAATTCCTCTACCAATAAAAGCCAGTACGCCATATGCCTTCCTCACCGCACTATTTACCTGGGTGGCAACTTTCAGAGATCTGTGTACATGGACACCAAGATCCCTCTGCTCATCCACACTACCAAGTATCCGACCATTAGCCCAGTACCCCATCTTTTTGTTATTCTTCCCAAAGTGAATCACCTCACACTTAGCTACATTGAATTCCATTTGCCACCTTTCTGCTCAGCTCTGCAGCTCCTCTATATCCTGCTGTAACCTGCCACATCCTTCCTCACTGTCAACAACTCCTCCGAATTTCGTATCATCCACAAACTTGCTCACCCAACCTTCTAACCCCTCTTCCAGGTCATTTATAAAAATGACAAACAGAAACTGCTCCCTCAGTACCTCAGATATTTCTCCCTCAGTACCTCAGATAGTTCTCACTCAGTACCTCAGAAAGTGCCCCCTAAATACCTCAGAAAGTGCTCCCTCAGTACCTCAGATATTGCTCCCTCAATGCCTGAGATAGTTCTCCCTCAGTACCTCAGAGAGTGCTTCCACAATACCTCAGAACTTGTTCCATCAGTACCTCAGATAGTTCTCCCTCAACACCTCAGAAAGTGCTCCCTCAGTACCTCAGATAGGACTCACTCAGAACCTCAGCTAGTGCTTCCTTAGTACGTCAGAAATTGCTCCCTCAATACCTCAGAAACTGCTCCCTCAGTACCTCAGAGTGTGCTTCCTCAATACTTCAGAACTTCCTCCCTTTGTACTTCCGAAAGTGCTCCCTCAATACCTCAGAAAGTGCTCCCTCAGTACCTCAGAAAGTGCTTCCTCAATACTTCAGAAAGTGCTTCCTCAATACCTCAGATAGTGCTCCCTCAATACCTCAGAATGTGCTCCCTCAGTACCTCAGATAGTGCTCCCTCAATACCTCAAAAAGTGCTCCCTCAATACCTCAGAAAGTGCTTCCTCAATACCTCAGATAGTGGTCCCTCAATACCTCAGAAAGTGCTCCCTCAATACCTCAGAAAGTGCTCCCTCAATACCTCAGAAAGTATCCCCTCAGTACCTCAGAAAGTGCTACCTCAATACTTCAGAAAGTGCTCCATCAATACCTCAGAGAATGCTCCCTCAATACGTAAGATAGTTCTCCTTCAATACATCAGATAGTTCTCCCTCAAAACCTCTGAAAGTGCTCGCTCAATACCTCAGATAGTTCTCCCTCAATACCTCAGATAGTGCTCCTCAAAACCTCAGATAGTTCTCTCTCAGTACCTCAGATAGTGCTCCTTCAATACCTCAGATAGTTCTCACTCAACGCCTCTGAAAGTGCTCCCTCAATACCCCAGATAGTTCTCCCTCAATGCCTCAGATAGTGCTCCCACAATACCTCAGACAGTTCTCCCTCAATACCTCAGATAGTTCTCCCTCAGTACCTCAGAAAGTGCTCCCTCAATACCTCAGAAACTGCTCCCTCAGTACCTCAGATAGTTCTCCCTCAGTTCCTCAGATAGTTCTCCCTCAGTACCTCAGAGAGTGCTTCCTGAATACCTCAGAACTTGTTCCCACAGTATCTCAGATAGTGCTCCCTCAATACCTCAGAAAGTGCTCCTTCAGTACCTCAGAAAGTGCTTCCTCAATACCTCAGTAAGTGCTCCATCAATACCACAGATAGTTCTGCATCTGTACCTCAGATAGTGCTCCCTGGATACCTCAGAAAGTGCTGCCTCAATACCTCAGAAAATGGTTCCTCAATACATCAGATTATGTTCCCTCAATACCTCAGAAAGTGCTTCCTCTATACCTCAGAAAGTGCTCACTCAATACCTTAGATAGTGCTCCCTCAATACCTCAGAAAGTGCTCCATCAATACCTCAGATAGTTCTCCCTCAGTACCTCAGAGTGTGCTTCCTCAATACCTCAGAACTTGCTCCCTCAGTACCTCAGATAGTGCTCCATCAATAACTCAGAAAGTGCTTCCTCAGTACCTCAGAAAGTGCTTCCTCAATACCTCAGAAAGTGCTTTCTCAATACCTCAGAAAGTGCTCCCTCAGTACCTCAGATAGTGCTCCCTCAATACATCAGAAAATGTTCACTCAATACTTCAGAAATTGCTTCCTCAATACGTAAGATAGTGGTCCCTCTATACCTCAGAAAGTGCTTCCTCAATACCTTAGAAAGTGCTTTATCAATGCCTCAGAAAGTGCTCACTCTGTACCTCAGATAGTTCTCCCTCAGTACCACAGAAAGTGCTCCCTCAGTACCTCATATAGTTCTACCTCAGTACCTCAGAAGGTGCTCCCTCAATACATCAGATAGTGCTTCCTCAGTACCTCAGAAAGTGCCCCCTCAATACCTCAGGTTGTTCTCCCTCAATATCTCGAAAGTGCTCCCTCAATACCTCGCTGATGTAAAGAGGGAGCACCTCTGAAAGTGTTCCCTCAATACATCAGAAAGTGCTTCCTCAATACCTCAGGAAGTGCTTCCTCAGTACCTCAGATAGTTCTCCCTCAGGACGCAGAAAGTGCTTCCTCAATACCTCAGAAAGTTCTCACTCAATACTTCAGATAGTGCTCCCACAATACCTCAGATAGTGCTTCCTCAGTACCTCAGAAAGTGCTCCCTCAATACCTCAGGTAGTTCGCCCTCAATACCTCGAAATTGCTCCCTCAATACCTTAGAGACTGCTCCCTCAGTACCTCAGAAATTGCTTCCTCAATACCTCAGAAAATGCTTCCTCAATACCTCAGAATGTGCTCCCTCAGTACCTCAGATAGTACTCCCTCAATACCTCAAAAAGTGCTCCCTCAATACCTCAGAAAGTGCTTCCTCAATACCTCATATAGCGCTTCCTCTGTACCTCAGAAGGTGCTCCCTCAATACCTCAGATAGTGCTTCCTCAGTACCTCAGAAAGTGCCCCCGCAATACCTCAGGTTGTTCTCCCTCAATACCTCGAAAGTGCTCCCTCAATACCTCGCTGAGGTAAAGAGGGAGCACCTCTGAAAGTGCTCCCTCAATACCTCAGAAAGTGCTCCCTCAGTACCTCAGAAAGTGCTTCCTCAATTCCTCAGAAAGTGCTTCCTCAATACCTCAGAAAGTGCTCCCTCAGTACCTCAGATAGTACTCCCTCAATACCTCAGAACGTGCTCCCTCAATACCTCAGAAAGTGCTTCCTCAATACCTCAGATAGTGTTCCCTCAATACCTCAGAAAGTGCTTCCTCAATACCTCAGATAGTGTTCCCTCAATACCTCAGAATGTGCTTCTTCAATACATCAGAAGGTGCTCCCTCATTACCTCAGATAGTGCTCCCTCAATATCTCAGAAAGTGTCCCTCAATACCTCGGGAAGTGCTCCCTCAGTACCTCAGAAATGGCTCCCTCAATACCTCAGAAAGTGCTTCCTCAATACTTCAGATAGTGCTCCCTCAATACCTCAGAAAGTGCTCCATCAGTACCTCAGAAAGTGCTTCCTCAATACCTCAGAAAGTGCTACCTCAATACCTTAGAAAGTGCTCCATCAAAACCTCAGAGAGGGCTCCCTCAATACCTAAGTTAGTTCTCCTTCAATTCCTCAGATAGTTCTCCCTCAATACCTCTGACAGTGCTCCCTCAATACCTCAGATAGTTCTCCCTCAATGCCTCAGATAGTGCTCACACAATACCTCAGATAGTTCTCGCTCAAGACCTCAGAGAATGCTCCCGCAGTACCTCAGAAAGTGCTTCTCAATTCCTCAGAAAGTGCTCCCTCAGTACCTCAGATAGTACGCACTCAGAACCTCAGCTACTGCTTCCTCAGTATGTCAGAAAGTGCTCCCTCAATAATAGAACATAGAACATAGAAGAATACAGCGCAGTACAGGTCCTTTGGCCCTCGATGTTGCGCCGATCCAAGCCCACCTAACCTATACTAACCCACTATCCTCCATATACCTATCCAATGCCCGCTTAAATGCCCATAAAGAGGGAGAGTCCACCACTGCTACTGGCAGGGCATTCCATGAACTTACGACTCGCTGATTGAAGAACCTACCCCTAACTTCAGTCCTATATCTATCCCCCCTTAATTTAAAGCTATGCCCCCTTGTAATACCCGACTCCATACGCAGGAAAAGGTTCACACTGTCAACCCTATCTAACCCCCTAATCATCTTGTACACCTCAATCAAGTCACCCCTAAACCTTCTTTTCTCTAATGAAAACAGCCCCAAGTGTCTCAGTCTTTCCTCATACGATCTTCCTTCCATACCAGGCAACATCCTGGTAAACCTCCTCTGCACCCGTTCCAGTGCCTCCACATCCTTCCTATAGTATGGCAACCAAAACTGCACACAATATTCCAGATGCGGCCGCACCAGAGTCTTATACAACTGCATCATGACCTCAGGACTCCGGAACTCAATTCCGCTACCAATAAAAGCCAGTACGCCATAGGCCTTCCTCACCGCACTATTTACCTGGGTGGCAACTTTCAGAGATCTGTGCACATGGACACCAAGATCCCTCTGCTCATCCACACTACCAAGTATCCGACCATTAGCCCAGTACCCCATCTTTTTGTTATTCTTCCCAAAGTGAATCACCTCACACTTAGCTACATTGAATTCCATTTGCCACCTTTCTGCCCAGCTCTGCAGCTCCTCTATATCCTGCTGTAACCTGCCACATCCTTCCTCACTGTCAACAACTCCTCCGACTTTCGTATCATCCACAAACTTGCTCACCCAACCTTCTAACCCCTCTTCCAGGTCATTTATAAAAATGACAAACAGAAACTGCTCCCTCAGTACCTCAGATATTTCTCCCTCAGTACCTCAGATAGTTCTCACTCAGTACCTCAGAAAGTGCCCCCTAAATACCTCAGAAAGTGCTCCCTCAGTACCTCAGATATTGCTCCCTCAATGCCTGAGATAGTTCTCCCTCAGTACCTCAGAGAGTGCTTCCACAATACCTCAGAACTTGTTCCCTCAGTACCTCAGATAGTTCTCCCTCAACACCTCAGAAAGTGCTCCCTCAGTACCTCAGATAGGACTCACTCAGAACCTCAGCTAGTGCTTCCTTAGTACGTCAGAAATTGCTCCCTCAATACCTCAGAAACTGCTCTCTCAGTACCTCAGAGTGTGCTTCCTCAATACTTCAGAACTTCCTCCCTTTGCACTTCCGAAAGTGCTCCCTCAATACCTCAGAAAGTGCTCCCTCAGTACCTCAGAAAGTGCTTCCTCAATACTTCAGAAAGTGCTTCCTCAATACCTCAGATAGTGCTCCCTCAATACCTCAGAATGTGCTCCCTCAGTACCTCAGATAGTGCTCCCTCAATACCTCAAAAAGTGCTCCCTCAATACCTCAGAAAGTGCTTCCTCAATATCTCAGATAGTGGTCCCTCAATACCTCAGAAAATGCACTCAATACCTCAGAAAGTGCTCCCTCAATACCTCAGAAAGTATCCCCCGTACCTCAGAAAGTGCTACCTCAATACTTCAGAAAGTGCTCCATCAATACCTCAAAGAATGCTCCCTCAATACTTAAGATAGTTCTCCTTCAATACATCAGATAGTTCTCCCTCAAAACCTCTGAAAGTGCTCGCTCAATACCTCAGATAGTTCTCCCTCAATACCTCAGATAGTGCTCCTCAAAACCTCAGATAGTTCTCTCTCAGTACCTCAGATAGTGCTCCTTCAATACCTCAGATAGTTCTCACTCAACGCCTCTGAAAGTGCTCCCTCAATACCCCAGATAGTTCTCCCTCAATGCCTCAGATAGTGCTCCCACAATACCTCAGACAGTTCTCCCTCAATACCTCAGATAGTTCTCCCTCAGTACCTCAAAAAGTGCTCCCTCAATACCTCAGAAACTGCACCCTCAGTACCTCAGATAGTTCTCCCTCAGTTCCTCAGATAGTTCTCCCTCAGTACCTCAGAGAGTGTTTCCTGAATACCTCAGAACTTGTTCCCACAGTACCTCAGATAGTGCTCCCTCAATACCTCAGAAAGTGCTCCCTCAGTACCTCAGAAAGTGCTTCCTCAATACCTCAGCAAGTGCTCCATCAATACCACAGATAGTTCTGCATCTGTACCTCAGATAGTGCTCCCTGGATAACTCAGAACGTGCTCCCTCAATACCTCAGAAAGTGGTTCCTCAATACATCAGATTATGTTCCCTCAATACCTCAGAAAGTGCTTCCTCTATACCTCAGAAAGTGCTCACTCAGTACCTTAGATAGTGCTCCCTCAATACCACAGAAACTGCTCCATCAATACCTCAGATAGTTCTCCCTCAGTACCTCAGAGTGTGCTTCCTCAATACCTCAGAACTTGCTCCCTCAGTACCTCAGATAGTGCTCCATCAATAACTCAGAAAGTGCTTCCTCAGTACCTCAGAATGTGCTTCCTCAATACCTCAGATAGTGCTTCCTCAATACCTCAGAAAGTGCTTTCTCAATACCTCAGAAAGTGCTCCCTCAGTACCTCAGATAGTGCTCCCTCAATACCTCAGAAAATGCTCACTCAATACTTCAGAAAGTGCTTCCTCAATACGTAAGATAGTGGTCCCTCTATACCTCAGAAAGTGCTTCCTCAATACCTTAGAAAGTGCTTTATCAATGCCTCAGAATGTGCTCACTCTGTACCTCAGATAGTTCTCCCTCAGTACCACAGAAAGTGCTCGCTCAGTACCTCATATAGTGCTACCTCAGTACCTCAGGAGGTGCTCCCTCAATACCTCAGATAGTGCTTCCTCAGTACCTCAGAAAGTGCCCCCTCAATACCTCAGGTTGTTCTCCCTCAATATCTCGAAAGTGCTCCCTCAATACCTCGCTGATGTAAAGAGGGAGCACCTCTGAAAGTGCTCCCTCAATACCTCAGAAAGTGCTTCCTCAATACCTCAGAAAGTGCTTTCTCAGTACCTCAGATAGTTCTCCCTCAGGGCCGCAGAAAGTGCTTCCTCAATACCTCAGAAAGTTCTCACTCAATACTTCAGATAGTGCTCCCACAATACCTCAGACAGTGCTTCCTCAGTACCTCAGAAAGAGCTTCCTCAATACCTCAGAAAGTGCTCCATCAATACCTCCGAGAATGCTCCCTCAATACATAAGATAGTTCTCCTTCAACATATAAGATAGTTCTCCCTCAAAACCTCTGAAAGTGCTCGCTCAATACCTCAGATAGTTCTCCCTCATACCTCAGATAGTGCTCCTCAAAACCTCAGATAGTTCCCACTCAGTACCTCAGAGAGTGCTCCTTCAATACCTCAGATAGTTCTCCCTCAATACCTCTGAAAGTGCTCCCTCAATACCACAGATAGTTCTCCCTCAATGCCTCAGATAGTGCTCCCACAATACCTCAGATAGTTCTCCCTCAATACCTCAGATAGTTCTCCCTTAGTACCTCAGAAAGTGCTCCCTCAATACATCAGAAGGTGCTCCCACAGTACCTCAGATAGGACTCACTCAGAACCTCAGCTTGTGCTTCCTCAGTACGTCAGAAAGTGCTCCCTCAATACCTCAGAAACTGCTCCCTCAGTACCTCAGAGTGTGCTTCCTCAATACTTCAGAACTTCCTCCCTTTGTACCACTGAAAGTGCTCCCTCAATACCTCAGAAAGTGCTCCCTCAGTACCTCAGAAAGTGCTTCCTCAATCCTTCAGAACGTGCTTCCTCAACACCTCAGATAGTGCTCCCTCAATACCTCAGAATGGGCTCCCTCAGTATCTTAGATAGTGCTCCCTCAATACCTCAAAAAGTGCTCCCTAATTACCTCCGAAAGTGCTTCCTCAATACCTCAGATAGTGGTCCCTCAGTACATCAGAAAGTGCTCCCTCAATACCTCAGAAAGTGCTCCCTCAATACCTCAGAAAGTATCCCCTCAGTACCTCAGAAAGTGCTACCTCAATACTTCAGAAAGTGCTCCATCAATACCTCAGAGAATGCTCCCTCAATACATAAGATAGTTCTCCTTCAATACATCAGATTGTTCTCCCTCAAAACCTCTGAAAGTGCTCGCTCAATACCTCAGATAGTTCTCCCTCAATACCTCAGATAGTGCTCCTCAAAACCTCAGATAGTTCTCTCTCAGTACCTCAGAGAGGGCTCCTTCAATACCTCAGATAGTTCTCACTCAACACCTCTGAAAGTGCTCCCTCAATACACCAGATAGTTCTCCCGCAATGCCTCAGATAGTGCTCCCACAATACCTCAGACAGTTCTCCCTCAATACCTCAGATAGTTCTCCCTCAGTACCTCAGAAATTGCTCCCTCAATACCTCAGAAAATGCTCCCTCAGTACCTCAGATAGTTCTCCCTCAGTACCTCAGATAGTTCTCACTCAGTACCTCAGAAGGTGCTCCCTCAGTTCCTCAGATAGTTCTCCCTCAGTACCTCAGAGAGTGCTTCCTGAATACCTCAGATCTTGTTCCCACAGTATCTCAGATAGTGCTCCCTCAATACCTCAGAAAGTGCTTCCTCAATACCTCAGCAAGAGCTCCATCAATACCACAGATAGTTCTCCCTCAGTACCTCAGAGTGTGCTTCCTCAATACCTCAGAACTTGGTCCCTCAGTACCTCAGATAGTGCTCATCAATAACTCAGAAAGTGCTTCCTCAGTACCTCAGAAAGTGCTTCCTCAATACCTCAGATAGTGCTTCCTCAATACCTCAGAAAGTGCTTCCTCAATACGTAAGATAGTGGTCCCTCTATACCTCAGAAAGTGCTTCCTCAATACCTTAGAAAGTGCTTTCTCAATGCCTCAGAAAGTGCTCACTCTGTACCTCAGAAAGTGCTTTCTCAATACCTCAGAAAGTGCTCCCTCAGTACCTCAGATAGTGCTCCCTCAATACCTCAGAAAATGCTCACTCAATACTTCAGAAAGTGCTTCCTCAATACGTAAGATACTGGTCCCTCTATACCTCAGAAAGTGCTTCCTCAATACCTTAGAAAGTGCTTTCTCAATGCCTCAGAAAGTGCTCACTCTGTACCTTAGATAGTTCTCCCTCAGTACCACAGAAAGTGCTCCCTCAGTACCTCATATAGTGCTACCTCAGTACCTCAGAAGGTGCTCCCTCAATACCTCAGATAGTGATTCCTCAGTACCTCAGAAAGTGCCCCCTCAATACCCCAGGTTGTTCTCCCTCAATAACTCGAAAGTGCTCCCTCAATACCTCGCTGAGGTAAAGAGGGAGCACCTCTGAAAGTGATCCCTCAATACCTCAGAAAGTGCTTCTTCAATACCTCAGAAAGTGCTTCCTCAGTACCTCAGATAGTTCTCCCTCAGGACCGCAGAAAGTGCTTCCTCAATACCTCAGAAAGTTCTCACTCAATACTTCAGATAGTGCTCCCACAATACCTCAGATAGTGCTTCCTCAGTACCTCAGAAAGTGCTCCCTCAATACCTCAGGTAGTTCGCCCTCAATACCTCGAAATTGCTCCCTCAATACCTCAGAGAGTGCTCCCTCAGTACCTCAGAAAGTGCTTCCTCAATACCTCAGAAAGTGCTTCCTCAATACCTCAGAATGTGCTCCCTCAGTACCTCAGATAGTACTCCCTCAATACCACAAAAAGTGCTCCCTCAATACCTCAGAAAGTGCTTCCTCAATACCTTAGAAACTACTTACTCAATACCTCAGAAAGTGCTCCCTCTGTACCTCAGATAGTTCTCCCTCAGTACTTCAGAAAGTGCTCCCTCAGTACCTCATATACTGCTTCCTCAGTACCTCAGAAGGTGCTCCCTCAATACCTCAGAAAGTGCTTCCTCAGTACCTCAGAAAGTGCCCCTGCAATACCTCAGGTTGTTCTCCCTCAATACCTCGAAAGTGCTCCCTCAATACCTCGCTGAGGTAAAGTGGGAGCACCTCTGAAAGTGCTCCCTCAATACCTCAGAAAGTGCTTCCTCAATACCTCAGAAAGTGCTTCCTCAGTACCTCAGATAGTTCTCCCTCAGGACAGCAGAAAGTGCTTCCTCAATACCTCAGAAAGTGCTCACTCAATACTTCAGATAGTGCTCCTACAATACCTCAGATAGTGCTTCCTCACTTCCTCAGAAAGTGCTCCCTCAATACCTCAGGTAGTTCTCCCTCAATACCTCGAAATTGCTCCCTCAATACGTCAGAGATTGCTCCCTCAGTACCTCAGAAATTGCTACCTCAATACCTCAGAAAGTGCTCCATCAATACCTCAGAGAGGGCTCCCTCAATACCTAAGATAGTTCTCCATCAATACCTCAAATAGTTCTCCCTCAAAGCCTCTGAAAGTGCTCGCTCAATACCTCAGGTAGTTCTCCCTCAATACCTCTGACAGTGCTCCCCCAATACCTCAGAAATTGCTCCATCAGTACCTCTGATAGTGCTTCCTCAGTACGTCAGATAGTGCTCCCTCAATACCTCAGAAAGTGTCTCCTCAGTACCTCAGAAAGTGCTACCTCAATACCTCAGGTAGTTCTCCCTCAATACCTGGAAAGTGCTCCCTCAATACCTCAGACAGTGCTCCCTCAGTACCTCAGAAAGTGCTTCCTCAATACTACAGAAAGTGCTTTCTCAATACCTCAGAGAGTGCTCCCTCAGTACCTCAGATAGTGCTCCCTCAATACTTCAGAAAGTGCTCCCTCAATACCTCAGAAAGTGCTCCCTTAGTACCTCAGATAGTTCTCCCTCAGGACCTCAGAAAAGTGCTTCCGCAGTACCTCAGAAGGTGCTCCCTCAATACCTCAGATAGTGCTTCCTCAGTACCTCAGAAAGTGCTCCCTCAATACCGCAGGTAGTTCTCCCGCAATACCTCGAAAGTGCTCCCTCAATACCTAAGATAATGTTCCATCAGTACCTCAGAAAGTGCTCTCTCAATACCTCAGAAAGTGCTCCATCAGTACTTCAGCTAGTGCTTCCTCAGTACGTCAGATAGTGCTCCCTCAATACCTCAGAAAGTGTCTCCTCAGTACCTCAGAAATTGCTACCTCAATACCTCAGAAAGTGCCCCATCAATACCTCAGAGAGGGCTCCCTCAATACCTAAGATAGTTCTCCATCAATACCTCAAATAGTTCTCCCTCAACATCTCTGAATGTGCTCGCTCAATACCTCAGATAGTTCTCCCTCAATACCTCAGAAAGTGCTACCTCAATGCCTCAGATAGTGATCACACAATACTCAGATATTTCTCCCTCAATACCTCAGATAGTGCTCCCGCAGTACTTCAGAAGGTGCTCACTCAATACCTCAGAAAGTGCTCCCTCTGTACTTCAGAAAGTGCTCCCTCAATACAGCAGAAAGTGCTCCCTTAGTACCTCAGATAGTTCTCCCTCAGTACATCAGATAATTCTCCCATAGTACCTCAGATAGTTCTCCCTTAATACCTCAGAGAGTGCTCCCGCAGTACCTCAGAAAGTGCTCCCTCAATACCTCAGAAAGTGCTTCCTCAATACCTCAGAAAGTGCTTTCTCAATACCTCAGATAGTTTTCCATCAGTACCTCAGAAAGTGCTCCCCCAATACCTCAGAAATTGCTCCATCAGTACCTCTGATAGTGCTTCCTCAGTACGTCAGATAGTGCTCCCTCAATACCTCAGAAAGTGTCTCCTCAGTACCTCAGAAAGTGCTACCTCAATACCTCAGAAAGTGCTACCTCAATACCTCAGAGAGGGATCCCTCAATACCTAAGATAGTTCTCCATCAAGACCTCAGATAGTACTCCCTCAAAACCTCTGAAAGTACTCGCTCAATACCTCAGATAGTTCTCCCTCAATACCTCTGACAGTGCTCCCTCAATACCTCAGATAGTTCTCCCTCAATGCCTCAGATAGTGCTCACACAATACTCAGATAGTTTTCCCTCAATACCTCAGATAGTGCTCCCGCAGTACCTCAGAAAGTGCTCCCTCAATTCCTCAGAATGTGCTCCCTCAGTACCTCAGATACTACTCACTCAGAACCTCAGCTAGTGCTTCCTCAGTACATCAGAAAGTGCTCCCTCAATACCTCAGAAACTGCTTCCTCAGTACCTCAGATATTTCTTCATCAGTACCTCAGATAGTTCTCACTCAGTACCTCAGAAAGTGCCCCCTAAATACCTCAGAAAGTGCTCCCTCAATACCTCAGATATTGCTCCCTCAATGCCTGAGATAGTGCTTCCTTAATACCTCATGAAAGTGCTCCCTCAGTACCTCTGAGAGTTCTCCCTCAGTACCTCAGATAGTTCTCCCTCAGTACCTCAGAGGGTGCTTCCTCAATACCTCAGAAATGCTCCCTCAGTACCTCAGAAAGTGCTTTCTCAATACCTCAGAAAGTGCTCCCTCAGTACTTCAGAAAGTGCTCCCTCAATACATCAGAAAGTGATTCCTCAATGCCTCAGATAGTGATCTGACAATACCTCAGATAGTTCTCCCTCAGTACCTCAGAAAGTGCTCCCTCAATTCCTCAGAATGTGCTCCCTCAGTAATTCAGATAGTACTCACTCAGAACCTCAGCTAGTGCTTCCTCAGTACGTCAGAGAGTGCTCCCTCAATATCTCAGAAACTGCTCCCTCAGTACCTCAGGTAGTTCTCCCTCAGTACCTCAGAGAATTCTCCCTTAGTACCTCAGACATTTCTCCCTCAATACCTCAGAAAGTGCTTCCTCAATACCTCAGATAGTGCTCCCTCAATACCTCAGAAAGTGCTTCCTCTGTACCTCAGAAAGTGCTCCTTCAGTACCTCAGATAGTGCTCCCTCAATACCTCAGGAAGTGCTCCATCAGTACCTCAGATAGTTCTCCCTCAGTACCTCAGATAGTGCTCACTCAATACCTCAGCACTTGCTCCCTCAGTACCTCAGATAGTTCTCCCTCAGTACCTCAGAAAGTGTTTCCTCAATAACTCAGAAAGTGCTCCCTCAATACCTCAGAAAGTTCTCCCTCAATACCTCAGATAGTTCTCCCTCAATGCTTCAGATAGTGCTCCCTCAGTACCTCAGATTGTTCTCCCTCAGTACCTCAGATAGTTCTCCCTCAGTACCTCAGAAAGTGCTCCCTCAGTACCTCAGAAAGTGCTCCCTTACTATCTCAGATAGTTCTCCCTCAGTACCTCAGATAATTCTCACTCAAAACCTCAGCTAGTGCTTTCTCAGTACGTCAGAAAGTGCATCCTCAATACCTCAGAAACTGCTCCCTCAGTACCTCAGATAGTTCTCCCTCAGTACCTCAGATAGTTCTCACTCAGTACCTCAGAAAGTGCTCCCTAAATACCTCAGAAAGTGCTCCCTTAGTACCTCAGATAGTTCTCCCTCAGTACATCAGATAATTCTCCCATAGTACCTCAGATAGTTCTCCCTTAATACCTCAGAGAGTGCTCCCGCAGTACCTCAGAAAGTGCTCCCTCAATACCTCAGAAAGTGCTCCCTCAATACCTCAGAAAGTGCTTTCTCAATACCTCAGATAGTGTTCCATCAGTACCTCAGACAGTGCTCCCCCAATACCTCAGAAATTGCTCCATCAGTACCTCTGATAGTGCTTCCTCAGTACGTCAGATAGTGCTCCCTCAATACCTCAGAAAGTGTCTCCTCAGTACCTCAGAAAGTGCTACCTCAATACCTCAGAAAGTGCTACCTCAATACCTCAGAGAGGGATCCCTCAATACCTAAGATAGTTCTCCATCAATACCTCAGATAGTACTCCCTCAAAACCTCTGAAAGTACTCGCTCAATACCTCAGATAGTTCTCCCTCAATACCTCTGACAGTGCTCCCTCAATACCTCAGATAGTTCTCCCTCAATGCCTCAGATAGTGCTCACACAATACTCAGATAGTTCTCCCTCAATACCTCAGATAGTGCTCACGCAGTACATCAGAAAGTGCTCCCTCAATTCCTCAGAATGTGCTACCTCAGTACCTCAGACACTACTCACTCAGAACCTCAGCTAGTGCTTCCTCCGTACATCAGAAAGTGTCCCTCAATACCTCAGAAACTGCTCCCTCAGTACCTCAGATATTTCTTCATCAGTACCTCAGATAGTTCTCAATCAGTACCTCAGAAAGTGCCCCCTAAATACCTCAGAAAGTGCTCCCTCAGTACCTCAGATATTGCTCCCTCAATGCCTGAGATAGTGCTTCCTTAATACCTCATGAAAGTGCTCCCTCAGTACCTCTGAGAGTTCTCCCTCAGTACCTCAGATAGTTCTCCCCCAGTACCTCAGAGAGTGCTTCCTCAATACCTCAGAAATGCTCCCTCAGTACCTCAGAAGGTGCTTTCTCAATACCCCAGAAAGTGCTCCATCAATACCATAGATAGTTCTCCCTCAGTACCTCAGAGAGTGCTTCCTCAATACCTCAGAAAGTACTCCCTCAGTAATTCAGATAGCGCTCACTCAATACCTCAGAAAGTGCTCCCTCAGTACTTCAGAAAGTGCTCCCTCAATACATCAGAAAGTGATTCCTCAATGCCTCAGATAGTGATCTGAAAATACCTCAGATAGTTCTCCCCCAGTACCTCAGAAAGTGCTCCCTCAATTCCTCAGAATGTGCTCCCTCAGTACTTCAGATAGTACTCACTCAGAACCTCAGCTTGAGCTTCCTCAGTACGTCAGAAAGTGCTCCCTCAATATCTCAGAAACTGGTCCCTCAGTACCCTCAGTACCTCCGAGAATTCTCCCTTAGTACCTCAGACATTTCTCCCTTAATACCTCAGAAAGTGCTCCCGCAGTACCTCAGAAAGTGCTCCCTCAATACCTCAGAAAGTGCTCCCTCAGTACCTCAGATAGTACTCACTCAGAACCTCAGTTAGTGCTTCCTCTGTACGTCAGAAAGTGCTCCCTTAGTACCTCAGAAACTGCTCCCTGAGTACCTCTGCATAGTTCTCTCTCAGTACCCGAGACAGTTCTCACTCAGTACCTCAGAAAGTGCTCCGTAAATACCTCAGAAAGTGCTCCCTCAGTACCTCAGATATTGCTCCCTCAATGCCTCAGATAGTGCTCCCATAATACCTCTGAAAGTGCTACTTCAGTACCTCAGATAGTTCTCCCTCAGTACCTCAGATAGTTCTCCCTCAGTACCTCAGAGAGTGCTTCCTCAATACATAGAACTTGTTCCCTCAGTACCTCAGATAGTGCTCCCTCAATACCTCAGAAAGTGCTCCCTGAGTACCTCAGAAAGTGCTTCCTCAATCCCTCAGAAATTGCTACTTCAATACCACAGATTGTTCTCCCTCAGTACATCAGAGAGTGCTCCCTCAATACCTCAGAAAGTTCTCCCTCATTACTTCAGATTGTGCTCCCTCAATACCTCAGAAAGTGCTCCCTCGGTATCTCAGAAGGTGCCCCCTCAGTACCTCAGAAAGTGTTTCCTCACTTCCTCAGAAATTGCTGCCTCAGTACCTCAGAAAGTGCTCCCTCAATACCTCAGAAAGTGCTTCCTAAATACCTCAGAAAGTGCTCCCTCAATACCTCAGAAAGAGCTTCCTCAGTACCTCAGGTAGTGCTCCCTCTATACCTCAGAAAGTGCTCCTTCAATACCTCAGAAAGTGCTTGCTCAATACCTCAGATAGTGCTCCCTCAATACCTCAGAAAGTGCTCCCTCAGTATCTCAGATAGTGTTCCCTCAATACCTCAGAAAGTGCTCCTTCAATACCTCAGAAAGTGCTTGCTCAATACCTCAGATAGTGCTCCCTCAATACCTCAGAAAGTGCTCCATCAATACCTCAGATAGTTCTCCATCAATACCTCAGATAGTTCTCCCTCAGTACCTGATATAGCGCTCCCTGAATACCTCAGAACTTGCTCCCTCAGTACCTCAGATAGTTCTCCCTCAATACCTCTGAAAGTGCTCCTCAATACCTCAGAAAGTGTTTCCTCAATACCTCAGAAGTGCTTCCTCAGTACCGCAGAAAGTGCTTACTCAATACCTCTGAAAGTGCTCACTCAATAATTCAGATAGTACTCCCTCAATACCTCAGATAGTGCTTCCTCAGTACCTCAGACAGTGCTCCCTCAGTACCTCAGGTAGTTCTCACTCAATACCTCGAAAGTGCTCCCTCAATACCTCAGAGAGTGCTCCCTCAGTACATCAGAAAGTGCCTCCTCAATACCTCAGATAGTGCTTCCTCAATACCTCAGAAAGTGCTCCCTCAGTCCCTCAGATAGTACTCCCTCAATACCTCAGAAAGTGCTCCCTCAATAACTCAGAAAGTGCTTACTCAATACGTCAGATAGTGTTCCCTCAATACCTCAGAAAGTGCTTCTTCAATACCTCAGAAAGTGCTCACTCAATACCTCAGTCTGTGCTCCCTCAATATCTCAGAAAGTGTCCCTAAATACCTCAGGAAGTGCTCCCTCAGTACCTCAGAAAGTGTCCCTCAATACCTCAGGACGTGCTCCCTCAGTACCTCAGAAAGTGCTCCCTTAATACCTCAGAAAGTGTCCCTTCAGAACCTCAGAAAGTGCTCCCTCAATACCTCCGAAAGTGCTCCATCAATACCTCAGATAGTTCTCCCTCATTACCTCACATAGTGCTTCCTCAATACGTCAGATAGTGCTCCTTCAATACCTCAGAAAGTGCTCCATCAATACCTCAGACAGTGCTCGCTCAATACCTCTGAAAGTGCTCCCTAAATACCTAAGATAGTTCTCCCACAATATGTCAGATAGTTCTCCCTCAAAACCTCTGAAATTGCTCCCTCAATACCTCAGATAGTTCTCCCTCAGTTCCTCAGATAGTGCTCCCTCAATACCTCAGATAGTTCTCCCTCAGTACCTCAGAAAGTGTCCCTCCGTACCTCAGGAAGTGCTCCCTCAGTACCTCAGAAAGTGCTCCATCAATACCTTAGAAAATGCTTCCTCAATACCTCAGATAGTGCTCCCTCAATAACTCAGAAAGTGCTTCCTCAATACCACAGAAAGTGCTCCCTCACAACCTCAGATTGTTCTCCCTCAGTACCTAAGATTGTGCTCCCTCAATAACTCAGAAAGTGCTCCCCACAGTACCTCAGATACCTCTCCCTCAAGACCTCAGAAAGTGCTCCCTCAGTACCTCAGATAATTTTCCCTCAGGACCTAAGATAGTACTCCCTCAATACCTCAGAAAGTGCTCCCTCAATACTTCAGAAAGAGGTCACTCAGTACCTCAGATAGTTCTCCCTCAGCACCTCAGATAGTTCTCCCTCAGTACCTCAGGTAGTTCTCCCTCAATGCCTCAGATAGTGCTTCCTCAGTACCTCAGAAGGTGCTCCCTCCATGCATCAGAAAGTGCTCGCTCAATACCTCTGATAGTTCGCCCTCAATACCTCTGAAAGTGCTCCCTTAATACCTCAGAAAGTGTCCCCTCAGAACCTGAGAAAGTGCTCCCGCAATACCTCCGAAAGTGCTCCATCAATACCTCAGATAGTTCTCCCTCAGTACCTCACATAATGCTTCCTAAGTAGGTCAGATAGGGCTCCTTCAATACCTCAGAAAGTGTTCCATCAATACCTCAGACAGTGCTCGCTCAATACCTCTGAAAGTGCTCCATAAATACCTAAGATAGTACTCCCACAATATGTCAGATAGTTCTCCCTCAAAACCTCTGAAATTACTCCCTCAATACCTCAGATAGTTCTCCCTCAGTACCTGATATAGCGCTCCCTGAATGCCTCAGAACTTGCTCCCTCAGTACCTCAGATAGTGCTCCCTCAATATCTCAGATAGTTCTCCCTCAATACCTCTGAAAGTGCTCCCTCAGCACCTCAGCAAGTGCTCACTCAGTACCTCAGATATTGCTCCCTCAATGCCTCAGATAGTGCTGCCTTAATACCTCAGAAAGTGCTCCCTCAGTACCTCAGGTAGTTCTGCCTCAGTTCCTCAGATAGTTCTCCCTAAATACCTCAAAAAGTGCTCCCTCAATACCTCATAAAGTGCTTCATCAATACATCAGATTGTGTTCCCTCAATACCTCAGAAAATGCTTCCTCAGTACCTCAGATAGTTCTCCCTAAATACCTCAGAAAGTGCTCCCTCAATACCTCAGAAAGTGCTTCCACAACACCTCAGATAGTGCTCCCTCAATACCTCAGATAGTGCTCCCTCAATACCTCAGATACTTCTCCCTCAATACCTCTGAAAGTGCTCCCGCAGTACCTCATAAAGTGCTCCCCAATACCTTAGCAAGTGCTCCCACAGTACCTCAGACATTGCTCCCTCAATGCCTCAGATAGTGCTCTCTTAATACCTCAGAAAGTGCTCCCTCAGTACCTCAGGTAGTTCTGCCTCAGTATCTCAGAAAGTTCACCCTAAATACCTCAGAAAGTGCTCCCTCAATACCTCAGAAAGTGCTTCCTTAGCACCTCAGATAGTGCACCCTCAGTACCTCAGATAGTGCTCCCTCAATACCTCAGAAAGTGCTCCATCAATACCTCATAAAGTGCTTCCTAATTACATCAGATTGTGTTCCCTCAATACCTCAGAAAGTGCTTCCTCAATAGCTCATAAAGTGCTCCCTCAATACCCCAGAAAGTGCTCCCTCAGTACCTCAGGTAGTTCTCACTCAATACCTCGAAAGTGCTCCCTCAATACCTCAGAGAGTGCTCCCTCAGTACATCAGAAAGTGCCTCCTCAATACCTCAGATAGTGCTTCCTCAATACCTCAGAAATTGCTCCCTCAGTCCCTCAGATAGTACTCCCTCAATACCTCAGAAAGTGCTCCCTCAATAACTCAGAAAGTGCTTACTCAATACGTCAGATAGTGTTCCCTCAATACCTCAGAAAGTGCTTCTTCAATACCTCAGAAAGTGCTCACTCAATACCTCAGTCTGTGCTCCCTCAATATCTCAGAAAGTGTCCCTAAATACCTCAGGAAGTGCTCCCTCAGTACCTCAGAAAGTGTCCCTCAATACCTCAGGACGTGCTCCCTCAGTACCTCAGAAAGTGCTCCCTTAATACCTCAGAAAGTGTCCCTTCAGAACCTCAGAAAGTGCTCCCTCAATACCTCCGAAAGTGCTCCATCAATACCTCAGATAGTTCTCCCTCATTACCTCACATAGTGCTTCCTCAATACGTCAGATAGTGCTCCTTCAATACCTCAGAAAGTGCTCCATCAATACCTCAGACAGTGCTCGCTCAATACCTCTGAAAGTGCTCCCTAAATACCTAAGATAGTTCTCCCACAATATGTCAGATAGTTCTCCCTCAAAACCTCTGAAATTGCTCCCTCAATACCTCAGATAGTTCTCCCTCAGTTCCTCAGATAGTGCTCCCTCAATACCTCAGATAGTTCTCCCTCAGTACCTCAGAAAGTGTCCCTCCGTACCTCAGGAAGTGCTCCCTCAGTACCTCAGAAAGTGCTCCATCAATACCTTAGAAAATGCTTCCTCAATACCTCAGATAGTGCTCCCTCAATAACTCAGAAAGTGCTTCCTCAATACCACAGAAAGTGCTCCCTCACAACCTCAGATTGTTCTCCCTCAGTACCTAAGATTGTGCTCCCTCAATAACTCAGAAAGTGCTCCCCACAGTACCTCAGATACCTCTCCCTCAAGACCTCAGAAAGTGCTCCCTCAGTACCTCAGATAATTTTCCCTCAGGACCTAAGATAGTACTCCCTCAATACCTCAGAAAGTGCTCCCTCAATACTTCAGAAAGAGGTCACTCAGTACCTCAGATAGTTCTCCCTCAGCACCTCAGATAGTTCTCCCTCAGTACCTCAGGTAGTTCTCCCTCAATGCCTCAGATAGTGCTTCCTCAGTACCTCAGAAGGTGCTCCCTCCATGCATCAGAAAGTGCTCGCTCAATACCTCTGATAGTTCGCCCTCAATACCTCTGAAAGTGCTCCCTTAATACCTCAGAAAGTGTCCCCTCAGAACCTGAGAAAGTGGTCCCGCAATACCTCCGAAAGTGCTCCATCAATACCTCAGATAGTTCTCCCTCAGTACCTCACATAATGCTTCCTAAGTAGGTCAGATAGGGCTCCTTCAATACCTCAGAAAGTGTTCCATCAATACCTCAGACAGTGCTCGCTCAATACCTCTGAAAGTGCTCCATAAATACCTAAGATAGTACTCCCACAATATGTCAGATAGTTCTCCCTCAAAACCTCTGAAATTACTCCCTCAATACCTCAGATAGTTCTCCCTCAGTACCTGATATAGCGCTCCCTGAATACCTCAGAACTTGCTCCCTCAGTACCTCAGATAGTGCTCCCTCAATATCTCAGATAGTTCTCCCTCAATACCTCTGAAAGTGCTCCCTCAGTACCTCAGCAAGTGCTCACTCAGTACCTCAGATATTGCTCCCTCAATGCCTCAGATAGTGCTGCCTTAATACCTCAGAAAGTGCTCCCTCAGTACCTCAGGTAGTTCTGCCTCAGTTCCTCAGATAGTTCTCCCTAAATACCTCAAAAAGTGCTCCCTCAATACCTCATAAAGTGCTTCATCAATACATCAGATTGTGTTCCCTCAATACCTCAGAAAATGCTTCCTCAGTACCTCAGATAGTGCTCCCTCAATACGTCAGAAAGTGCTCCCTGAGTACCTCAGATAGTGCTTACTCAATACCTCAGAAGGTGCTCCCTCAATACCTCAGATAGTGCTTCCTCAGTACCTCAGAAAGTGCTCCCTCAATACCTCAGAAAGTGCTTCCACAACACCTCAGATAGTGCTCCCTCAATACCTCAGATAGTGCTCCCTCAATACCTCAGATACTTCTCCCTCAATACCTCTGAAAGTGCTCCCGCAGTACCTCATAAAGTGCTCCCCAATACCTTAGCAAGTGCTCCCACAGTACCTCAGACATTGCTCCCTCAATGCCTCAGATAGTGCTCTCTTAATACCTCAGAAAGTGCTCCCTCAGTACCTCAGGTAGTTCTGCCTCAGTATCTCAGAAAGTTCACCCTAAATACCTCAGAAAGTGCTCCCTCAATACCTCAGAAAGTGCTTCCTTAGCACCTCAGATAGTGCACCCTCAGTACCTCAGATAGTGCTCCCTCAATACCTCAGAAAGTGCTCCATCAATACCTCATAAAGTGCTTCCTAATTACATCAGATTGTGTTCCCTCAATACCTCAGAAAGTGCTTCCTCAATAGCTCATAAAGTGCTCCCTCAATACCCCAGAAAGTGCTCCCTCAGTACCTCAGAAAGTGCTTCCTCAATAATTCAGAAAGTGCTTCCACAATACCTCAGATAGTGCTCCCTCAATACCTCAGAAAGTGCTTCCACAATACCTCAGAGAGTCCTTCCTCAATACCTCAGAAAGTGCTCCCTCAATACGTCAGAAAGTGCTCCCTGAGTACCTCAGATAGTGCTTACTCAATACCTCAGAAGGTGCTCCCTCAATACCTCAGATAGTGCTTCCTCAGTACCTCAGAAAGTGCTCCCTCAATACCTCAGAAAGTGCTCCATAAATACCTCAGATAGTGCTCCCTCAGTACCTCAGAAAGTGTCCACTCAGTACCTCAGAAAGTGCTACCTCAAAACCTCAGAAAGTGCTCCATCAATACCTCAGAGAGGGCTCTCTCAATACCTAAGATAGTTCTCCTTGAATACCTCAGATAGTTCTCCCTCAATACCTCAGATAGTGTTCCTCAATACCTCAGATAGTTATCCCTCAATACCTCAGATAGTGCTCCCTCAATACCTCAGATAGTTCTCCCTCAATATCTCTGAAAGTGCTCCCTCAATACCTCAGATAATTCTCCCTCAATGCCTCAGATAGTGCTCCCATAATACCTCAGATAGTTCTCCCACAATACCTCAGATAGTGCTCTCGCAGTACCTCAGAACGTGCTCCCTCAATACCACAGAAAGTGATCCCTCAGCACCACAGATAGTACTCACTCAGATCCTCAGCTAGTGCTTCCTCAGTACGTCAGAAAGTGCTCCCTCAATACCTCAGAAACTGCTCCCTCAGTACCTCTGATATTTCTCCCTCAGTACCTCAGATCGTTCTCTCTCAGTACCTCAGAGAGTGCTTCCTCAATACCTCAGAACTTGTTCCCTCAGTACCTCAGAAAGTGCTCCCTCAATACCTCAGAAAGTGCTCCCTCAGTACCTCAGAAAGTGCTTCCTCAATACCTCATAAAGTGCTTCCTCAATACATCAGATTGTGTTCCCACAATACCTCTGAAAGTGCTCCCTCAATACCTCAGAAAGTGCGCCCTTAGTACCTCAGATAGTGCTCCCTCAATCCCTCGGAAAGAGCTCCATCAATACCTCAGATAGTTATCCCTCAGTACCTCAGAGTATGCTTCCTCAATACTTCAGAACATCCCTCCCTTGGTACCACTGATAGTGCTCCCTCAGTACCTCAGAAAGTGCTCCCTCAGTTCCTCAGAAAGTGCTTCCTCAATACCTCAGAAAGTACTTCCTCAATACCTCAGATAGTGCTCCGTCAATACCTCAGAAAGTGCTTCCTCAATACCACAGAATGTGCTTTCTCATTACCTCAGAAAGTGCTTCCTCAATACCTCAGATAGTGGTCCCTCAATACCTCAGAAAGTGCTCCCTCAATACCTCAGAAAGTGCTCCCTCAATACCTCAGAACGTGTCCCCTCAGTACCTCAGAAAGTGCTACCTCAATACCTCAGAAAGTGCTCCATCAACACTTCAGAGAATGCTCCCTCAATACGTAAGATAGTTCTCCTTCAATACATCAGATAGTTCTCCCGCAAAACCTCTGAAAGTGCTCGCTCAATACCTCAGATTGTTCTCCCTCAATACCTCAGATAGTGCTCCTCAAAACCTCAGATAGTTCTCCCTCAGTACCTCAGATAGTGCTCCTTCAATACCTCAGATAGTTCTCCCTCAATACCTCTGAAAGTGCTCCCTCAATACCTCAGATAGTGCTCCTCAATACCTCAGATAGTTATCCCTCAATACCTCAGATAGTGCTCCCTCAATACCTCAGATAGTTCTCCCTCAATACCTCTGAAAGTGCTCCCTCAATACCTCAGATATTTCTCCCTCAATACCTCAGATAGTGCTCCCATAATACCTCAGATAGTTCTCCCACAATACCTCAGATAGTGCTCTCGCAGTACCTCAGAAAGTGCTCCCTCAATACCTCAGAAAGTGATCCCTCAGTACCACAGATAGTACTCACTCAGATCCTCAGCTAGTGCTTCCTCAGTACGTCAGAAAGTGCTCCCTCAATACCTCAGAAACTGCTCCCTCAGTACCTCTGATATTTCTCCCTCAGTACCTCAGATCGTTCTCTCTCAGTACCTCAGAGAGTGCTTCCTCAATACCTCAGAACTTGTTCCCTCAGTACCTCAGAAAGTGCTCCCTCAATACCTCAGAAAGTGCTCCCTCAGTACCTCAGAAAGTGCTTCCTCAATACCTCATAGAGTGCTTCCTCAATACATCAGATTGAGTTCCCACAATACCTCTGAAAGTGCTCCCTCAATACCTCAGAAAGTGCTCCCTTAGTACCTCAGATAGTGCTCCCTCAATCCCTCGGAAAGAGCTCCATCAATACCTCAGATAGTTATCCCTCAGTACCTCAGAGTATGCTTCCTCAATACTTCAGAACATCCCTCCCTTGGTACCACTGATAGTGCTCCCTCAGTACCTCAGAAAGTGCTCCCTCAGTTCCTCAGAAAGTGCTTCCTCAATAGCTCAGAAAGTACTTCCTCAATACCTCAGATAGTGCTCCGTCAATACCTCAGAAAGTGCTTCCTCAATACCACAGAATGTGCTTTCTCATTACCTCAGAAAGTGCTTCCTCAATACCTCAGATAGTGGTCCCTCAATACCTCAGAAAGTGCTCCCTCAATACCTCAGAAAGTGCTCCCTCAATACCTCAGAATGTGTCCCCTCAGTACCTCAGAAAGTGCTATCTCAATACCTCAGAAAGTGCTCCATCAACACCTCAGAGAATGCTCCCTCAATACGTAAGATAGTTCTCCTTCAATACATCAGATAGTTCTCCCGCAAAACCTCTGAAAGTGCTCGCTCAATACCTCAGATTGTTCTCCCTCAATACCTCAGATAGTGCTCCTCAAAACCTCAGATAGTTCTCCCTCAGTACCTCAGATAGTGCTCCTTCAATACCTCAGATACTTCTCCCTCAATACCTCTGAAAGTGCTCCCTCAATACCTCAGATAGTGCTCCTCAATACCTCAGATAGTTATCCCTCAATACCTCAGATAGTGCTCCCTCAATACCTCAGATAGTTCTCCCTCAATACCTCTGAAAGTGCTCCCTCAATACCTCAGATAATTCTCCCTCAATACCTCAGATAGTGCTCCCATAATACCTCAGATAGTTCTCCCACAATACCTCAGATAGTGCTCTCGCAGTACCTCAGAAAGTGCTCCCTCAATACCTCAGAAAGTGATCCCTCAGTACCACAGATAGTACTCACTCAGATCCACATCTAGTGCTTCCTCAGTACGTCAGAAAGTGCTCCCTCAATACCTCAGAAACTGCTCCCTCAGTACCTCTGATATTTCTCCCTCAGTACCTCAGATCGTTCTCTCTCAGTACCTCAGAGAGTGCTTCCTCAATACCTCAGAACTTGTTCCCTCAGTACCTCAGAAAGTGCTCCCTCAATACCTCAGAAAGTGCTCCCTCAGTACCTCAGAAAGTGCTTCCTCAATACCTCAGAAAGTGCTCCATCAATACCACAGATTAGTCTCCCTGAGTACTCAGATAGTGCTCCCTCAATACCTCAGAAAGTGCTTCCTCAATACCTCATAAAGTGCTTCCTCAATACATCAGATTGTGTTCCCACAATACCTCTGAAAGTGCTCCCTCAATACCTCAGAAAGTGCTCCCTTAGTTCCTCAGATCGTTCTCCCTCAATCCCTCGGAAAGAGCTCATTCAATACCTCAGATAGTTATCCCTCAGTACCTCAGAGTATGCTTCCTCAATACTTCAGAACATCCCTCCATTGGTACCTCTGATAGTGCTCCCTCAGTACCTCAGAAAGTGCTCCCTCAATACCTCAGAAAGTGCTCCCTCAATACCTCAGAATGTGTCCCCTCAGTACCTCAGAAAGTGCTACCTCAATACCTCAGAAAGTGCTCCATCAACACCTCAGAGAATGCTCATTCAATACGTAAGATAGTTCTCCTTCAATACATCAGATAGTTCTCCCGCAAAACCTCTGAAGGTGCTCGCTCAATACCTCAGATTGTTCTCCCTCAATACCTCAGATAGTGCTCCTCAAAACCTCAGATAGTTCTCCCTCAGTACCTCAGATAGTACTCACTCAGAACCTCAGCTAGTGCTTCCTCAGTACGTCAGAAAGTGCTCCCTCATTAGCTCAGAAAAGCTTCCTCAGTACCTCAGATAGTTCTCCCTCAATACCTCAGATAGTTCTCACTCAGTACCTCAGAAAGTGCTCCCTAAATACCACAGAAAGTGCTCCCTCAGTCCTCAGATAATACTCCCTCAATGCCTCAGATAGTGCTCCCTTAATACCTCAGAAAGTGCTCCCTCAGTACCTCAGATAGTGCTCCCTCAAAACCTCAGAAAGTGCTTCCTCAATACTTCAGAGAGTGCTTCCTCAATACCTCAGAAAGTGCACCCTCAGTACCTCAGAAAGCGCTCCCTCAATACCTCAGAAAGAGCTCCCTCAGTACCTCAGAAAGTGCTCCGTCAATACCTCAGAAAGTGCTTCCTCAATGCATCAGAAAGTGCTTCCTCAATACCTCAGAAAGTGCTCCCTCAGTACTTCAGATAGTGCTCCCTCTATACCTCAGAAAGTGCTCCCTCAATACCTCAGAAAGTGGTTCAATACGTCAGATAGTGCTCCCTCAATACCTCAGTAAGTGCTTCCTCAATACCTCAGAAAGTGCTTCCTCAATACCTCAGATAGTGGGCGCTCAATACATCAGAAAGTGCTCCCTCAATACTTCAGAAAGTGGTCCCTCAGTACCTCAGATAGTTCTCCCTCAGTACCTCAGAAGGTGCTCCCTCAGTACCTCAGAAAGTGCTCCCTCAATACCTCAGAAAGTGCTCCCTCAATACCTCAGAAAGTGCTTCCTCAATACGTCAGAAAGTGCTCCCTCAGTACTTCAGATAGTGCTCACTCTATACCTCAGAAAGTGCTCCCTTAATTCCTCAGAAAGTGCTTCCTCAATACCTCAGATAGTGCTCCCTCAATACCTCAGAACTTGCTCCCTCAGTACCTCAGATAGTTCTCCCTCAGGACCTGAGAAAGTGCTTCCTCAATACCTCAGAAAATGGTCCCTCAATACTTCAGAAAGTGGTCCCTCAGTCCCTCAGATGGTTCTCCCTCAGTACCTCAGATAGTACTCGCTCAGAACCTCAGATAAAGCTTCCTCAGTAAGTCAGAAAGTGCTCCCGCAATACGTCAGAAACTGCTCCCTCAGTACCTCAGATAGTTCTCCCTCAGTACCTCAGATAGTTCTCACTCAGAACCTCAGAATTTGCTACCTGAATACCTCAGAAAGTGCTCCCTCAGTAACTCAGATATAGCTCCCTCAATGCCTCAGATAGTGCTCCCTTAATACCTCAGGAACAGCTCCCTCAGTACCTCAGATAGTTCTCCCGCAGTACCTCAGTTAGTTCTCCCTCAGTACCTCAGAGAGTGCTTCCTGAAAACCTCAGAACTTGTTCCCTCAGTACCTCAGAAAGTGCTCCCTCAATACCTCAGAAAGTGCTTCCTCAATACCTAAGAAAGTGCTTCCTCAATACCTCAGAAAGTGCTCCCTCAGTACCTCAGATAGTCCGCCCTCTATACCTCAGAAAGTGCTCCCTCAATACCTCAGAAGGTGCTTCCTCAATACCTCAGAAAGTGCTCCCTCAATGCCTCAGAATGTGCTTCCTCTGTACCTCAGAAAGTGCTCCCTCAGTACCTCAGATAGTGCTACCTCTATACCTCAGAAAGTGCTCCCTCAATACCTCAGAACGTGCTTCCTCAATACCTCAGAAATTGCTTCCTCAATACCTCAGAATGTGATTCCTCAATACCTCAGAAAGTGCTCGCTCAGTACCTCAGGTAGTGCTCCCTCAATACCTCAGAACTTGCTCCCTCAGTACCTCAGATACTTCTCCCTCAGTACCTCAGAAAGTGCTTCCTCAATACCTCAGAAAGTGCTCCCTCAATACTTCAGAAAGTGGTCCCTTAGTACCTCAGATAGATCTCCCTCAGTACCCCAGATAGTATTCGCTCAGGACCTCAGATAGTGCTTCCTCAGTACATCCGAAAGTTCACCCTCAGTACCTCAGATAGTTCTCCATCAGTACCTCAGAAAGTGCTCCCTCAGAACCTTAGATAGTGCTCCCTCAATACCTCAGATAGTGCTGCCTCAGTACCTCAGATAGTTTTACCTCAGAAACTCAGAAAGTGCTTCATCAATACCTCAGATAGTTCTCCCTCAGCACCTCAGATACTTCTCCCTCAGTACCTCAGAAAGTGCTCCCCCAATACCTCAGAAAGTGCTTCCTCAATACCTCAGAATGTGCACCCTCAGTACCTCAGATAGTGCTCCCAGAATACCTCAGAAAGTGCTCCCTCAATACCTCAGAAAGTGCTTCCTCAATACATCAGATTGTGTTTCCTCAAGACGTCAGAAAGTGCTTCCTCAATACCTCAGAAAATGCTCCCTCATTACCTCAGATAGTGCTCCCCCAATACCTCAGAAACTGCTTCATAAATACCTCAGATAGTTCTCCCTCAGTACCTCTGAGTGTGCTTTCTCAATACCTCAGAAAGTGCTTCCTCAATACCTCAGAAAGAGCTCCGTCAGTATCTCAGATAGTGCTCGCTCAATACCTCAGATAGTTCTCCCACAATGCCTCAGAAAGTGCTCCCTCAATACCTCAGAAAGTGCTTCCTCAATACCTCAGAAAGTGCTCCCTCAATGCCTCAGAAAGTGCTTCCTCTGTACCTCAGAACGCGCTTCCTCAGTACCTCAGATAGTGCTCCCTCTATACCTCAGAAAGTGCTCCCTCAATACCTCAGAAAGTGCTTCCACAATACCTCAGAAAGTGCTTCCTCAATACCTCAGAAAGTGCTCGCTCAGTACCTCAGATAGTGCTCCCTCAATACCTCAGAACTTGCTCCCTCATTACCTCCGATAGTTCTCCCTCAGTACCTCAGAAAGTGCTTCCTCAATACCTCAGAAAGTGCTCCCTCAATACTTCAGAAAGTGGTCCCTCAGTACCTCAGATAGTTCTCCCTCAGTACCTCAGATAGTACTCGCTCAGGACCTCAGATAGTGCTTCCTCAGTACTCCGAAAGTTCTCCCTCAGTACCTCAGATAGTTCTACGTCAGTACCTCAGAAAGTGCTCCCTCAGAACCTCAGATAGTGCTCCCACAATGCCTCAGATAGTGCTGCCTCAATACCGCAGATAGTGCTACCTCAGTACCTCAGACAGTGCTCCCAGAATACCTCAGAGAGTGCTCCCTCAATACTTCAGAAAGTGCTTCCTCAATACATCAGAAAGTGCTTCCTCAATACCTCAGAAAGTGCTCCCTCAATGCCTCAGAAAGTGCTTCCTCTGTACCTCAGAACGCGCTTCCTCAGTACCTCAGATAGTGCTCCCTCTATACCTCAGAAAGTGCTCCCTCAATACCTCAGAAAGTGCTTCCTCAATACCTCAGAAAGTGCTCGCTCAGTACCTCAGATAGTGCTCCCTCAATACCTCAGAACTTGCTCCCTCATTACCTCCGATAGTTCTCCCTCAGTACCTCAGAAAGTGCTTCCTCAATACCTCAGAAAGTGCTCCCTCAATACTTCAGAAAGTGGTCCCTCAGTACCTCAGATAGTTCTCCCTCAGTACCTCAGATAGTACTCGCTCAGGACCTCAGATAGTGCTTCCTCAGTACTCCGAAAGTTCTCCCTCAGTACCTCAGATAGTTCTACGTCAGTACCTCAGAAAGTGCTCCCTCAGAACCTCAGATAGTGCTCCCACAATGCCTCAGATAGTGCTGCCTCAATACCGCAGATAGTGCTACCTCAGTACCTCAGACAGTGCTCCCAGAATACCTCAGAGAGTGCTCCCTCAATACTTCAGAAAGTGCTTCCTCAATACATCAGATTGTGTTTCCTCAATACCTCAGAAAGTGCTTCCTCAATACCTCAGAAAATGCTCCCTCATTAACTCAGATAGTGCTCCCTCAATACCACAGAAACTGCTTCATCAATACCTCAGATAGTTCTCCCTCAGTACCTCAGAGTGTGCTTCCTCAATACCTCAGAAAGTGCTTCCTCAATACCTCAGAAAGTGCTCCCTCAGTATCTCAGATAGTGCTCCCTCAATACCTCAGAAATTGTTCCATCATTACCTCAGAATGTGCTTCCTCAATACCTCAGAATGCGCTTCCTCAATACCTCAGAAAGTGATCGCTTAGTACCTCAGACAGTGCTCCCTCAATACCTCAGATAATGCTCCCACAATGCCTCAGATAGTGCTCCCTCAATACCTCAGATAGTGCTCCCTCAATGCCTCAGATAGATCTCCCTCAGTACCTCAGAAAGTGCTCCCTCAATACCTCAGATAATGCTCCCTCAATACCTCAGAAAGTGCTCGCTCAATACCTCAGATAGTTCTCCCACAATGCCTCAGAAAGTGCTCCCTCATTACATCAGAAAGTGCTTCCTCAATACCTGAGATATTCTCCCTCTTGCCTCAGATAGTGCTCAAGCAATACCTCAGTTAGTTCTCCCTCAATACGTCAGAAAGTGCTCCCTCAGTACCTCAGATAGTGCTCACTCAGAACCTCAGCTAGTGCTTCCTCAGTACGTCAGAAAGGGCTCCCTCAATACCTCAGAAACAGCTCCCTCAGTACCTCAGATAGTTCTCCCTCAGTGCCTCAGATAGTTCTCACTCAGTACCTCAGAAAGTGCTCCCTAAATACCACAGAAAGTGCTCCCTCAGTCCTCAGATAATACTCCCTCAATGCCTCAGATAGTGCTCCCTTAATACCTCAGAAAGTGCTCCCTCAGTACCTCAGATAGTGCTCCCTCAATACCTCAGAAAGTGTTTCTTCAATACCTCAGAAAGTGCTCCCTCAGTACCTCAGATAGTGCTCCCTCAATACCTCAGAATGTGCTCCCTCAGTACCTCAGAAACTGCTTCCTCAACATCTCAGAAAGTGCTGCATCAACACTACAGATAGTTCTCCCTCAGTACCTCAGAGAGTGCTTCCTCAATACCTCAGAACGAGCACCCTCAGTACCTCAGAAAGTGCTCCCTCAACACCTCAGAAAGGGCTTCCTCAATACCTCAGAAAGTGCTCCCTGAGTGCCTCAGAAAGTGCTCCATCAATACCTCAGAAAGTGCTTCCTCAATACCTCAGAAAGTGCACCCTCAGTACTTCAGATGGTGCTCCCTCTATACCTCAGAAAGTGCTCAATCAATACCTCAGAAAGTGCTTCAATAACTCAGATAGTGCTCCCTCAATACCTCAGTAAGTGCTTCCTCAATACCTCAGAAAGTGCTTCCTCAATACCTCAGATAGTGGTCCCTCAATACCTCAGTAAGTGCTTCCTCAATACTTCAGAAAGTGGTCCCTCAGTACCTCAGATAGTTCTCCCTCAGTACCTCAGAAAGTGCTCCCTCAGTACCTCAGAAAGTGATCCCTCAATACCTCAGAAAGCGCTCCTTCAATACCTCAGAAAGTGCTTCCTCAATACGTCAGAAAGTGTTCCCTTAGTACTTCAGATAGTGCTCCCTCTATACCAATGAAAGTGCTCCCTTAATACCTCAGAAAATGCTTTCTCAATACCTCAGATAGTGCTTCCTCAATATCTCAGAACTTGCTCCCTCAGTACCTCAGATAGTTCTCCCTCAGTACCTGAGAAAGTGCTTCCTCAATACCTCAGAAAGTGGTCCCTCAATACTTCAGAAAGTGGTCCCTCAGTACCTCAGATAGTTCTCCCTCAGTACCTCTGATAGTATTCGCTCAGAACCTCAGATAGTGCTTCCTCAGTACGTCAGAAAGTGCTCCCTCAATACCTCAGAAACAGCTCCCTCAGTACCTCAGATAGCTCTCACTCAGTACCTCAGAATTTGCTCCCTAAATACCTCAGAAAGTGCTCCCTCAGTAACTCAGATATTGCTCCCTCACTGCCTCAGATAGTGCTCCCTTAATACCTCAGAAAGTGCTCCCTCAGTACCTCAGATAGTTCTCCCTCAGTACCTCAGTTAGTTCTCCCTCAGTACCTCAGAGAGTGCTTCCTGAATAACTCAGAACTTGTTCACTCAGTACCTCAGATAGTGCTCCCTCAATACCTCAGAAAGTGCTCCCTCAGTTCCTCAGAAAGAGCTTCCTCAATACCTCAGAAAGTGCTCCATCAATACCACAGATAGTTCACACTCAGTACCTCAGAATGTGCTCCCTCAGTACCTCAGAAAGTGCTTCCTCAATACCTAAGAAAGTGCTTCCTCAATACCTCAGAAAGTGCTCCCTCAGTACCTCAGATAGTCCGCCCTCAGTACCTCAGAAAGTGCTCCCTCAATACCTCAGAAAGTGCTTCCTCAATACCTCAGAAAGTGCTCCCTCAATGCCTCAGAATGTGCTTCCTCTGTACCTCAGGAAGTGCTCCCTCAGTACCTCAGATCGTGCTACCTCTATACCTCAGAAAGTGCTCTCCCTCAATACCTCAGAAAGTGCTTCCTCAATACCTCAGAAAGTGCTTCCTCAATACCTCAGAAAGTGCTTCCTCAATAGCTCAGAAAGTGCTCCCTCAGTACCTCAGGTAGTGCTCCGTTAATACCTCAGAACTTGCTCCCTCAGTACCTCAGATACTTCTCCCTCAGTACCTCAGAAAGTGCTTCCTCAATACCTCAGAAAGTGCTCCCTCAATACTTCAGAAACTAGTCCCTTCGTACCTCACATAGATCTCCCTCAGTACCCCAGATAGTACTCGCTCAGGACCTCAGATAGTGCTTCCTCAGTACATCCGAAAGTTCTCCCTCAGTACCTCAGATAGGTCTCCATCAGTACCTCAGAAAGTGCTCCCTCAGAACCTTAGATAGTGCTCCCTCAATACCGCAGATAGTGCTACCTCATTACCTCAGATAGTTTTCCCTCAGTACCACATAAAGTGCTTCCCCAATACCTCTGATAGTGCTGCCTCAGTACCTCAGATAGTTTTACCTCAGAAACTCAGAAAGTGCTCCATCAATACCTCAGATTGTTCTCCCTCAGCACCTCAGATACTTCTCCCTCAGTACCTCAGAAGGTGCTCCCCCAATACCTCAGAAAGTGCTTCCTCAATACATCAGAAAGTGCACCCTCAGTACCTCAGATAGTGCTACCAGAATACCTCAGAAAGTGCTCCCTCAATACCTCAGAAAGTGCTTCCTCAATACATCAGATTGTGTTTCCTCAATACGTCAGAAAGTGCTTCCTCAATACCTCAGAAAATGCTCCCTCATTACCTCAGATAGTGCTCCCGCAATACCTCAGAAACTGCTTCATAAATACCTCAGATAGTTCTCCCTCAGTACCTCTGAGTGTGCTTTCTCAAAACCTCAGAAAGTGCTTCCTCAATACCTCAGAAAGAGCTCCGTCAGTATCTCAGATAGTGCTACCTCAATACCTCAGAAATTTCTCGATCAATACCTCAGAATGTGATTCCTGAATACCTCAGAAAGTGCTTCCTCAATACCTCAGAAAGTGCAAACTCAATACCTCAGAAAGTGCTCCCTCAATACCTCAGATAGTGCTCCCTGAATACCTCAGATAGATCTCCCTCAGTACCTCAGAAAGTGATCCCTCAATACCTCAGATAATGCTCCCTCAATACCTCAGAAAGTGCTCGCTCAATACCTCAGATAGTTCTCCCACAATGCCTCAGAAAGCGCTCCGTCAATACCTCAGAAAGTGCTTCCTCAATACCTCAGAAAGTACTCCCTCAATACCGCAGAAAGTGCTTCCTCTGTACCTCAGAACGCGCTCCCTCAGTACCTCAGATAGTGCTCCCTCTATACCTCAGAAAGTGCTCCCTCAATACCTCAGAAAGTGCTTCCACAATACCTCAGAAAGTGCTTCCTCAATACCTCAGAAAGTGCTCGCTCAGTACCTCAGATAGTGCTCCCTCAATACCTCAGAACTTGCTCCCTCATTACCTCAGATAGTTCTCCCTCAGTACCTCAGAAAGTGCTTCCTCAATACCTCAGAAAATGCTCCCTCAATACTTCAGAAAGTGGTCCCTCAGTACCTCAGATAGTTCTCCCTCAGTACCTCAGATAGTACTCGCTCAGGACCTCAGATAGTGCTTCCTCAGTACTCCGAAAGTTCTCCCTCAGTACCTCAGATAGATCTACATCAGTACCTCAGAAAGTGCTCCCTCAGAACCTCAGATAGTGCTCCCACAATGCCTCAGATAGTGCTGCCTCAATACCTCAGATAGTGCTACCTCAGTACCTCAGATAGTGCTACCAGAATACCTCAGAAAGTGCTCCCTCAATACTTCAGAAAGTGCTTCCTCAATACATCAGATTGTGTTTCCTCAATACCTCAGAAAGTGCTTCCTCAATACCTCAGAAAATGCTCCCTCATTACCTCAGATAGTGCTCCCTCAATACCACAGAAACTGCTTCATCAATACCTCAGATAGTTCTCCCTCAGTACCTCAGAGTGTGCTTCCTCAATACCTCAGAAAGTGCTTCCTCAATACCTCAGAAAGTGCTCCCTCAGTATCTCAGATAGTGCTCTCTCAATCCCTCAGAAATTGCTCCATCAATACCTCAGAATGTGCTTCCTCAATACCTCAGAAAGTGCTTCCTCAATACCTCAGAAAGTGATCGCTTAGTACCCCAGACAGTGCTCCCTCAATACCTCAGATAGTGCTCCCTCAATGCCTCAGATAGATCTCCCTCAGTACCTCAGAAAGTGCTCCCTCAATACCTCAGATAATGCTCCCTCAATACCTCAGAAAGTGCTCGCTCAATACCTCAGATAGTTCTCCCACAATGCCTCAGAAAGTGCTCCCTCATTACATCAGAAAGTGCTTCCTCAATACCTGAGATATTCTCCCTCAATGCCTCAGATAGTGCTCAAGCAATACCTCAGTTCGTTCTCCCTCAATACGTCAGAAAGTGCTCCCTCAGTACCTCAGATAGTGCTCACTCAGAACCTCAGCTAGTGCTTCCTCAGTACGTCAGAAAGGGCTCCCTCAAGACCTCAGAAACAGCTCCCTCAGTACCTCAGATAGTTCTCCCTCAGTGCGGCAGATAGTTCTCACTCAGTACCTCAGAAAGTGCTCCCTAAATACCACAGAAAGTGCTCCCTCAGTCCTCAGATAATACTCCCTCAATGCCTCAGATAGTGCTCCCTTAATACCTCAGAAAGTGCTCCCTCAGTACCTCAGATAGTGCTCCCTCAATACCTCAGAAAGTGTTTCCTCAATACCTCAGAAAGTGCTCCCTCAGTACCTCAGATAGTGCTCCCTCAATACCTCAGAATGTGCTCCCTCAGTACCTCAGAAACTGCTTCCTCAACATCTCAGAAAGTGCTGCATCAACACTACAGATAGTTCTCCCTCAGGACCTCAGAGAGTGCTTTCTCAATACCTCAGAAAGTGCACCCTCAGTACCTCAGAAAGTGCTCCCTCAACACCTCAGAAAGGGCTTCCTCAATACCTCAGAAAGTGCTCCCTGAGTGCCTCAGAAAGTGCTCCATCAATACCTCAGAAAGTGCTTCCTCAATACCTCAGAAAGTGCTCCCTCAGTACTTCAGATAGTGCTCCCTCTATACCTCAGAAAGTGCTCAATCAATACCTCAGAAAGTGCTTCAATAACTCAGATAGTGCTCCCTCAATACCTCAGAAAGTGCTTCCTCAATACCTCAGAAAGTGCTCCCTCATTACCTCAGATAGTGCTCCCTCAATACCACAGAAACTGCTTCATCAATACCTCAGATAGTTCTCCCTCAGTACCTCAGAGTGTGCTTCCTCAATACCTCAGAAAGTGCTCCCTAAATACCACAGAAAGTGCTCCCTCAGTCCTCAGATAATACTCCCTCAATGCCTCAGATAGTGCTCCCTTAATACCTCAGAAAGTGCTCCCTCAGTACCTCAGATAGTGCTCCCTCAATACCTCAGAAAGTGTTTCCTCAATACCTCAGAAAGTGCTCCCTCAGTACCTCAGATAGTGCTCCCTCAATACCTCAGAATGTGCTCCCTCAGTACCTCAGAAACTGCTTCCTCAACATCTCAGAAAGTGCTGCATCAACACTACAGATAGTTCTCCCTCAGGACCTCAGAGAGTGCTTTCTCAATACCTCAGAAAGTGCACCCTCAGTACCTCAGAAAGTGCTCCCTCAACACCTCAGAAAGGGCTTCCTCAATACCTCAGAAAGTGCTCCCTGAGTGCCTCAGAAAGTGCTCCATCAATACCTCAGAAAGTGCTTCCTCAATACCTCAGAAAGTGCTCCCTCAGTACTTCAGATAGTGCTCCCTCTATACCTCAGAAAGTGCTCAATCAATACCTCAGAAAGTGCTTCAATAACTCAGATAGTGCTCCCTCAATACCTCAGAAAGTGCTTCCTCAATACCTCAGAAAGTGCTCCCTCATTACCTCAGATAGTGCTCCCTCAATACCACAGAAACTGCTTCATCAATACCTCAGATAGTTCTCCCTCAGTACCTCAGAGTGTGCTTCCTCAATACCTCAGAATGTGCTTCCTCAATACCTCAGAAAGTGCTCCCTCAGTATCTCAGATAGTGCTCCCTCAATACCTCAGAAATTGTTCCATCATTACCTCAGAATGTGCTTCCTCAATACCTCAGAAAGTGCTTCCTCAATACCTCAGAAAGTGATCGCTTAGTACCTCAGACAGTGCTCCCTCAATACCTCAGATAATGCTCCCACAATGCCTCAGATAGTGCTCCCTCAATACCTCAGATACTGCTCCCTCAATGCCTCAGATAGATCTCCCTCAGTACCTCAGAAAGTGCTCCCTCAATACCTCAGATAATGCTCCCTCAATACCTCAGAAAGTGCTCGCTCAATACCTCAGATAGTTCTCCCACAATGCCTCAGAAAGTGCTCCCTCATTACATCAGAAAGTGCTTCCTCAATACCTGAGATATTCTCCCTCAATGCCTCAGATAGTGCTCAAGCAATACCTCAGTTAGTTCTCCCTCAATACGTCAGGAAGTGCTCCCTCAGTACCTCAGATAGTGCTCACTCAGAACTTCAGAAAGTGCTTCCTCAATACCTCAGAAAGTGCTCCCTCAATACTTCAGAAACTAGTCCCTTCGTACCTCACATAGATCTCCCTCAGTACCCCAGATAGTACTCGCTCAGGACCTCAGATAGTGCTTCCTCAGTACATCCGAAAGTTCTCCCTCAGTACCTCAGATAGGTCTCCATCAGTACCTCAGAAAGTGCTCCCTCAGAACCTTAGATAGTGCTCCCTCAATACCGCAGATAGTGCTACCTCATTACCTCAGATAGTTTTCCCTCAGTACCACATAAAGTGCTTCCCCAATACCTCTGATAGTGCTGCCTCAGTACCTCAGATAGTTTTACCTCAGAAACTCAGAAAGTGCTCCATCAATACCTCAGATTGTTCTCCCTCAGCACCTCAGATACTTCTCCCTCAGTACCTCAGAAGGTGCTCCCCCAATACCTCAGAAAGTGCTTCCTCAATACATCAGAAAGTGCACCCTCAGTACCTCAGATAGTGCTACCAGAATACCTCAGAAAGTGCTCCCTCAATACCTCAGAAAGTGCTTCCTCAATACATCAGATTGTGTTTCCTCAATACGTCAGAAGGTGCTTCCTCAATACCTCAGAAAATACTCCCTCATTACCTCAGATAGTGCTCCCGCAATACCTCAGAAACTGCTTCATAAATACCTCAGATAGTTCTCCCTCAGTACCTCTGAGTGTGCTTTCTCAAAACCTCAGAAAGTGCTTCCTCAATACCTCAGAAAGAGCTCCGTCAGTATCTCAGATAGTGCTACCTCAATACCTCAGAAATTTCTCCATCAATACCTCAGAATGTGATTCCTGAATACCTCAGAAAGTGCTTCCTGAATACCTCAGAAAGTGCAAACTCAATACCTCAGAAAGTGCTCCCTCAATACCTCAGATAGTGCTCCCTGAATACCTCAGATAGATCTCCCTCAGTACCTCAGAAAGTGATCCCTCAATACCTCAGATAATTGTCCCTCAATACCTCGGAAAGTGCTCGCTCAATACCTCAGATAGTTCTCCCACAATGCCTCAGAAAGCGCTCCGTCAATACCTCAGAAAGTGCTTCCTCAATACCTCAGAAAGTACTCCCTCAATACCGCAGAAAGTGCTTCCTCTGTACCTCAGAACGCGCTCCCTCAGTACCTCAGATAGTGCTCCCTCTATACCTCAGAAAGTGCTCCCTCAATACCTCAGAAAGTGCTTCCACAATACCTCAGAAAGTGCTTCCTCAATACCTCAGAAAGTGCTCGCTCAGTACCTCAGATAGTGCTCCCTCAATACCTCAGAACTTGCTCCCTCATTACCTCAGATAGTTCTCCCTCAGTACCTCAGAAAGTGCTTCCTCAATACCTCAGAAAATGCTCCCTCAATACTTCAGAAAGTGGTCCCTCAGTACCTCAGATAGTTCTCCCTCAGTACCTCAGATAGTACTCGCTCAGGACCTCAGATAGTGCTTCCTCAGTACTCCGAAAGTTCTCCCTCAGTACCTCAGATAGATCTACATCAGTACCTAAGAAAGTGCTCCCTCAGAACCTCAGATAGTGCTCCCACAATGCCTCAGATAGTGCTGCCTCAATACCGCAGATAGTGCTACCTCAGTACCTCAGATAGTGCTACCAGAATACCTCAGAAAGTGCTCCCTCAATACTTCAGAAAGTGCTTCCTCAATACATCAGATTGTGTTTCCTCAATACCTCAGAAAGTGCTTCCTCAATACCTCAGAAAATGCTCCCTCATTACCTCAGATAGTGCTCCCTCAATACCACAGAAACTGCTTCATCAATACCTCAGATAGTTCTCCCTCAGTACCTCAGAGTGTGCTTCCTCAATACCTCAGAAAGTGCTTCCTCAATACCTCAGAAAGTGCTCCCTCAGTATCTCAGATAGTGCTCTCTCAATCCCTCAGAAATTGCTCCATCAATACCTCAGAATGTGCTTCCTCAATACCTCAGAAAGTGCTTCCTCAATACCTCAGAAAGTGATCGCTTAGTACCCCAGACAGTGCTCCCTCAATACCTCAGATAGTGCTCCCTCAATGCCTCAGATAGATCTCCCTCAGTACCTCAGAAAGTGCTCCCTCAATACCTCAGATAATGCTCCCTCAATACCTCAGAAAGTGCTCGCTCAATACCTCAGATAGTTCTCCCACAATGCCTCAGAAAGTGCTCCCTCATTACATCAGAAAGTGCTTCCTCAATACCTGAGATATTCTCCCTCAATGCCTCAGATAGTGCTCAAGCAATACCTCAGTTCGTTCTCCCTCAATACGTCAGAAAGTGCTCCCTCAGTACCTCAGATAGTGCTCACTCAGAACCTCAGCTAGTGCTTCCTCAGTACGTCAGAAAGGGCTCCCTCAATACCTCAGAAACAGCTCCCTCAGTACCTCAGATAGTTCTCCCTCAGTGCCTCAGATAGTTCTCACTCAGTACCTCAGAAAGTGCTCCCTAAATACCACAGAAAGTGCTCCCTCAGTCCTCAGATAATACTCCCTCAATGCCTCAGATAGTGCTCCCTTAATACCTCAGAAAGTGCTCCCTCAGTACCTCAGATAGTGCTCCCTCAATACCTCAGAAAGTGTTTCCTCAATACCTCAGAAAGTGCTCCCTCAGTACCTCAGATAGTGCTCCCTCAATACCTCAGAATGTGCTCCCTCAGTACCTCAGAAACTGCTTCCTCAACATCTCAGAAAGTGCTGCATCAACACTACAGATAGTTCTCCCTCAGGACCTCAGAGAGTGCTTTCTCAATACCTCAGAAAGTGCACCCTCAGTACCTCAGAAAGTGCTCCCTCAACACCTCAGAAAGGGCTTCCTCAATACCTCAGAAAGTGCTCCCTGAGTGCCTCAGAAAGTGCTCCATCAATACCTCAGAAAGTGCTTCCTCAATACCTCAGAAAGTGCTTCCTCAATACCTCAGAAAGTGCTCCCTCAGTACTTCAGATAGTGCTCCCTCTATACCTCAGAAAGTGCTCAATCAATACCTCAGAAAGTGCTTCAATAACTCAGATAGTGCTCCCTCAATACCTCAGAAAGTGCTTCCTCAATACCTCAGAAAGTGCTCCCTCATTACCTCAGATAGTGCTCCCTCAATACCACAGAAACTGCTTCATCAATACCTCAGATAGTTCTCCCTCAGTACCTCAGAGTGTGCTTCCTCAATACCTCAGAATGTGCTTCCTCAATACCTCAGAAAGTGCTCCCTCAGTATCTCAGATAGTGCTCCCTCAATACCTCAGAAATTGTTCCATCATTACCTCAGAATGTGCTTCCTCAATACCTCAGAAAGTGCTTCCTCAATACCTCAGAAAGTGATCGCTTAGTACCTCAGACAGTGCTCCCTCAATACCTCAGATAATGCTCCCACAATGCCTCAGATAGTGCTCCCTCAATACCTCAGATAGTGCTCCCTCAATGCCTCAGATAGATCTCCCTCAGTACCTCAGAAAGTGCTCCCTCAATACCTCAGATAATGCTCCCTCAATACCTCAGAAAGTGCTCGCTCAATACCTCAGATAGTTCTCCCACAATGCCTCAGAAAGTGCTCCCTCATTACATCAGAAAGTGCTTCCTCAATACCTGAGATATTCTCCCTCAATGCCTCAGATAGTGCTCAAGCAATACCTCAGTTAGTTCTCCCTCAATACGTCAGGAAGTGCTCCCTCAGTACCTCAGATAGTGCTCACTCAGAACCTCAGCTAGTGCTTCCTCAGTACGTCAGAAAGGGCTCCCTCAATACCTCAGAAACAGCTCCCTCAGTACCTCAGATAGTTCTCCCTCAGTGCCTCAGATAGTTCTCACTCAGTACCTCAGAAAGTGCTCCCTAAATACCACAGAAAGTGCTCCCTCAGTCCTCAGATAATACTCCCTCAATGCCTCAGATAGTGCTCCCTTAATACCTCAGAAAGTGCTCCCTCAGTACCTCAGATAGTGCTCCCTCAATACCTCAGAAAGTGTTTCTTCAATACCTCAGAAAGTGCTCCCTCAGTACCTCAGATAGTGCTCCCTCAATACCTCAGAATGTGCTCCCTCAGTACCTCAGAAACTGCTTCCTCAACATCTCAGAAAGTGCTGCATCAACACTACAGATAGTTCTCCCTCAGTACCTCAGAGAGTGCTTTCTCAATACCTCAGAAAGTGCACCCTCAGTACCTCAGAAAGTGCTCCCTCAACACCTCAGAAAGGGCTTCCTCAATACCTCAGAAAGTGCTCCCTGAGTGCCTCAGAAAGTGCTCCATCAATACCTCAGAAAGTGCTTCCTCAATACCTCAGAAAGTGCTTCCTCAATACCTCAGAAAGTGCTCCCTCAGTACCTCAGATAGTTCTCCCTCAGTACCTCAGAAAGTGCTCCCTCAGTACCTCAGATAGTGCTCCCTCTATACCTCAGAAAGTGCTCACTCAATACCTCAGAAAGTGCTTCAATAACTCAGATAGTGCTCCCTCAATACCTCAGTAAGTGCTTCCTCAATACCTCAGAAAGTGCTTCCTCAATACCTCTGATAGTGGTTCCTCAATACCTCAGAAAGTGCTCCCTCAATACTTCAGAAAGTGGTCCCTCAGTACCTCAGATAGTTCTCCCTCAGTACCTCATGAAAGTGCTCCCTCAGTACCTCAGAAAGTGCTTCCTCAATACGTCAGAAAGTGTTCCCTTAGTACTTCAGATAGTGCTCCCTCTATACCTCTGAAAGTGCTCCCTTAATACCTCAGAAAGTGCTTCCTCAATACCTCAGATAGTGCTCCCTCATTACCTCAGAACTTGCTCCCTCAGTACCTCAGATAGTTCTCCCTCAGTACCTGAGAAAGTGCTTCCTCAATACCTCAGAAAGTGGTCCCTCAATACTTCAGAAAGTGGTCCCTCAGTACCTCAGATACTTCTCGCTCAGTACCTCTGATAGTATTCGCTCAGAACCTCAGATAGTGCTTCCTCAGTACGTCAGAAAGTGCTCCCTCAGTACCTCAGAAACAGCTCCCTCAGTACCTCAGATAGCTCTCACTCAGTACCTCAGAATTTGCTCCCTAAATACCTCAGAAAGTGCTCCCTCAGTAACTCAGATATTGCTCCCTCACTGCCTCAGATAGTGCTCCCTTAATACCTCAGAAAGTGCTCCCTCAGTACCTCAGATAGTTCTCCCTCAGTACCTCAGTTAGTTCTCCCTCAGTACCTCAGAGAGTGCTTCCTGAATAACTCAGAACTTGTTCACTCAGTACCTCAGATAGTGCTCCCTCAATACCTCAGAAAGTGCTCCCTCAGTTCCTCTGAAAGAGCTTCCTCAATACCTCAGAAAGTGCTCCATCAATACCACAGATAGTTCACCCTCAGTACCTCAGAATGTGCTCCCTCAGTACCTCAGAAAGTGCTTCCTCAATACCTAAGAAAGTGCTTCCTCAATACCTCAGAAAGTGCTCCCTCAATACCTCAGAAAGTGCTTCCTCAATACCTCAGAAAGTGCTCCCTCAATGCCTCAGAATGTGCTTTTCTGTACCTCAGAAAGTGCTCCCTCAGTACTTCAGATAGTGCTACCTCTATGCCTCAGAAAGTGCTCTCTCAATACCTCAGAAAGTGCTTCCTCAATACCTCAGAAAGTGCTTCCTCAATACCTCAGAAAGTGCTTCCTCAATAGCTCAGAAAGTGCTCCCTCAGTACCTCAGGTAGTGCTCCGTTAATACCTCAGAACTTGCTCCCTCAGTACCTCAGATAGTTCTCCCTCAGTACCTCAGAAAGTGCTTCCTCAATACCTCAGAAAGTGCTGCCTCAATACTTCAGAAACTAGTCCCTTAGTACCTCAGATAGATCTCCCTCAGTACCCCAGATAGTACTCGCTCAGGACCTCAGATAGTGCTTCCTCAGTACAGCCGAAAGTTCTCCCTCAGTACCTCAGATAGGTCTCCATCAGTACCTCAGAAAGTGCTCCCTCAGAACCTTAGATAGTGCTCCCTCAATACCGCAGATAGTGCTACCTCAGTACCTCAGATAGTTTTCCCTCAGTACCACATAAAGTGCTTCCTCAATACCTCAGATAGTGCTGCCTCAGTCCCTCAGATAGTTTTACCTCAGAAACTCAGAAAGTGCTCCATCAATACCTCAGATAGTTCTCCCTCAGCACCTCAGATACTTCTCCCTCAGTACCTCAGAAAGTGCTCCCCCAATACCTCAGAAAGTGCTTCCTCAATACCTCAGAAAGTGCACCCTCAGTACCTCAGATAGTGCTACGAGAATACCTCAGAAAGTGCTCCCTCAATACCTCAGAAAGTGCTTCCTCAATACATCAGATTGTGTTTCCTCAATACGTCAGAAAGTGCTTCCTCAATACCTCAGAAAATGCTCCCTCATTACCTCAGATAGTGCTCCCCAATACCTCAGAAACGGCTTCATAAATACTCAGATAGTTCTCCCTCAGTACCTCTGAGTGTGCTTTCTCAATACCTCAGAAAGTGCTTCCTCAATACCTCAGAAAGAGCTCCGTCAGTATCTCAGATAGTGCTCCCTCAATACCTCAGAAATTTCTCCATCAATACCTCAGAATGTGATTCCTGAATACCTCAGAAAGTGCTTTCTCAATACCTCAGAAAGTGCAAACTCAGTACCTCAGAAAGTGCTCCCTCAATACCTCAGATAGTGCTCCCTGAATACCTCAGATAGATCTCCCTCAGTACCTCAGAAAGTGATCCCTCAATACCTCAGATAATGCTCCCTCAATACCTCAGAAAGTGCTCGCTCAATACCTCAGATAGTTCTCCCACAATGCCTCAGAAAGTGCTCCCTCAATACCTCAGAAAGTGCTTCCTCAATACCTCAGAAAGTGCTTCCTCAATGCCTCAGAAAGTGCTTCCTCTGTACCTCAGAACGCGCTCCCTCAGTACCTCAGATTGTGCTCCCTCAATACCTCAGAAAGTGCTTCCACAATACCTCAGAAAGTGCTTCCTCAATACCTCAGAAAGTGCTCGCTCAGTACCTCAGATAGTGCTCCCTCAATACCTCAGAACTTGCTCCCTCATTACCTCAGATAGTTCTCCCTCGGTACCTCAGAAAGTGCTTCCTCAATACCTCAGAAAGTGCTCCCTCAATACTTCAGAAAGTGGTCCCTCAGTACCTCAGATAGTTCTCCCTCAGTACCTCAGATAGTACTCGCTCAGGACCTCAGATAGTGCTTCCTCAGTACTCCGAAAGTTCTCCCTCAGTACCTCAGATAGTTCTACATCAGTACCTCAGAAAGTGCTCCCTCAGAACCTCAGATAGTGCTCCCACAATGCCTCAGATAGTGCTGCCTCAATACCGCAGATAGTGCTACCTCAGTACCTCAGATAGTGCTCCTAGAATACCTCAGAAAGTGCTCCCTCAATACTTCAGAAAGTGCTTCCTCAATACATCAGATTGTGTTTCCTCAATACCTCAGAAAGTGCTTCCTCAATACCTCAGAAAATGCACCCTCATTACCTCATATAGTGCTCCCTCAATACCACAGAAACTGCTTCATCAATACCTCAGATAGTTCTCCCTCAGTACCTCAGAGTGTGCTTCCTCAATACCTCAGAAAGTGCTTCCTCAATACCTCAGAAAGTGCTCCCTCAGTGCCTCAGAAAGTGCTCCATCAATACCTCAGAAAGTGCTTCCTCAATACCTCAGAAAGTGCTTCCTCAATACCTCAGAAAGTGCTCCCTCAGTACTTCAGATAGTGCTCCCTCTATACCTCAGAAAGTGCTCAATCAATACCTCAGAAAGTGCTTCAATAACTCAGATAGTGCTCCCTCAATAACTCAGTAAGTGCTTCCTCAATATCTCAGAAAGTGCTCCCTCATTACCTCAGATAGTGCTCCCTCAATACCACAGAAACTGCTTCATCAATACCTCAGATAGTTCTCCCTCAGTACCTCAGAGTGTGCTTCCTCAATACCTCAGAAAGTGCTTCCTCAATACCTCAGAAAGTGCTCCCTCAGTATCTCAGATAGTGCTCCCTCAATACCTCAGAAATTGTTCCATCATTACCTCAGAATGTGCTTCCTCAATACCTCAGAAAGTGCTTCCTCAATACCTCAGAAAGTGATCGCTTAGTACCTCAGACAGTGCTCCCTCAATACCTCAGATAATGCTCCCACAATGCCTCAGATAGTGCTCCCTCAATACCTCAGATAGTGCTCCCTCAATGCCTCAGATAGATCTCCCTCAGTACCTCAGAAAGTGCTCCCTCAATACCTCAGATAATGCTCCCTCAATACCTCAGAAAGTGCTCGCTCAATACCTCAGATAGTTCTCCCACAATGCCTCAGAAAGTGCTCCCTCATTACATCAGAAAGTGCTTCCTCAATACCTGAGATATTCTCCCTCAATTGCTCAGATAGTGCTCAAGCAATACCTCAGTTAGTTCTCCCTCAATACGTCAGAAAGTGCTCCCTCAGTACCTCAGATAGTGCTCACTCAGAACCTCAGCTAGTGCTTCCTCAGTACGTCAGAAAGGGCTCCCTCAATACCTCAGAAACAGCTCCCTCAGTACCTCAGATAGTTCTCCCTCAGTGCCTCAGATAGTTCTCACTCAGTACCTCAGAAAGTGCTCCCTAAATACCACAGAAAGTGCTCCCTCAGTCCTCAGATAATACTCCCTCAATGCCTCAGATAGTGCTCCCTTAATACCTCAGAAAGTGCTCCCTCAGTACCTCTGATAGTGCTCGCTCAATACCTCAGAAAGTGTTTCTTCAATACCTCAGAAAGTGCTCCCTCAGTACCTCAGATAGTGCTCCCTCAATACCTCAGAATGTGCTCCCTCAGTACCTCTGAAACTGCTTCTTCAACATCTCAGAAAGTGCTGCATCAACACTACAGATAGTTCTCCCTCAGTACCTCAGAGAGTGCTTCCTCAATACCTCAGAACGTGCACCCTCAGTACCTCAGAAAGTGCTCCCTCAACACCTCAGAAAGGGCTTCCTCAATACCTCAGAAAGTGCTCCCTCAGTGCCTCAGAAATTGCTCCATCAATACCTCAGAAAGTGCTTCCTCAATACCTCAGAAAGTGCTTACTCAATACCTCAGAAAGTGCTCCCTCAGTACTTCAGATAGTGCTCCCTCTATACCTCAGAAAGTGCTCACTCAATACCTCAGAAAGTGCTTCAATAACTCAGATAGTGCTCCCTCAATACCTCAGTAAGTGCTTCCTCAATACCTCAGAAAGTGCTTCCTCAATACCTCAGATAGTGGTCCCTCAATACCTCAGAAAGTGCTCCCTCAATACTTCAGAAAGTGGTCCCTCAGTACCTCAGATAGTTCTCCCTCAGTACCTCAGAAAGTGCTCCCTCAGTACCTCAGAAAGTGATCCCTCAATACCTCAGAAAGCGCTCTCTCAATACCTCAGAAAGTGCTTCCTCAATACGTCAGAAAGTGTTCCCTTAGTACTTCAGGTAGTGCTCCCTCTATACCTCTGAAAGTGCTCCCTTAATACCTCAGAAAGTGCTTCCTCAATACCTCAGATAGTGCTCCATCAATACCTCAGAACTTGCTCCCTCAGTACCTCAGATAGTTCTCCCTCAGTACCTGAGAAAGTGCTTCCTCAATACCTCAGAAAGTGGTCCCTCAATACTTCAGAAAGTGGTCCCTCAGTACCTCAGATAGTTCTCCCTCAGTACCTCTGATAGTATTCGCTCAGAACCTCAGATAGTGCTTCCTCAGTACGTCAGAAAGTGCTCCCTCAATACCTCAGAAACAGCTCCCTCAGTACCTCAGATAGCTCTCACTCAGTACCTCAGAATTTGCTCCCTAAATACCTCAGAAAGTGCTCCCTCAGTAACTCAGATATTGCTCCCTCACTGCCTCAGATAGTGCTCCCTTAATACCTCAGAAAGCGCTCCCTCAGTTCCTCAGATAGTTCTCCCTCAGTACCTCAGATAGTTCTCCCTCAGTACCTCAGTTAGTTCTCCCTCAGTTCCTCAGAAAGAGCTTCCTCAATACCTCAGAAAGTGCTCCATCAATACCACAGATAGTTCACCCTCAGTACCTCAGAATGTGCTCCCTCAGTACCTCAGAAAGTGCTTCCTCAATACCTCAGAAAGTGCTCCCTCAATACCTCAAAAAGTGCTCCCTCAGTACCTCAGAAAGTGCTTCCTCAATACCTCAGAAAGTGCTCCCTCAATGCCTCAGAATGTGCTTCCTCTGTACCTCAGAAAGTGCTCACTCAATACCTCAGAAAGTGCTTCCTCAATACCTCAGAAAGTGCTTCCTCAATAGCTCAGAAAGTGCTCCCTCAGTACCTCAGGTAGTGCTCCGTTAAAACCTCAGAACTTGCTCCCTCAGTACCTCAGACAGTTCTCCCTCAGTACCTCAGAAAGTGCTTCCTCAATACCTCAGAAAGTGCTCCCTCAATACTTCAGAAAGTGGTCCCTTAGTACCTCAGATAGATCTCCCTCAGTACCCCAGATAGTACTCGCTCAGGACCTCAGATAGTGCTTCCTCAGTACATCCGAAAGTTCTCCCTCAGTACCTCAGATAGTACTCCATCAGTACCTCAGAAAGTGCTCCCTCAGAACCTTAGATAGTGATTAGATTAGATTAGATTACATTACATTAGATTAGATTAGATTACATTACATTACAGTGTGGAAACAGGCCCTTCGGCCCAACAAGTCCACACCGACCCGCCGAAGCGAACCCACCCATACCCCTACATTTACCCCTTACCTAACACTACGGGTAATTTAGTATGGCCAATTCACCTGACCCTGCACATCTTTGGACTGTGGGAGGAAACCGGAGCACCCGGAGGAAATCCACGCAGACACGGGGAGAACGTGCAAACTCCACACAGTCAGTCGCCTGAGGCGGGAATTGAACCCGGATCTCTGGCGCTGTGAGGCAACAGTGCTAACCACTGTGCCACCGTGCCGCCCATTGCCACCGTGCCGCCCACGGTGCTTCCTCAATACCTCAGATAGTGCTACCTCAGTACCTCAGATAATTTTCCCTCAGAAACTCAGAAAGTGCTCCATCAATACCTCAGCTAGTTCTCCCTCAGCACCTCAGATGCTTCTCCCTCAGTACCTCAGAAAGTGCTCCCCAATACCTCAGAAAGTGCTTCCTCGATACCTCAGAAAGTGCACCCTCAGTACCTCAGATAGTTCTCCCAGAATACCTCAGAAAGTGCTCCCCGAATACCTCAGAAAGTGCACCCGCAGTACCTCAGATAGTGCTCCCAGAATACCTCAGAAAGTGCTCCCTCAATACCTCAGAAAGTGCTTCCTCAATACCTCAGAAAGTGCTCCGTCAGTACCTCAGATAGTGCTCCCGCAATACCTCAGAAATTTCTCCATCAATACCTCTGAATGCGCTTCCTGAATACCTCAGAAAGTGCTTCCTGAATACCTCAGAAAGTGCAACCTCAATACCTCAGAAAGTGCTCCCTCAGTTCCTCAGATAGTGCTCCCTCAATACCTCAGATAGTGCTCCCTGAATACCACAGATAGATCTCACTCAGTACCTCAGAAAGTGATCCCTCAATACCTCAGATAATGCTCCCTCAATATCTCAGAAATTGCTCGCTCAATACCTCAGATAGTTCTCCCACAATGCCTCAGAAAGTGCTCCCTCAATACCTCAGAAAGTGCTTCCTCAATACCTCAGAAAGTGCTCCCTCAATGCCTCAGAAAGTGCTTCCTCTGTACCTCAGAAAGCGCTCCCTCAGTACCTCAGATAGTTCTCCCTCTATATCTCAGAAAGTGCTCCCTCAATACCTCTGAAAGTGCTTCCACAATACCTCAGAAAGTGCTCCCTCAGTACCTCAGATAATGCTCCCTCAATACCTCAGAACTTGCTCCCACAGTACCTCAGATAGTTCTCCCTCAGTAACTCAGAAAGTGCTTCATCAATACCTCAGAAAGTGCTCGCTCAACACTTCAGAAACTGGTCCCTCAGTACCTCAGATAGTTCTCCCTCAGTACCTCAGATGGTAGTCGCTCAGGACCTCAGATAGTGCTTCCTCAGTACTCCGAAAGTTCTCCCTCAGTACCTCAGATAGTTCTACATCAGTACCTCAGGAAGTGCTCCCTCAGAACCTCAGATAGTGCTCCCTAAATGCCTCAGATAGTGCTGCCTCAATACCGCAGATAGTGCTACCTCCGTACCTCGGATAGTTTTCCCTCAGTACCACAGAAAGTGCTTCCTCAATACCTCAGATAGTGCTACCTCAGTACCTCAGTTAGCTTTCCTTCAGTACCTCAGAAAGTGCTCCATCAATACCTCAGATAGTTCTCCCTCAGCACCTCAAATACTTCTCACTCAGTATCTCAGAAAGTGCTCCCCAATACCTCAGAAAGTGTTTCCTCAATACCTCAGAAAGTGCACCCTCAGTACCTCAGATAGTGCTCCCAGAATACCTCAGAAAGTGCTCCCTCAATACTTCAGAAAGTGCTTCCTCAATACATCAGATTGTGTTTCCTCAATACCTTAGAAGGTTCTTCCTCAATACCTCAGAAAATGCTCCCTCATTACCTCAGATAGTGCTTCCTCAATACCTCAGAAACTGCTTCATCAATACCTCAGATAGTTCTCCCTCAGTACTTCAGACTGTGCTTTCTCAATACCTCAGAAAGTGCTTCCTCAATTCCTCAGAAAGTGCTCCCTCAGTAACTCAGATAGTGCTCCCTCAATACATCAGAAATTGCTCCATCAATACCTCAGAATGTGCTTCCTCAATACCTCAGAAAGTGTTTCCTCAATACCTCAGAAAGTGCAACCTCAATACCTCAGAAAGTGATCGCTCAGTACCTCCGACAGTGCTCCCTCAATACCTCAGATAATGCTCCCATAATGCCTCAGATAGTGCTCCCTCAATACCTCAGATAGTGCTCTCTCAATACCTCAGATAGATCTTTCTCAGTACCTCAGAAAGTGCTCCCTCAATACCTAAGATAATGCAACCTCAATACCTCAGAAAGTGCTCGCTCAATACCTCAGATTGTTCTCCCACAATGCCTCAGAAAGTGCTCCCTCAATACCTCAGAAAGTTCTTCCTCAATACCTCAGAAAGTGCTCCCTCAATGCCTCAGAAAGAGCTCCCTCAGTACCTCAGATAGTGCTCTCTCAATACATCAGAACTCGCTCCCTCAGTACCTCAGATAGTTCTCCCTCAGTACCTCAGAATGTGCTCCCTCAGTACCTCAGAAAGTGCTTCCTCAATACCTCAGAAAGTGCTCCCTCAATACCTCAGAAAGTGCTCCCTCAGTACCTCAGAAAGTGCTTCCTCAATACCTCAGAAAGTGCTCCCTCAATGCCTCAGAATGTGCTTCCTCTGTACCTCAGAAAGTGCTCACTCAATACCTCAGAAAGTGCTTCCTCAATACCTCAGAAAGTGCTTCCTCAATAGCTCAGAAAGTGCTCCCTCAGTACCTCAGGTAGTGCTCCGTTAAAACCTCAGAACTTGCTCCCTCAGTACCTCAGACAGTTCTCCCTCAGTACCTCAGAAAGTGCTTCCTCAATACCTCAGAAAGTGCTCCCTCAATACTTCAGAAAGTGGTCCCTTAGTACCTCAGATAGATCTCCCTCAGTACCCCAGATAGTACTCGCTCAGGACCTCAGATAGTGCTTCCTCAGTACATCCGAAAGTTCTCCCTCAGTACCTCAGATAGTACTCCATCAGTACCTCAGAAAGTGCTCCCTCAGAACCTTAGATAGTGATTAGATTAGATTAGATTACATTACATTAGATTAGATTAGATTACATTACATTACAGTGTGGAAACAGGCCCTTCGGCCCAACAAGTCCACACCGACCCGCCGAAGCGAACCCACCCATACCCCTACATTTACCCCTCACCTAACACTACGGGTAATTTAGTATGGCCAATTCACCTGACCCTGCACATCTTTGGACTGTGGGAGGAAACCGGAGCACCCGGAGGAAATCCACGCAGACACGGGGAGAACGTGCAAACTCCACACAGTCAGTCGCCTGAGGCGGGAATTGAACCCGGATCTCTGACGCTGTGAGGCAACAGTGCTAACCACTGTGCCACCGTGCCGCCCATTGCCACCGTGCCGCCCACGGTGCTTCCTCAATACCTCAGATAGTGCTACCTCAGTACCTCAGATAATTTTCCCTCAGAAACTCAGAAAGTGCTCCATCAATACCTCAGCTAGTTCTCCCTCAGCACCTCAGATGCTTCTCCCTCAGTACCTCAGAAAGTGCTCCCCAATACCTCAGAAAGTGCTTCCTCGATACCTCAGAAAGTGCACCCTCAGTACCTCAGATAGTTCTCCCAGAATACCTCAGAAAGTGCTCCCCGAATACCTCAGAAAGTGCACCCGCAGTACCTCAGATAGTGCTCCCAGAATACCTCAGAAAGTGCTCCCTCAATACCTCAGAAAGTGCTTCCTCAATACCTCAGAAAGTGCTCCGTCAGTACCTCAGATAGTGCTCCCGCAATACCTCAGAAATTTCTCCATCAATACCTCTGAATGCGCTTCCTGAATACCTCAGAAAGTGCTTCCTGAATACCTCAGAAAGTGCAACCTCAATACCTCAGAAAGTGCTCCCTCAGTTCCTCAGATAGTGCTCCCTCAATACCTCAGATAGTGCTCCCTGAATACCACAGATAGATCTCACTCAGTACCTCAGAAAGTGATCCCTCAATACCTCAGATAATGCTCCCTCAATATCTCAGAAATTGCTCGCTCAATACCTCAGATAGTTCTCCCACAATGCCTCAGAAAGTGCTCCCTCAATACCTCAGAAAGTGCTTCCTCAATACCTCAGAAAGTGCTCCCTCAATGCCTCAGAAAGTGCTTCCTCTGTACCTCAGAAAGCGCTCCCTCAGTACCTCAGATAGTTCTCCCTCTATATCTCAGAAAGTGCTCCCTCAATACCTCTGAAAGTGCTTCCACAATACCTCAGAAAGTGCTCCCTCAGTACCTCAGATAATGCTCCCTCAATACCTCAGAACTTGCTCCCACAGTACCTCAGATAGTTCTCCCTCAGTAACTCAGAAAGTGCTTCATCAATACCTCAGAAAGTGCTCGCTCAACACTTCAGAAAGTGGTCCCTCAGTACCTCAGATAGTTCTCCCTCAGTACCTCAGATGGTAGTCGCTCAGGACCTCAGATAGTGCTTCCTCAGTACTCCGAAAGTTCTCCCTCAGTACCTCAGATAGTTCTACATCAGTACCTCAGGAAGTGCTCCCTCAGAACCTCAGATAGTGCTCCCTAAATGCCTCAGATAGTGCTGCCTCAATACCGCAGATAGTGCTACCTCCGTACCTCGGATAGTTTTCCCTCAGTACCACAGAAAGTGCTTCCTCAATACCTCAGATAGTGCTACCTCAGTACCTCAGTTAGCTTTCCTTCAGTACCTCAGAAAGTGCTCCATCAATACCTCAGATAGTTCTCCCTCAGCACCTCAAATACTTCTCACTCAGTATCTCAGAAAGTGCTCCCCAATACCTCAGAAAGTGTTTCCTCAATACCTCAGAAAGTGCACCCTCAGTACCTCAGATAGTGCTCCCAGAATACCTCAGAAAGTGCTCCCTCAATACTTCAGAAAGTGCTTCCTCAATACATCAGATTGTGTTTCCTCAATACCTCAGAAGGTTCTTCCTCAATACCTCAGAAAATGCTCCCTCATTACCTCAGATAGTGCTCCCTCAATACCTCAGAAACTGCTTCATCAATACCTCAGATAGTTCTCCCTCAGTACTTCAGACTGTGCTTTCTCAATACCTCAGAAAGTGCTTCCTCAATTCCTCAGAAAGTGCTCCCTCAGTAACTCAGATAGTGCTCCCTCAATACATCAGAAATTGCTCCATCAATACCTCAGAATGTGCTTCCTCAATACCTCAGAAAGTGTTTCCTCAATACCTCAGAAAGTGCAACCTCAATACCTCAGAAAGTGATCGCTCAGTACCTCCGACAGTGCTCCCTCAATACCTCAGATAATGCTCCCATAATGCCTCAGATAGTGCTCCCTCAATACCTCAGATAGTGCTCTCTCAATACCTCAGATAGATCTTTCTCAGTACCTCAGAAAGTGCTCCCTCAATACCTAAGATAATGCAACCTCAATACCTCAGAAAGTGCTCGCTCAATACCTCAGATTGTTCTCCCACAATGCCTCAGAAAGTGCTCCCTCAATACCTCAGAAAGTTCTTCCTCAATACCTCAGAAAGTGCTCCCTCAATGCCTCAGAAAGAGCTCCCTCAGTACCTCAGATAGTGCTCTCTAAATACATCAGAACTCGCTCCCTCAGTACCTCAGATAGTTCTCCCTCAGTACCTCAGAAAGTGCTTCCTCAATACCTCAGAAAGTGCTCCCTCAATACTTCAGAAAGTGGTCCCTCAGTACCTCAGATAGTTCTCCCTCAGGACCTCAGATAGTACTCGCTCAGTACCTCAGCGAGTGCTTCCTCAACACCTCAGAACTTGCTCCCTCAGTACCTCAGATAGTGCTCCCTCGAGACCTCGGAAAGTGCTTCCTCAATGCATCAGATTGTTTTTCCGCAATACCTCAGAAAGTGCTTCCTCAATACGTCAGAAAGTGCTCCCTCATTACATCAGATAGTGCTCCCTCAATATCTCAGAAACTGCTCCATCAATACCTCAGAATGTGCTTCCTCAATACCTCAGAAAGTTCTTAATCAATACCTCAGAAAATGCTCTCTCATTACCACAGATAGTGCTCCCTCAATACCTCAGAAACTGCATCATCAAAACCTCAGATAGTTCTCCCTCTGTACCTCAGAGTGTGCTTCCTCAATACCTCAGAAAGTGCTTCCTCAATACCTCAGAAAGTGCTCCCTCAGTAACTCAGATAGTGCTCCCTCAATCCCTCAGAAATTGCTCCATCAATACCTCAGAATGTGCTTCCTCAATACCTCAGAAAGTGCTCCCTCAGTAACTCAGATAGTGCTCCCTCAATACCTCAGAAATTGCTCCATCAATACCTCAGAATGTGCTTCCTCAATACCTCAGAAAGTGCTTCCTCAATACCTCAGAAAGTGCAACCTCAATACCTCAGAAAGTGATCGCTCAGTACCTCAGACAGTGCTCCCTCAATACCTCAGATAATGCTCCCACAATGCCTCAGATAGTGTCCCTCAATACCTCAGATAGTGCTCCCTCAATACCGCAGATAGATCTCCCTCAGAACCTCAGAAAGTGCTCCCTCAATACCTAAGATAATGCAAACTCAATACCTCAGAAAGTGCTCGCACAATACCTCAGATAGTTCTCCCACAATGCCTCAGAAAGTGCTCCCTCAATACCTCAGAAAGTGCTTCCTCAATACCTCAGAAAGTGCTCCCTCAATACCTCAGAAAGTGCTCCCTCAATGCCTCAGAAAGTGCTCCCTCAGTACCTCAGATAGTGCTCTCTCAATACCTGAGAACTTGCTCCATCAGTACCTCAGATAGTTCACCCTCAGTACCTCAGAAAGTGCTTCCTCAATACCTCAGAAAGTGCTCCCTCAATACTTCAGAAAGTGGTCCCTCAGTACCTCAGATAGTTCTCCCTCAGTACCTCACATAGTACTCGCTCAGTACCTCAGATCGTGCTCCCTCAACACCTCAGAACTTGCTCCCTCAGTACTTCAGATAGTGCTCACTCAAGACCTCAGAAAGTGCTTCCTCAATACATCAGATTGTGTTTCCGCAATACCTCAGAAAGTGCTTCCTCAATACCTCAGAAACTGCTCCATCAATACCTCAGAATGTGCTTCCTCAATACCTCAGAAAGTGCTTCCTCAATACCTCAGAAAGTGCAACCTCAACACCTCAGAAGGTGATCCCTCAGTACCTCAGAAAGTGCTCCCTCAATACCTCAGATAATGCTCCCTCAATACCTCAGAAAGTGCTCGCTCAATACCTCAGATAGTTCTCCCAAAATGCCTCAGATAGTGCTCCCTCAATACCTCAGATAGTGCACCCTCAATACCTCAGATAGATCTCCCTCCATACCCCAGAAAGTGTTTTCTCAATACCTCAGATAGTGCTCCCACAGTACCTCAGATAGTTATCCCTCAGTACCTCAGATAGGGCTTCCTCAGTACGTCAGAAAGTGCTCCCTCAATAACTCAGAAAGTGCTCCCTCAGTACCTCAGATAGTTCTCCCTCAGTACCTCAGAAAGTGCTCCCTCAGTACCTCAGAAAGTGCTCCCTCAATACTTCAGAAAGTGCTCCCACGGTACCTCAGATAGTTCTCCCTCAGTACCTCAGATTGTACTCGCTCAGAACCTCAGATAGGGCTTTCTCAATACCTCCGAATGTTCTCCCTCAGTACTCAGATAGTTTTCCATCAGTACCTCAGAAAGTGCTCCCTCAGTACATCAGATAGTGCTCCCTCAATGCCTCAGACAGTTCTCCCTCAGTACCTCAGAAAGTGCTTCCTCAATACCTCAGAAAGTGCTCCCTCAATACTTCAGAAAGTGGTCCCTTAGTACCTCAGATAGATCTCCCTCAGTACGTCAGAAAGAGCTCCCTCAGTACCTCAGAAAGAGCTTCCTCAATACCTCAGAAAGTGCGACATCAATACCACAGATAGTTCACCCTCGGTACCTCAGAATGTGCTCCCTTAATACCTCAGAAAGTGCTCCCTCAATACCTCAGAAAGTGCTCCCTGAGTACCTCAGAAAGTGCTCCCTCAATACCTCAGAAAGTGCTTCCTCAATACCTAAGAAAGTGCTTCCTCAATACCTCAGAAAGTGCTCCCTCAGTACCTCAGATAGTCCGCCCTCTATACCTCAGAAAGTGCTCCCTCAATATCTCAGAAAGTGCTTCCTCAATACTTCATAAAGTGCTCCCTCAATGCCTCAGAATGTGCTTCCTCTGTACCTCAGAAAGTGCTCCCTCAGTACCTCAGATAGTGCTACCTCTATACCTCAGAAAGTGCTCCCTCAATACCTCAGAAAGTGCTTCCTCAATATCTCAGAAAGTGCTTCCTCAATACCTCAGAAATTGCTTCCTCAATACCTCAGAAAGTGCTCCCTCAGTACCTCAGGTAGTGCTCCCTCAATACCTCAGAACTTGCTCCCTCAGTACCTCAGATAGTTCTCCCTCAGTACCTCAGAAAGTGCTTCCTCAATACCTCAGAAAGTGCTTCCTCAATACCTCAGAAATTGCTTCCTCAATACCTCAGAAAGTGCTCCCTCAGTACCTCAGGTAGTGCTCCCTCAATACCTCAGAACTTGCTCCCTCAGTACCTCAGATAGTTCTCCCTCAGTACCTCAGAAAGTGCTTCCTCAATATCTCAGAAAGTGCTTCCTCAATACCTCAGAAATTGCTTCCTCAATACCTCAGAAAGTGCTCCCTCAGTACCTCAGGTAGTGCTCCCTCAATACCTCAGAACTTGCTCCCTCAGTACCTCAGATAGTTCTCCATCAGTACCTCAGAAAGTGCTCCCTCAGAACCTTAGATAGTGCTCCCTCAATACCGCAGATAGTGCTACCTCAGTACCTCAGATAGTTTTCCCTCAGTACCACAGAAAGTGCTTTCTCAATACCTCAGATAGTGCTACCTCAGTACCTCAGATAGTTTTCCCTCAGAAACTCAGAAAGTGCTCCATCAATACCTCAGATAGTTCTCCCTCAGCACCTCAGATACTTCTCCCTCAGTACCTCAGAAAGTGCTCCCCCAATACCTCAGAAAGTGCTTCCTCAATACCTCAGAAAGTGCTCCCTCAGTACCTCAGATAGTGCTCCCAGACTACCTCAGAAAGTGCTCCCTCAGTACCTCAGATAGTGCTCCCTCAATACCTCAGAAATTGTTCCATCAATACCTCAGAATGTGCTTCTTCAATACCTCAGAAAGTGCTTCCTCAATACCTCAGAAAGTGCTTCCTCAATACCTCAGATAGTGCTACCTCAGTACCTCAGATAGTTTTCCTTCAGTACCTCAGAAAGTGCTCCATCAATACCTCAGATAGTTCTCCCTCAGCACCTCAGATACTTCTCACTCAGTATCTCAGAAAGTGCTCCCCCAATACCTCAGAAAGTGTTTCCTCAATACCTCAGAAAGTGCACTCTCAGTACCTCAGATCGTGCTCCCAGAATACTTCAGAAAGTGCTCCCTCAATACCTCAGAAAGTGCTTCCTCAATACATCAGATTGTGTTTCCTCAATATGTCAGAAAGTGCTTCCACAATACCTCAGAAAATGCTCCCTCATTACCTCAGATAGTGCTCCCCAATACCTCAGCAACTGCTTCATAAATACCTCAGATAGTTCTCCCTCAGTACCTCAGAGTGTGCTTCCTAAATACCTCAGAAAGTGCTTCCTCAATACCTCAGAAAGTGCTCCGTCAGTACCTCAGATAGTGCTCCCTCAATACCTCAGAAATTTCTCCATCAATACCTCTGAATGTGCTTCCTGAATACCTCAGAAAGTGCTTCCTCAATACCTCAGAAAGTGCAAACTCAATACCTCAGAAAGTGCTCCCTCAGAACCTCAGATAGTTCTCCCTCAGTACCTCAGAAAGTGCTTCCTCAATACCTCAGAAAGTGCTCCCTCAATACTTCAGAAAGTGGTCCCTCAGTATCTCAGATAGTTCTCCCTCCGTACCTCAGATAGTACTCGCTCAGTACCTCAGATAGTGCTCCCTCAATACCTCAGAACTTGCTCCCTCAGTACCTCAGATGTTCTATGTTCTATGTTCTATGTACCTCAGATAGTGCTCCCTCAATACCTCAGAAAGTGCTTCCTCAATACATCAGATTGTGTTTCCGCAATACCTCAGAAAGTGCAACCTCAATACCTCAGAAAGTGCTCCCTCATTACCTCAGATTGTGCTCCCAGAATACCTCATAAGGTGCTCCCTCAATACTTCAGAAAGTGCTTCCTCAATACCTCAGAAAATGCTCCCCCAATACCTCAGAAAGTGCTCGCTCAATACCTCAGATAGTTCTCCCACAATGCCTCAGAAAGTGCTCCCTCAATACCTCAGAAAGTGCTTACTCAATACCTCAGAATGTGCTCCCTCAATGCCTCAGAAAGTGCTCCCTCAGTACCTCAGATAGTTCTCCCTCAGTACCTCAGAAAGTGCTTCCTCAATACCTCAGAAAGTGCTCCCTCAATACTTCAGAAAGTGCTCCCTCAGTACCTCAGATAGTGCTCTCTCAATACCTCAGATAGTGCTCCCTCAGTGCCTCAGAAAATGCTCCCTCAGTACCTCAGTAAGTGCTTCCTTAATACATCAGAAAGTGCTCCCTCAATATTTCAGAAAGTGGTCCCTCAGTACCTCAGATAGTTCTCCCTCAGTACCTCAGATAGTACTCGCTCAGTACCTCAGATAATGCTCCCTCAACACCTCAGAACTTGCGCCCTCAGTACCTCTGATAGTGCTCCCTCAATACCTCAGAAAGTGCTTCCTCAATGCATCAGATTGTGTTTCCGCTATACCTCAGAAAGTGCTTCCTCAATACCTCAGAAAGTGCTCGCTCATTACCTCAGATAGTGCTCCCTCAATACCTCAGAAGGTGCAACCTCAATACCTCAGAAAGTGATCCCTCAGTACCTCAGAAAGTGCTCCCTCAATACCTCAGATAATGCTCCCGCAATACCTCAGAAAGTGCTCGCTCAATACCTCAGATAGTTCTCCCAAAATGCCTCAGATAGTGCTCCCTCAATACCTCAGATAGTGCTCCCTCAATACCTCAGATAGATCTCCCTCCATACCTCTGAAAGTGTTTTCTCAATACCTCAGATAGTGCTCCCACAGTACATCAGATAGTTATCCCTCAGTACCTCAGATAGTGCTTTCTCAGTACGTCAGAAAGTGCTCCCTCAATACCTCAGAAAGTGCTCCCTCAGTACCTCAGATAGTTCTCTCCCAGTACCTCAGAAAGTGCCCCATCAGTAACTCAGAAAGTGCTCCCTCAATACTTCAGAAAGTGCTCCCTCAGTACCTCAGATAGTTCTCCCTCAGTACCTCAGATTGTACTCGCTCAGAACCTCAGATAGTGCTTTCTCAATACCTCCGAATGTTCTCCCTCAGTCGTCAGATAGTTCTCCATCAGTACCTCAGAAAGTGCTCCCCCAGTACCTCAGAGAGTGCTCCCTCAGTGCCTCAGATAGTTCTCCCTCAGTACCTCAAAATGTGCTTCCTCAATACCTCAGAAAGTGCTTCCTCAGTACCTCAGAAAGTGCTTCCTCAATACTTCAGAAAGTGGTCCCTTAGTACCTCAGATGGATCTCCCTCAGTACCCCAGATAGTACTCGCTCAGAACCTCAGATAGTGTTTCCTCAGTACATCCGAAAGTTCTCCCTCAGTACCTCAGATAGTTCTCCATCAGTACCTCAGAAAGTGCTCCCTCAGAACCTTAGATAGTGCTCCCTCAATACCGCAGATAGTGCTACCTCGGTACCTCAGATAGTTTTGCCTCAGTACCACAGAATGTGTTTCCTCAATACCTCAGATAGTGTTACCTCAGTAACTCAGATAGTTTTCCCTCAGAACCTCAGAAAGTACTCCATCAATACCTCAGATAGTTCTCCCTCAGTACCTCAAAATGTGCTTTCTCAATACCTCAGAAAGTGCTTCCTCAGTACCTCAGAAAGTGCTTCCTCAATACTTCAGAAAGTGGTCCCTTAGTACCTCAGATGGATCTCCCTCAGTACCCCAGATAGTACTCGCTCAGAACCTCAGATAGTGTTTCCTCAGTACATCCGAAAGTTCTCCCTCAGTACCTCAGATAGTTCTCCATCAGTACCTCAGAAAGTGCTCCCTCAGAACCTTAGATAGTGCTCCCTCAATACCGCAGATAGTGCTACCTCGGTACCTCAGATAGTTTTGCCTCAGTACCACAGAATGTGTTTCCTCAATACCTCAGATAGTGCTACCTCAGTAACTCAGATAGTTTTCCCTCAGAACCTCAGAAAGTACTCCATCAATACCTCAGATAGTTCTCCCTCAGCACCTCAGATACTTCTCCCACAGCACCTCAGAAAGTGCTCCCCCAATACCTCAGAAAGTGCTTCCTCAATACCTCAGAAAGTGCACCCTCAGTACCTCAGATCGTGCTCCCAGAATACTTCAGAAAGTGCTCCCTCAATACCTCAGAAAGTGCTTCCTCAATACATCAGATTGTGTTTCCTCAATATGTCAGAAAGTGCTTCCACAATACCTCAGAAAATACTCCCTCATTCCCTCAGATAGTGCTCCCCCAATACCTCAGCAACCGCTTCATAAATACCTCAGATAGTTCTCCCTCGGTACCTGAGAGTGTACTTCCTCAATACCTCAGAAAGTGCTTCCTCAATACCTCAGAAAGTGCTCCGTCAGTACCTCAGATAGTGCTCCCTCAATACCTCAGAAATTTCTCCATCAATACCTCTGAATGTGCTTCCTGAATACCTCAGAAAGTGCTTCCTCAATACCTCAGAGAGTGCAAACTCAATAACTCAGAAAGTGATGCCTCAGTACCTCAGATAGTGCACCCTGAATACCTCAGATAGATCTCCCTCAGTACCTCAGAAAGTCATCCCTCAATACCTCAGATTATGCTCCCTCAATATCTCAGAAAGTGCTCGCACAATTCCTCTGATAGTTCTCTCACAATGCCTCAGAAAGTGCTCCCTCAATACCTCAGAAAGTGCTTCCTCAATACCTCAGAAAGTGCTCCCTCAATGCCTCAGAAAGTGCTTTTCTGTACCTCAGAACGCGCTCCCTCAGTACCTCAGATAGTGCTCCCTCTATACCTCAGAAAGTGCTCCCACAATACCTCAGAAAGTGCTTCCTCAATACCTCAGAAAGTGCTCCCTCAATACCTCAGATAGTTCTCCCTCAGTACCTCAGATGGTAGTCGCTCAGGACCTCAGATAGTGCTTCCTCAGTACTCCAAAAGTTCTCCCTCAGTACCTCAGAAAGTGCTCCCTCAATACCTCAGATAGTGCTCCCTCAATGTCTCAGATAGATCTCCCTCAGTACCTCAGAAAGTGCTCCCTCAATACCTCAGATAATGCTCCCTCAATACCTCAGAAAGTGCTCGCTCAATACCTCAGATAGTTCTCCCACAAAGCCTCAGGAAGTGCTCCCTCAATACTTCAGAAAATGCTTCCTCAATACATCAGAAAGTGCTCCCTCAATGCCTCAGAAAGTGCTCTCTCAGAACCTCAGATAGTGCTCTCTCAATACCTCAGAACTTGCTCCCTCAGTACCTCAGATAGTTCTCCCTCAGTACCTCAGAAAGTGCTTCCTCAATACCTCAGAAAGTGCTCCCTCAATACTTCAGAAAGTGGTCCCTCAGTATCTCAGATAGTTCTCCCTCAGTACCTCAGAAAGTACTCGATCAGTACTTCAGATAGTGCTCCCTCAACACCTCAGAACTTGCTCCCTCAGTACCTCAGATAGTGCTCCCTCAATACCTCAGAAAGTGCTTCCTCAATACATCAGATTGTGTTTCCGCAATACCTCAGAAAGTGCAACCTCAATACCTCAGAAATGGCTCCCTCATTACCTCAGATTGTGCTCCCTCAATACCTCAGAAACTGCTCCATCAATACCTCGGAATGTGCTTCCTCAATACCTCAGAAAGTGTTTCCTCAATACCGCAGAAAGTGCAACCTCAATACCTCAGATAGTGATCCCTCAGTACCTCAGAAAGTGCTCCCTCAATACCTCAGATAATGCTCCCTCAATCCCTCAGAAAGTGCTCGCTCAATACCTCAGATAGTTCTCCCACAATGCCTCAGATAGTGCTCCCTCAATACCTCAGATAGTGCTCCCTCAATACCTCAGATAGATATACCTCCATACCTCTGCAAGTGTTTCTCAATACCTCAAATACTGCTCCCACAGTACCTCAGATAGTTATCCCTCAGTACCTCAGAAAGTGCTCCCTCAGTACCTCAGAAAGTGCTCCCTCAATACTTCAGAAAGTGCTCCCTCAATACCTCAGATAGTTCTCCCTCAGTACCTCCGAATGTTCTCCCTCAGTACTCAGATAGTTCTCCATCAGTACCTCAGAGAGTGCTCCCTCAGCACCTCAGATAGTGCTCCCTCAATACCTCAGAAACTGCTTCATCAATACCTCAGATAGTTCTCCCTCAGTACTTCAGACTGTGCTTTCTCAATACCTCAGAAAGTGCTTCCTCAGTCCCTCAGACAGTGCTCCCTCAGTACCTCAGATAGTGCTCCCTCAATACATCAGAAATTGCTCCATCAATACCTCAGAATGTGCTTCCTCAATACCTCAGAAAGTGCTTCCTCAATAAGTCAGAAAGTGCAACCTCAATACCTCAGAAAGTGATCCCTCAGTACCTCAGAAAGTGCTCCCTCAATACCGCAGATAATGCTCCCTCAATACCTCAGAAAGTGCTCGCTCAATACCTCAGATAGTTCTCCCACAATGCCTCAGATAGTGCACCCTCAACACCTCAGAACTTGCTCCCACAATACCTCAGATAGATCTCCCTCCATACCTCTGAAAGTGTTTTCTCAATACCTCAGATAGTGCTCCCACAGTACCTCAGATAGTTATCCCTCAGTACCTCAGATAGTGCTTCCTCAATACCTCAGAAAGTGCTTCCTCAATACCTCAGAAAGTGCAACCTCAATACCTCAGAAAGTGATCCCTCAGTACCTCAGAAAGTGCTCCCTCAATACCTCAGATAATGCTACCTCAATACCTCAGAAAGTGCTCGCTCAATACCTCAGATAGTTCTCCCACAATGCCTCAGATAGTGCCTCCTCAATACCTCAGATAGTGCTCCCACAATACCTCAGATAGATCTCCCTCGATACCTCTGAAAATGTTTTCTCAATACCTCAGATAGTGCTCCCACAGTACCTCAGAAATTGCTCCATCAATACTTCAGAAAGTGCGTCCTCAATACCTCAGAAAGTGCTTCCTCAATACCTCAGAAAGTGCTATCTCAATACCTCAGAAAGTGCTCCCTCAGTACCTCAGAAATTGCTCCCTCAATACCTCAGATAGTTATCCCTCAATACCGCAGATAGTGCAACCTCAGTACCTCAGATGGTTTTCCATCAGTACCACAGAAAGTGCTCCCACAGTACCTCATATAGTACTCCCTCAGTACGTCAGAAAGTGCTCCCTCAGTACCTCAGATAGTTCTCCGTCAGTACCTTAGAAAGTGCTCCCTCAGTACCTCAGAAAGTGCTCCCTCAATACTTCAGAAAGTGCTCTCTCAGTACCTCAGATAGTTCTCCCTCAGTACCTCAGATAGTACTCGCTCAATGCCTCAGATAGTGCCTTCTCAATACCTCTGAATATTCTCCCTCAGTACTCAGATAGTTCTCCATCAGTACCTCAGAATGTGCTCCCTCAGTACCTCAGATAGTGCTCCCGCAATGCCTCAGATAGTGCTCCCTCAATACCTCAGAAAGTGCTCCGTCAATGCCTCAGAAAGTGCTCCCTCTGTACCTCAGATCGTGCTTTCTCAATACCTCAGATAGTTCTCCCTCAGTACCTCAGATACTTCTCCCTCAGTACCTCACAAAGTGCTCCCTCAATACCTCAGAGAGTGCTTCCTCAATACCTCAGAAAGTCCACCCTCAGTACCTCAGATACTGCTCCCACAATACCTCAGAAAGTGCTCCCTCAATACCTCATAAAGTGCTTCCTCAGTACATCAGATTGTGTTCCCTCAGCACCTCAGAGTGTGCTTCCTCAATACCTCCGAACCTGCTCCCTCATTACCTAAGATAGTGCTACCTCACTACCTCAGAATGTGCTCCATCAATACCTCAGATAGTTCTCCCTCAGTACCTCAGATAGTACTCGCTCAATGCCTCAGATAGTGCCTTCTCAATACCTCTGAATGTTCTCCCTCAGTACTCAGATAGTTCTCCATCAGTACCTCAGAAAGTGCTCCCTCAGTACCTCAGATAGTGCTCCCTCAATGCCTCAGATAGTGCTCCCTCAATACCTCAGAAAGAGCTCCGTCAATGCCTCAGAAAGTGCTCCCTCTGTACCTCAGATCGTGCTTTCTCAATACCTCAGATCGTTCTCCCTCAGTACCTCAGATACTTCTCCCTCAGTACCTCACAAAGTGCTCCCTCAGTACCTCAGATACTGCTCCCACAATACCTCAGAAAGTGCTCCCTCAATACCTCATAAAGTGCTTCCTCAGTACATCAGATTGTGTTCCCTCAGCACCTCAGAGTGTGCTTCCTCAATACCTCAGAACCTGCTCCCTCATTACCTCAGATAGTGCTACCTCACTACCTCAGAATGTGCTCCATCAATACCTCAGATAGTTCTCCCTCAGTACCTCAGAGTGTGCTTCCTCAATACCTCAGAACTTGCTCCCTCAGTACCTCAGATAGCGCACCCTCAATACGTCAGAAAGTGCTCCCTCAGTACCACAGAAAGTACTTCCTCAATACCTCAGAAAGTACTCCCTCAGTACCTCAGATAGTGCTCCCTCAATACCTCAGAAATTGCTCCATCAATACCTCAGAAAGTGCTTCCTCAATACCTCAGAAAGTGCTTCCTCAATACCTCAGAAAGTGCTATCTCAATACCTCAGAAAGTGATCCCTCAGTACCTCAGAAATTGCTCCCTCAATACCTCAGATAGTGCTCGCTCAATACCGCAGATAGTGCTACCTCAGTACCTCAGATAGTACTCCCTCAGTACCTCAGGTAGTGCTTCCTCAGTACGTCAGAAAGTGCTCCCTCAATACCTCAGAAAGTGCTCCCTCAGTACCTCAGATTGTTCTCCCTCTGTACCTCAGATAATTCTCCCTCAGTACTCCAGAAAGAGCTCCCTCAATAAATCAGAATATGCCCCCATCAATACCAAAGATCGTTCTCCTTCAATACCTCAGAGAGTGCTTCCTCAATACCTCAGAAAGTGCTTCCTCAATACCTCAGAAAGTGTTCCCTCAATAGTTCAGAAAGTGCTACCTCAGTACCTCAGATACTTTTCCCTCAGTACCTCAGGAAGTGCTCCATCAATACCTCAGATAGTTCACCCTCAGCACCTCAGATACTTCTCCCTCAGTACCTCAGAAAGTGCTTTGTCAATACATCAGATTGTGTTTCCTCAATACCTCAGAAACTGCTTCATCAATACCTCAGATAGTTCACCCTCAGTACCTCAGAGTGTGCTTCCTCAATACCTCAGAAAGTGCTTCCTCAATACTTCAGAAAGTGCTCCCTCAGTACCTCAGATAGTGGTCCCTCAATACCTCAGAAATTGCTCCATTAATACCACAGAATGTGCTTCCTCAATACCTCAGAAAGCGCTTCCTCAATACCTCAGAAAGTGCAACCTCAATACCTCAGAAATTGCTCCCTCAATACCTCAGAAAGTGCTCCCTCAATACCTCAGAAAGTGGCCCCTCAGTACCTCAGATAGTTCTCCCTCAGTACCTCAGAAAGTGCTCACTCAGTACCTCAGAAAGTGCTCCCTCAGTACCTCAGATAGTGCTCCCTCAGTACCTCAGAAAATGCCCACTCAGTACCTCAGAAATTGCTCCCTCAGTACATCAGATAGTGCTCCCAAAATGCCACAGAAAGTGGTCCCTCAATGCCTCAGATAGTGCTCCCTCAATACCGCAGATAGTGCTACCTCAGTACCTCAGATAGTTTTCCATCAGTACCACAGAAAGTGCTTCCTCAATACCTCAGAATGTGCTCCAACGATACCTCAGTTAGTTCTCCCTCAGTACCTCACAAAGTGCTCCCTCAGTACCTCAGATAGTGCTCCCACAATACCTCAGAAAGTGCTCCCTCAATACCTCATAAAGTGCTTCCTCAGTACATCAGATTTTGTTTTCTCAATACCTCAGAATGTGCGCCCTCATTACCTCAGATAGTTCTCCCTCAGTACCTCAGAGTGTGCTTCCTCAATACCTCAGAACTTGCTCCCTCAGTACCTCAGATAGTGCTCTCTTAATACCTCAGAAAGTGCTCTCTCAGTACCTCAGAAAGTGCTTCCTCAATACCTCAGAAATTACTCCCTCAATACCTCAGATAGTGCTTCCTCAATACCTCAGAAATTGCTCCATCAATACCTCAGAAAGTGCTTCCTCAATACCTCAGAAAGTGCTACCTCAATACCTCAGAAAGTGATCCCTCAGTACCTCAGAAAATGCTCACTCAGTACCTCAGAAATTGCTCCCTCAGTACCTCAGATAGTGCTCCCAAAATGCCACAGATAGTGCTCCCTCAATGCCTCAGATAGTGCTCCCTCAATACCGCAGATAGTGCTACCTCAGTACCACAGATAGTTTTCCATCAGTACCACAGAAAGTGCTTCCTCAATACCTCAGAAAATGCTCCATCAATACCTCAGTTAGTTCTCCCTCAGTACCTCACAAACTGCTCCCTCAATACCTCAGTGAGTGCTTCCTCAATACCTCAGAAAGTCCACCCTCAGTACCTCAGATAGTGCTCCCACAATACCTCAGAAAGTGCTCCCTCAATACCACATAAAGTGCTTCCTCAGTACATCAGATTTTGTTTTCTCAATACCTCAGAGAGTGCTCCCTCATTACCTCTGATAGTGCTACCTCACTACCTCAGAAAGTGCTCCATCAATACCTCAGATAGTTCTCCCTCAGTACCTCAGAGTGTGCTTCCTCAATACCTCAGAACCTGCTCCCTCAGTACCTCAGATAGTGCTCTCTTAATACCTGATTTAGTGCTCCCTCAGTACCTCAGAAAGTGCTTCCTCAATACCTCAGAAAGTACTCCCTCAATACCTCAGATAGTGCTTCCTCAATACCTCAGAAATTGCTCCATCAATACCTCAGAAATTGCTTCCTCAATACCTCAGAAAGTGCTTCCTCAATACCTCAGAAAGTGATCCCTCATTACCTCAGAAAGTGCTCCCTCAATACCTCAGATAATGCTCCCTCAATACCTCAGAAAATGCTCGCTCAATACCTCAGATAGTTCTCCCACAATGCCTCAGATAGTGCTTTCTCAATACCTCAGATAGTGCTCCCACATTACCTCAGATAGTACTCCCTCAGTACTTCAGGTAGTGCTTCCTCAGTACGTCAGAAAGTGCTCCCTCAATACCTCAGAAAGTGATCCCTCAGTACCTCAGATAATTCTCCCTCAGTACCTCAAATATTTATCCCTCAGTACCTCAGAAAGTGCTCCCTCAATACCTCTGGAAATGCTCCCTCAGTGCCTCAGATAGTGCCCAATGCCTCAGATAGTGCTCCCTCTATACCTCAGAAAGTGCTCCCTCAGTACCTCAGATTGTTCTCCCTCAGTACCTCAGATAATTCTCGCTCAGTACCTCAGAAAGTGCTCCCTCAATACATCAGAAAGTGCTCCATCAATACTTCAGATCGTTCTCCCTCAATACCTCAGAGAGTACTTCTTCAATACCTCAGAAAGTGCTTCATCAATACCTCAGAAAGTGCTCTCTCAATACCTCAGAAAGTACTCCCTCAATACTCAGAAAGTGCTTCCTCAATACCTCAGATAGTGCTTCCTCAGTACCTCAGAAAGTGCTCTCTCAATACTTCAGAAAGTGGTCCCACAGTACCTCAGATACATCTCCCTCAGTACCTCGCAAAGTGCTCCCTCAATACCTCAGAAAGTCCTTCCTCAATACCTCAGATAGTGCTCCCTCAATACCTCCGAAAATGCACCCTCAATACCTCAGAAAGTGCTTCCTCAATACATCAGATTGTGTTCCCACAATACCTCAGAAAGTGCTCCCTCAGTACCTCAGAAATTGCTCCCTTAATACCTCAGAAAGTGCTTCCTCAATACCTCAGAATGTGCTCCATCAGTGCCTCAGTCAGTGCTCCCTCAATACCTCAAAAAGTGCTCCCTCCATACCTCAGAAAGTGCTCGCTCAATACCTCAGATAGTTCTCCCACAATGCTTCAGATAGTGCTCCCTCAATACCTCAGATCGTGCTCCCTCAATACCTCAGATAAGTCTCCCTCAATACCTCTGAAAGTGCTTTCTCAATACCTCAGATAGTGCTCCCACAGTACCTCAGATAGTACTCCCTCAGTACCTCCGATAGTGCTTTCTCAGTACGTCAGAAAGTGCTCCCTCAATACCTCAGAAAGTGCTCCCTCAATACCTCAGAAAGTGGTCCCTCAGTACCTCAAATACTTCTCCCTCAGTACCTCAGATAGTACTCCCTCAGTGCCTCAGATAGTGCTCAATTCCTCAGATAGTGCTCCCTCAATACCTCAGAAAGTGCTCCCTCAGTACCTCAGATTGTTCTCCCTCAGTACCTCAGATAATTCACCCTCAGTACCTCAGAAAGTGATTAGATTAGATTACTTACAGTGTGGAAACAGGCCCTTCGGCCCAACAAGTCCACACCGACCCGCCGAAGCGTAACCCACCCATACCCCCACATTTACCCCTTTACCTAACACTACGGGCAATTTAGCATGGCCAATTCACCTGACTTGCACATCTTTGGACTGTGGGAGGAAACCGGAGCCCCCGGAGGAAACCCACGCAGACACGGGGAGAACGTGCAAACTCCACACAGTCAGTCGCCTGAGTCGGGAATTGAACCCGGGTCTCTGGCGCTGCGAGGCAGCAGTGCTAACCACTGTGCCACCGTGCCGCCCACTAATACTTCAGAAAGTGCTCCCTCAATACTTCAGAAAGTGGTCCCACAGTACCTCAGATAGTTCTCCCTCAGTACCTCAGAAAGTGCTCCCTCAGTACCTCAGATAGTGCTCCCTCAATGCCTCAGATAGTGCTCCCTCAATACCGCAGATAGTGCTACCTCAGTACCTCAGATAGTTTTCCATCAGTACCTCAGATACTTCTCCCTCAGTACCTCACAAAGTGCTCCCTCAATACCTCAGAAAGTCCTTCCTCAATACCTCAGACAGTGCTCCCTCACTACCTCAGAAAGTGCACCCTCAATACCTCATAAAGTGCTTTCTCAATACATCAGATTGTGTTCCCTCAACACCTCAGAAAGTGCTCCCTCAGTACCTCAGAAAGCGCTCCCTTAATACCTCAGAAAGTGCTTCCTCAATATCTCAGAATGTGCTCCATCAGTGCTTCAGATAGTGCTCCCTCAATACCTCAAAAAGTGCTCCCTCAGTACCTCAAATAATTCTCCCTCAGTACCTCAGAACGTGCTTCCTCAACACCTCAGAATGTGCTTCCTCAATACCTCAGAAAGTGCTCCCTCAATACCTCAGAAAGTGCTCCCTCAATACCTCAGAAAGTGCTCCCTCAGTACCTCAGATATTTCTCCCTCAGTACCTCAGGTCGTCATCGCTCAATACCTCAAAAAGTGCTCACTCAGTACCTCAGATAGTTCTTCCTCAGTTCCTCAGATAGTACTCCCTCAGTACCTCAGAAAGTGCTCCCTCAGTACCTCAGATAGTTCTCCCTCAGTACCTCAGATAGTGCTCCCTCAGTACCTCAGAAAGTGCCCCTTCAAAACCTCAGATAGTTCTACCTCAATACCTCAGAAAGTGCTCCCTCAATACCTCAGAAAGTGCTCCCTCAATATGTCAGATAGTTCTCCCTCAATAACTCTGAAAGTGCTCCCTCAATACCTCAGAAAGTGATCCCTCAGTACCTCAGATAGTGCTTCCTCAGTACTTCAGTAAGTCCTCCATCAATACCTCGGAAAGTGCTCCATCAATACCTCAGATAGTGCTCTATCAATACCTCTGAAAGTGCTCCCTAAATACCCCAGATAGTTCTCCCTCAATAACTCAGATAGTGCTCCCTCAATACCTCTGAATTTGCTCCCTTAATACCTCAGATATTTCTCCCTCAATGCCTCAGATAATGCTCCCTCAATACCTCAGATATTTCTCCCTCAATGCCTCAGAAAGTGCTCCCTCAATACCTCAGATAGTGCTCCATCAATACCTCAGATAGTTCTTCCTCAATACCTCTGAAAGTGCTCCCGCAGTACCTCAGAAAGTGCTCCCTCAGTATCTCATATAGTTCTCCCTCAGTACCTCAGAAATTGCTCCCTCAGTACCTCAGATAGTTCTCCCAAAATGCCTCATATAGTGCTCCCTCAATACCTCAGAAAGTGATCCCTCAGTACCTCAGATATTACTCACGCAGAACCTCAGCTAGTGCTTCCTCAGTGCGTCAGAAAGTGCTCTCTCAATACCTCAGAAACTGCTCCCTCAGTACCTCAGATATTTCTCCCTCAGTACCTCAGATAGTTCTCCCTCAGTACCTCAGAATGTTCACCCTCAAAATCTCAGAAAGTGCTCCCTCAATAACTCAGAAAGTGCTCCCTCAATACCGAAGAATTCATCACTGTTTTGTGTTTAACACCCAAAGTCCCTCAGACAGTAGCTCCACAAAACATTCACATCCTCAACACTTCAGGGCTCAGCCCAGCTCCCCCCTCAGACTGTGTTCAAACCCCTTCAGACTGTAAGGACCCACATCCACCCCTGTCCAAGATTGGAGTCCAGGTCCTCAGAACATTACCTGTCTCTCTGGATTAATTTTAGATTTCCTACAGTGTAGAAGCAAGTCATTCCATCCATTGGCTCCACACTGACTGTCTGAACAGCATCGCACCGAGACTCACATCCTCTACTCTATCCCTGCAATGCTGCATTTCCCATGGCAGGTTTGGGCGGTGGGAGGGAACTGGATCACCCGGAAGGAACCCGCACAGATAAAGAGAGAATGTGTAAACTCCACACAGGCAGTCACCGGGAGTTAGAATCAAACCACTGAGGCACCGTGCTGTCCTCTCTCCTTGGATGCCATCTCATCTAACCTTTTACTAAGCAATCTCCCATGTGAAACCTTCTCATCTGTTTCCTTGGTCATCCCTTCAAAAGCTCTATCAAGTTGGGCACATAATTTCCACAAACAAAGCCAAACTGACCATCTCTCATCAATTCTTGCTTTTCCAAATGCATGTAAGTTGTCTCTCAGAATGCCCACCAACAGCTTACCCACCACTGCCATCAGGCTCACAGCTCCATCGTTCAATGGCTGTTCCTTGCAGCCTTACTTCAATAATGGCCCATCATTAATCACCCTCCAGTCTTCAGGCACCTCACCCATTGTCACTGATCGGTCCATCTGACAAGGCCATCTACATCCTTCTGTAATCTAAGGCTATCCTCCTCAGTATTTATCACCCAACCAATCTTCATATCATTCATGAACTCAATGATTAACCCTCCACCATTCAAACCTAAATCTTTTCTAACAACCACATCAGCAAGACCCCAGCAGTGAGACATGAACAGACAGAGATTTCTAACTGGGCCATCACTGTCTGCTTCCTGCCACTCAGCATTCTGCACCAAATTCCTTGGATCTTGAGTTTTTATGTTCACTATCAGTTTCCAGTATGCGTCCTGATAAAAGCCTTACTGACTGCAAGCAGGCGACAGGAAAGTATTGCCCTTATTTACACAGCTGGTCACCTCCTTAAAAAGTGCAATCCCATTGGTCAGACCTGAGCTCCCCTTAACACAGCCATTCTGACTGTTCATCATGAACTCCAGTCTCTGTAAATGCTGATTAATTCTATCTCCCAAAATTGCTTCCAACAGACGCCCCACCCACGATATTAGCCTGGCTGGCCTGTAGCTGCCTGGTATATCCCATGTTCCTTCTTGAATAACAGTACCACATGGTCAGTCCGACGGCACCTCTCCTTTGGCCAGAGGGGATTTGAAAATGTTTGCAAGTGTCCCTGCTACTTCCTCCATCACCTCATTCGGTAAACAGAGATACATTTCCACCGTCTTTGGAGATTTATTGGGTTGTAAGAAGGCCAGACCACTCAGAACCATCCCTCCCTATATATGCTAATTCATTTAATTTTATCACACAGCGTCTTCACGATTTCATACCAACCCTGTAACAATGAGCATTGACACAATGCATCCATTCACTGTAGCCTCTGGGTCCATGCACACATTCTCACTGTGTTCCACAACCTACTCTTTCCCTCATTATCAATTCACCCTTAATGTCACTGTAAAGTACTGTCAGATTTTTATTTCCTCTCTTAGCACTCCTCGTTCACAGACAAATAGCCTGCAATACGATTTGGAGGAGTGTGGGATGTCATTCTGGATGTGGATTAGCATTGGGAAGCTCAGAAATAAGGAACACATGACTGTGGAGCAGTGGGATTCATTTGAGATGAGCAGACGGAAGCTGAGGAATAAACCTCAGCCCTGTCGGCTGCAAAGGGACTTGGATATTATGCAGAGCTGGGCTGAGGAGTGGCAGATGGAGTTCTACCCTGCCAAGTGTGAGGTTGTCCATTTTGGAAAGACAAATAAGAATGCGGAATACAGGGTTAACGGTAAGGTTCTTAGTAAGGTGGAGGAGCAGAAGGATCTTGGGGTCTATGTTCATAGATCTTTGAAAGTTGCCACTCAGGTGGATAGAGCTTGTAAGAAGGCCTATGGTGTGTATTAGCGTTCATTAGCAGAGGGATTGAATTCAAGAGTCGTGAAGTGATGTTACAGCTGTACAGGACTTTGGTTAGGCCACATTTGGAGTACTGTACGCAGTGCTGGCCGCCTCACTTTAGGAAATATGTGGAAGCTTTGGAGAGAGTGCAGAGAAGATTTACCAGGGTGTTGCCTGGAATGGAGAATAGGTCGTACAATGATAGGTTGAGAGTGCTAGGCCTTTTCTAGTTGGAACGGAGAAGGATGAGGGGTGACTTGAAAGATTTTTATAAGATGATCAGGGGAATAGATAGAGTAGACAGTCAGAAACTTTTTCCCCGGGTACAACAGAGTGTTACAAGGGGACATAAATTTAAGGTGAAGGGTGGAAGGTATAGGGGAGATTTCAGGGGTGGGTTCTTTACCCAGAGAGTGGTGGGGGCATGGAATGCGCTGCCTGTGGGAGTGGCAGAGTCAGAATCTTTGGTGACCTTTAAGCGGCAATTGGATAGGTACATGGATGGGTGCTTAAGCTAGGACAAATGTTCGGCACAACATCGTGGGCCGAAGGGCCTGTTCTGTGCTGTATTGTTCTATGTTCTATGTTCTATATCCTCTGACAGTGCAGCGCTCCCTCAGTACTGACCCTCTGACAATGCAGCTCTCCCTCAGCACTGTTCCTTTGACCCTGCAGCACACCCTCAGAAATGACGATCTGACACAACAGCTTTCCCTCAGTACTGACACTCTGACTCTGCAGCACTCTCTTTGTACTGACATTTCCACAGTGCAGCATTCTCTCAGTACTGATACTCATACAGTGTGGCATCCCTACAGTACTGACCCTCCGACAATGTGGCACTCCCTCAATACAGCTGCTCTTACAGTGCAGCACTCCCTCGGTACTGACCCTCCGGTAACGTGGCATTTTCTCAGTACCAAACATCCGGCAGAGCAGAATCAATCAGTACTGACAATCTGACAGTGCGGCACTGCCTCATTCCTGCACTTCTGATAGTCCAGCAATGCCTCAAGACTGACCCTTTGGCAGTGCAGCACTCCCTCAGTACTGACCCCCTGAAACAACACTCCCTCAGAACTGACACACTGACAGTGTAGCTCTCATTCAGTAATGTCCCTTTGAGTGTGCATCACTCTCTCAGTACTGACCCCCTGGCAATGCAGCAATCACTCAGTACAGACTGTCCGACAGATAGCATGGCACTCCCTCAGTACTGACCCCTCACAGCGCAGTGATCCCTCAGTACTCATCTCCTCAGAGTGCGTTGCTCCCTCAGTTCTAAACCTTTCACAGTGCAGCGCTCCCTCAGTAGTAACCCTTTCACAGTGCGACACTCTGACAGCAAGGCGATCCATTAGTACTCGCCGTCAGAGAGTGCGCACTTCATCATTACTGACCCTCTCCCTGCACAGCCATCCCTCCACACTGACCCTCTGACAATGCTGCACTCCCTCCATACTGACCCTCTGACAATGTTCCTTCCCTCCACACTGACCCTCTGACAATGCTGTACTCCCTCCGCACTGATCCTCTGACAATGCTGCACTCACTCCACTCTGATCCTCTGACAATGGTGCACTCCCTCCACACTGATACTCTGACAACGCTGCACTACCTCCACACTGACCCTCTGAGAATGCTGCACTCCCTCCACACTAACCCTCTGACAATGCTGCACTCCCTCCACACTGACCCTCTGACAATGCTGCACTCCCTCCATACTGACCCTCTGACAATGCTGCACTCCCTCCATACTGACCCTCTGACAATGCTGTACTCCCTCCAACTGACCCTCTGACAATGCTACACTCCCTCCTCACTGACCCTCTGACAATGCTGCACTCCCTCCACACTGACCCTCTGACAATGCTGCGCTCCCTCCATACTGACCCTCTGACAATGCTGCACTCCCTCCACAATGACCCTCTGAGAATGCTGCACTCCCTCCATACTGACCATCTGACAATGCTGTACACCGTCCACACTGACCCTCTGACAATGCAGACCTCCCTCCACACTGACCCGCTGACAATGCTAAACTCCCTCCACACTGACCCTCTCACAATGCTGCACTCCCTCCACACTGATACTCTGACAATGCAGCACTCCCTCCACACTGATCCTCTGACAATGCTGCACTCCCTCCACACTGATCCTCTGACAATGCTGCACTCCCTCCACACTGATACTCTGACAATGCTGTACACCGTCCACACTGACCCTCTGACAATGCTGCACTCCCTCCATACTGATCCTCTGACAATACTGCACTCCCTCCACACTGACCCTCTGACAATGCTGCACTCCCTCCACACTAACCATCTGACAATGCTGCACTCCCTCCATACTGACCCTCTGACAATGCTGTACACCCTCTAAACGGACTCTCTGACAATGCTACACTCCCTCCACACTGATCATCTGACAATGCTGCACTCCCTCCACACTGATCCTCTGACAATGCTGCACTCCCTCCACACTGATCATCTGACAATGCTGCACTTCCTCCACACTGATCCTCTGACTATGCTGCACTCCCTCCACACTGATATTCTGACAATGCTGCACTCCTCCATACTGACCCTCTGACAATGCTGCACTCCCTCCACACTGACCCTCTCACAATGCTGCACTCCCTCCACACTGATCCTCTGACAATACTGCACTCCCTCCACACTGACCCTCTGACAATGCTACACTCCCTCCACACTGACCCTCTGACAATGCTACACTCCCTCCACACTGACCCTCTGACAATGCTGCACTCCCTCCATACAGACCCTCTGACAATGCTGCACTCCCTCCACACTGATCCTCTGACAATGCAGCACTCCCTCCACACTGACCCTCTGACAATGCTAAACTCCCTCCACACTGATCCTCTGACAATGCTGCACTCCCTCCACAATGACCCTCTGAGAATGCTGCACTGCCTCCATACTGACTCTCTGACAATGCTGTACACCGTCCACACTGACTCTCTGACAATGCTGCACTCCCTCCACACTGATCCTCTGACAATACTGCACTCCCTCCACACTGACCCTCTGACAATGCTGCACTCCCTCCACACTGACCATCTGACAATGCTGCACTCCCTCCACACTGATACTCTGACAATGCTGTACACCGTCCACACTGACCCTCTGACAATGCTGCACTCCCTCCACACTGATCCTCTGAAAATACTGCACTCCCTCCACACTGACCCTCTGACAATGCTGCACTCCCTCCACACTGATACTCTGACAATGCTGCACTCCCTCCACACTGATCCTCTGACAATGCTGCACTCCCTCCACACTGATCCTCTGACAATGCTGCACTCCCTCCACACTGATACTCTGACAATGCTGTACACCGTCCACACTGACCATCTGACAATGCTGCACTCCCTCCACACTGATCCTCTGACAATACTGCACTCCCTCCACACTGACCCTCTGACAATGCTGCACTCCCTCCACACTAACCATCTGACAATGCTGCACTCCCTCCATACTGACCCTCTGACAATGCTGCACTCCCTCCACACTGATCCTCTGACAATGCTGCACTCCCTCCACACTGATTCTCTGACAATGCTGCACTCCCTTCACACTGATACTCTGACAATGCTGTACAGCGTCCACACTGACCCTCTGACAATGCTGCACTCCCTCCATACTGATCCTCTGACAATACTGCACTCCCTCCACACTGACCCTCTGACAATGCTGCACTCCCTCCACACTAACCATCTGACAATGCTGCACTCCCTCCATATGGACGCTCTGACAATGCTGTACACCCTCCAAACGGACTCTCTGACAATGCTACACTCCCTCCACACTGATCATCTGACAATGCTGCACTCCCTCCACACTGATCCTCTGACAATGCTGCACTCCCTCGACACTGACCCTCTGACAATGCTGTACACCCTCCATACTGATCCTCTGACAATGCTGCACTCCCTCCACACTGATCCTCTGACAATGCTGCACTCCCTCCACACTGATCCTCTGACAATGCTGCACTCCCTCCACACTGATCCTCTGACAATGCTGCACTCCCTCAACACTGATATTCTGACAATGCTGCACTCCCTCCATACTGACCCTCTGACAATGCTGTACACCCTCCACACTGACACTCTGACAATGCTGCACTACCTCCACACTTACCCTCTGAGGATGCTGCACTCCCTCCAACTGACCCTCTGACAATGCTACACTCCCTCCACACTGACCCTCTGACAATGCTGCACTCCCTCCACACTGACCATCTGACAATGCTGCACTCCCTCCACACAGACCCTCTGACAATGCTGCACTCCCTCCACACTGATCCTCTGACAATGCAGCACTCCGTCCACACTGACCCTCTGACAACGCTAAACTCCCTCCACACTGATCCTCTGACAATGCTGCACTCCCTCCACAATGACCCTCTGAGAATGCTGCACTCCCTCCATACTGACCCTCTGACAATGCTGTACACCGTCCACACTGACCCTCTGACAATGCTGCACTCCCTCCACACTGACCCTCTGACAATGCTGCACTCCCTCCATACTGACCCTCTGACAATGCTGCACTCCCTCCACACTGATACTCTGACAATGCTGTGCACCGTCCACACTGACCCTCTCACAATGCTGCACTCCCTCCACACTGACCCTCTCACAATGCTGTACTCCCTCCGCACTGATCCTCTGACAATGCTGCACTCACTCCACTCTGATCCTCTGACAATGGTGCACTCCCTCCACACTGACCCTCTGACAATGCTGCACTCCCTCCATACTGACCCTCTGATAATGCTGCACTCCCTCCATACTGACCCTCTGACAATGCTGTACTCCCTCCAACTGACCCTCTGACAATGCGACACTCCCTCCTCACTGACCCTCTGACAATGCTGCACTCCCTCAACAATGATATTCTGACAATGCTGCACTCCCTCCATACTGACCCTCTGACAATGCTGTACACCCTCCACACTGACACTCTGACAATGCTGCACTACCTCCACACTTACCCTCTGAGGATGCTGCACTCCCTCCAACTGACCCTCTGACAATGCTACACTCCCTCCACACTGACCCTCTGACAATGCTGCACTCCCTCCACACTGACCCTCTGACAATGCTGCACTCCCTCCACACTGATCCTCTGACAATGCAGCACTCCCTCCACACTGACCCTCTGACAACGCTAAACTCCCTCCACACTGATCCTCTGACAATGCTGCACTCCCTCCACAATGACCCTCTGAGAATGCTGCAGTCCCTCCATACTGACCCTCTGACAATGCTGTACACCCTCAACACTGATATTCTGACAATGCTGCAATCCCTCCATACTGACCCTCTGACAATGCTGTACATCCTCCATACTGACCCTCTGACAATGCTGTACACCTTCCACACTGACACTCTGACAATGCTGCACTACCTCCACACTTACCCTCTGAGGATGCTGCACTCCCTCCAAATGACCCTCTGACAATGCTACACTCCCTCCACACTGACCCTCTGACAATGCTGCACTCCCTCCACACTGATACTCTGACAATGCTGTACACCGTCCACACTGACCCTCTGACAATGCTGCACTCCCTCCACACTGACCCTCTGACAATGCCGTACTCCCTCCGCACTGATCCTCTGACAATGCTGCACTCACTCCACTCTGATCCACTGACAATGGTGCACTCCCTCCACACTGACCCTCTGACAATGCTGCACTCCCTCCATACTGACCCTCTGACAATGCTGCACTCCCTCCATACTGACCCTCTGGCAATGCTGTACTCCCTCCAAATGACCGTCTGAGAATGCTGCACTCCCTCCATACTGACCCTCTGACAATGCTGGAAACCATCAACACTGATATTCTGACAATGCTGCACTCCCTCCATACTGACCCTCTGACAATGCTGTACACCCTCCATACTGACCCTCTGACAATGCTGTACACCCTCCACACTGACACTCTGACAATGCTGCACTACCTCCACACTTACCCTCTGAGGATGCTGCACTCCCTCCAACTGACCCTCTGACAATGCTACACTCCCTCCACACTGACCCTCTGACAATGCTGCACTCCCTCCACACTGATACTCTGACAATGCTGTACACCGTCCACACTGACCCTCTGACAATGCTGTACTCCCTCCGCACTGATCCTCTGACAATGCTGCACTCACTCCACTCTGATCCTCTGACAATGGTGCACTCCCTCCACACTGACCCTCTGACAATGCTGCACTCCCTCCATACTGACCCTCTGACAATTCTGCACTCCCTCAATACTGACCCTCTGACAATGCTGTACTCCCTCCAACTGACCCTCTGACAATGCGACACTCCCTCCTCACTGACCCTCTGACAATGCTGCACTCCCTCCACACTGACCCTCTGACAATGCTGCGCTCCCACCATACTGACCCTCTGACAATGCTGCACTCCCTCCACACTGATCCTCTGACAATGCAGCAGTCCCTCCACACTGACCCTCTGACAATGCTGCACTCCCTCCATACTGATCCTCTGACAATGCTGCACTCCCTCCATACTGACCCTCTGACAATGCTGTACTCCCTCCAACTGACCCTCTGACAATGCGACACTCTGTCCTCACTGACCCTCTGACAATGCTGCACTCCCTCCATACAGACCCTCTGACAATGTTGCACTCCCTCCACACTGATCCTCTGACAATGCAGCACTCCCTCCACACTGACCCTCTGACAACGCTAAACTCCCTCCACACTGATCCTCTGACAATGCTGCACTCCCTCCACAACGACCCTCTGAGAATGCTGCACTCCCTCCATACTGACCCTCTGACAATGCTGTACACCGTCCACACTGACCCTCTGACAATGCTGCACTCCCTCCACACTGACTCTCTGACAATGCTGCACTCCCTCCATACTGCCCCTCTGACAATGCTGCACTCCCTCCACACTGATACTCTGACAATGCTGTACACCGTCCACACTGACCCTCTGACAATGCTGCACTCCCTCCACACTGACCCTCTCACAATGCTGTACTCCCTCCGCACTGATCCTCTGACAATGCTGCACTCACTCCACTCTGATCCTCTGACAATGGTGCACTCCCTCCATACTGACCCTCTGACAATGCTGTACTCCCTCCGACTGACCCTCTGACAATGCGACACTCCCTCCACACTGACCCTCTGACAATGCTGCACTCCCTCCACACTGACCCTCTCACAATGCTGTACTCCCTCCGCACTGATCCTCTGACAATGCTGCACTCCCTCCACACTGACCCTCTGACAATGCTGCACTCCCTCCATACAGACCCTCTGACAATGCTGCACTCCCTCCATACTGACCCTCTGACAATGCTGTACTCCCTCCGACTGACCCTCTGACAATGCGACACTCCCTCCTCACTGACCCTCTGACAATGCTGCACTCCCTCAACACTGATATTCTGACAATGCTGCACTCCCTCCATACTGACCCTCTGACAATGCTGTACACCCTCCACACTGACACTCTGACAATGCTGCACTACCTCCACACTTACCCTCTGAGGATGCTGCACTCCCTCCAACTGACCCTCTGACAATGCTACACTCCCTCCTCACTGACCCTCTGACAATGCTGCACTCCCTCCACACTGACCCTCTGACAATGCTGCGCTCCCTCCATACAGACCCTCTGACAATGCTGCACTCCCTCCACACTGATCCTCTGACAATGCAGCACTCCCTCCACACTGACCCTCTGACAACGCTAAACTCCCTCCACACTGATCCTCTGACAATGCTGCACTCCCTCCACAATGACCCACTGAGAATGCTGCACTCCATCCATACTGACCCTCTGACAATGCTGTACACCCTCAACACTGATATTCTGACAATGCTGCACTCCCTCCATACTGACCCTCTGACAATGCTGTACACCCTCCATACTGACCCTCTGACAATGCTGTACACCCTCCACACTGACACTCTGACAATGCTGCACTACCTCCACACTTACCCTCTGAGGATGCTGCACTCCCTCCAACTGACCCTCTGACAATGCTACACTCCCTCCACACTGACCCTCTGACAATGCTGCACTCCCTCCACTCTGATCCTCTGACAATGGTGCACTCCCTCCACACTGACCCTCTGACAATGCTGCACTCCCTCCATACTGACCCTCTGACAATGCTGCACTCCCTCCATACTGACCCTCTGACAATGCTGTACTCCCTCCAACTGACCCTCTGACAATGCGACACTCCCTCCTCACTGACCCTCTGACAATGCTGCACTCCCTCCACACTGACCCTCTGACAATGCTGCGCTCCCACCATACTGACCCTCTGACAATGCTGCACTCCCTCCACACTGATCCTCTGACAATGCACACTCCCTCCACACTGACCCGCTGACAATGCTAAACTCCCTCCACACTGATCATCTGACAATGCTGCACTCCCTCCACAATGACCCTCTGAGAATGCTGCACTCCCTCTATACTGACCATCTGACAATGCTGTACACCGTCCACACTGACCCTCTGACAATGCTGCACTCCCTCCACACTGATCCTCTGACAATACTGCACTCCCTCCACACTGACCCTCTGACAATGCTGCACTCCCTCCACACTGATACTCTGACAATGCTGCACTCCCTCCACACTGATCCTCTGACCATGCTGCACTCCCTCCATACTGATCCTCTGACAATGCTGTACACCGTCCACACTGACCCTCTGACAATGCTGCACTCCCTCCACACTGATCCTCTGACAATACTGCACTCCCTCCACACTGACCCTCTGACAATGCTGCACTCCCTCCACACTGATACTCTGACAATGCTGCACTCCCTCCACACTGATCCTCTGACCATGCTGCACTCCCTCCATACTGACCATCTGACAATGCTGTACACCGTCCACACTGACCCTCTGACAATGCTACACTCCCTCCACACTGACCCTCTGACAATGCTGCACTCCCTCCACACTGATCCTCTGACAATACTGCACTCCCTCCACACTGACCCTCTGACAATGCTGCACTCCCTCCACAATGACCCACTGAGAATGCTGCACTCCATCCATACTGACCCTCTGGCAATGCTGTACACCCTCAACACTGATATTCTGACAATGCTGCACTCCCTCCATACTGACCCTCTGACAATGCTGTACACCCTCCATACTGACCCTCTGACAATGCTGTACACCCTCCACACTGACATTCTGACAATGCTGCACTACCTCCACACTTACCCTCTGAGGATGCTGCACTCCCTCCAACTGACCCTCTGACAATGCTACACTCCCTCCACACTGACCCTCTGACAATGCTGCACTCCCTCCACACTGATACTCTGACAATGCTGTACACCGTCCACACTGACCCTCTGACAATGCTGCACTCCCTCCACACTGACCCTCTGACAATGCTGTACTCCCTCCGCACTGATCCTCTGACAATGCTGCACTCACTCCACTCTGATCCTCTGACAATGGTGCACTCCCTCCACACTGACCCTCTGACAATGCTGCACTCCCTCCATACTGACCCTCTGACAATGCTGCACTCCCTCCATACTGACCCTCTGACAATGCTGTACTCCCTCCAACTGACCCTCTGACAATGCGACACTCCCTCCTCACTGACCCTCTGACAATGCTGCACTCCCTCCACACTGACCCTCTGACAATGCTGCGCTCCCACCATACTGACCCTCTGACAATGCTGCACTCCCTCCACACTGATCCTCTGACAATGCAGCACTCCCTCCACACTGACCCGCTGACAATGCTAAACTCCCTCCACACTGATCATCTGACAATGCTGCACTCCCTCCACAATGACCCTCTGAGAATGCTGCACTCCCTCCATACTGAACATCTGACAATGCTGTGCACCGTCCACACTGACCCTCTGACAATGCTGCACTCCCTCCACACTGATCCTCTGACAATACTGCACTCCCTCCACACTGACCCTCTGACAATGCTGCACTCCCTCCACACTGATACTCTGACAATGCTGCACTCCCTCCACACTGATCCTCTGACAATGCTGCACTCCCTCCACACTGATCCTCTGACAATGCTGCACTCCCTCCACACTGATACTCTGACAATGCTGTACACCGTCCACACTGACCCTCTGACCATGCTGCACTCCCTCCATACTGATCCTCTGACAATACTGCACTCCCTCCACACTGACCCTCTGACAATGCTGCACTCCCTCCACACTAACCATCTGACAATGCTGCACTCCCTCCATACTGACCCTCTGACAATGCTGTACACCCTCTAAATGGACTCTCTGACAATGCTACACTCCCTCCACACTGATCATCTGACAATGCTGCACTCCCTCCACACTGAACCTCTGACAATGCTGCACTCCCTCCACACTAATCATCTGACAATGCTGCACTACCTCCACACTGATCCTCTGACAATGCTGCACTCCCTCCACACTGATATTCTGACAATGCTGCACTCCCTCCATCCTGACCCTCTGACAATGCTGTACACCCTCCACACTGACACTCTGACAATGCTGCACTACCTCCACACTTACCTTCTGAGGATTCTGCACTCCCTCCAACTGACCCTCTGACAATGCTACACTCCCTCCACACTGACCCTCTGACAATGCTGCACTCCCTCCACACTGACCCTCTGACAATGCTGCACTCCCTCCATACAGACCCTCTGACAATGCTGCACTCCCTCCACACTGATCCTCTGACAATGCAGCACTCCCTCCACACTGACCCTCTGACAATGCTAAACTCCCTCCACACTGATCCTCTGACAATGCTGCACTCCCTCCACAATGACCCTCTGAGAATGCTGCACTCCCTCCATACTGACTCTCTGACAATGCTGTACACCGTCCACACTGACCCTCTGACAATGCTGCACTCCCTCCACACTGATCCTCTGACAATACTGCAGTCTCTCCACACTGACCCTCTGACAATGCTGCACTCCCTCCACACTGACCCTCTGACAATGCTGCACTCCCTCCACTCTGATCCTCTGAAAATACTGCACTCCCTCCACACTGACCCTCTGAAAAAGCTGCACTCCCTCCACACTGATCCTCTAACAATGCTGCACTCCCTCCACACTGATCCTCTGACAATGCTGCACTCCCTCCACACTGATCCTCTGACAATGCTGCACTCCCTCCACACTGATACTCTGACAATGCTGTACACCGTCCACACTGACGCTCTGACAATGCTGCACTCCCTCCACACTGATCCTCTGACAATACTGCACTCCATCCACACTGACCCTCTGACAATGCTGCACTCCCTCCACACTAACCATCTGACAATGCTGCACTCCCTCCATACTGACCCTCTGACAATGCTGCACTCCCTCCACACTGATCCTCTGACAATGCTGCACTCCCTCCACACTGATCCTCTGACAATGCTGCACTCCCTCCACACTGATACTCTGACAATGCTGTACACCGTCCACACTGACCCTCTGACAATGCTGAACTCCCTCCATACTGATCATCTGACAATACTGCACTCCCTCCACACTGACCCTCTGACAATGCTGCACTCCCTCCACACTAACCATCTGACAATGCTGCACTCCCTCCATACTGACCCTCTGACAATGCTGTACACCCTCCAAACGGACTCTCTGACAATGCTACACTCCCTCCACACTGATCATCTGACAATGCTGCACTCCCTCCACACTGATCCTCTGACAATGCTGCACTCCCACGACGCTGACCCTCTGACAATGCTGTACACCCTCCACACTGATCCTCTGACAATGCTGCACTCCCTCCACACTGTTCCTCTGACAATGCTGCACACCCTCCACACTGATCCTCTGACAATGCTGCACTCCCTCCACACTGATCCTCTGACAATGCTGCACTCCCTCCACACTGACCCTCTGACAATACTGCACTACCTCCACACTGACCCTCTGACAATGCTGCACTCCCTCCACACTATCCATCTGACAATGCTGCACTCCCTCCATACTGACACTCTGACAATGCTGTACACCCTCCAAACGGACTCTCTGACAATGCTACACTCCCTCCACAATGATCCTCTGACAATGCTGCACTCCCTCCACTCTGATACTCTGACAATGCTGTACACCGTCCACACTGACCCTCTGACAATGCTGCACTCCCTCCATACTGATCCTCTGACAATACTGCACTCCCTCCACACTGACCCTCTGACAATGCTGCACTCCCTCCACACTAACCATCTGACAATGCTGCACTCCCTCCATACTGACCCTCTGACAATGCTGTACACCCTCCAAACGGACTCTCTGACAATGCTACACTCCCTCCACACTGATCATCTGACAATGCTGCACTCCCTCCACACTGATCCTCTGACAATGCTGCACTCCCTCGGCACTAACCCTCTGACAATGCTGTACACCCTCCATACTGATCCTCTGACAATGCTGCACTCCCTCCACACTGATCCTCTGACAATGCTGCACTCCTTCCACACTGATCCTCTGACAATGCTGCACTCCCTCCACACTGATATTCTGACAATGCTGCACTCCCTCCATACTGACCCTCTGACAATGCTGTACACCCTCCACACTGACACTCTGACAATGCTGCACTACCTCCACACTTACCCTCTGAGGATGCTGCACTCCCTCCAACTGACCCTCTGACAATGCTACACTCCCTCCACACTGACCCTCTGACAATGCTACACTCCCTCCACACTGACCCTCTGACAATGGTGCACTCCCTCCACACTGACCCTCTGACAATGCTGCACTCCCTCCACACTGATCCTCTGACAATGCAGCACTCCCTCCACACTGACCCTCTGACAATGCTAAACTCCCTCCACACTGATCCTCTGACAATGCTGCATTCCCTCCACAATGACCCTCTGAGAATGCTGCACTCCCTCCATACTGACCCTCTGACAATGCTGTACACCGTCCACACTGACCCTCTGACAATGCTGCACTCCCTCCACACTGATCCTCTGACAATACTGCACTCCCTCCACACTGACCCTCTGACAATGCTGCACTCCCTCCATACTGACCCTCTGACAATGCTGCACTCCCTCCACACTGATACTCTGACAATGCTGTACACCGTCCACACTGACCCTCTGACAATGCTGCACTCCCTCCACAATGATCCTCTGACAATGCTGCAGTCCCTCCACACTGATACTCTGACAATGCTGCACTCCCTCCACACTGATCCTCTGACAATGCTGCACTCCCTCCACACTGATCCTCTGACAATGCTGCAATCCCTCCACACTGATACTCTGACAATGCTGTACACCGTCCACACTGACCCTCTGACAATGCTGCACTCCCTCCACACTGATGCTCTGACAATACTGCACTCCCTCCACACTGACCTTCTGACAATGCTGCACTCCTTCCACACTAACCATCTGACAATGCTGCACTCCCTCCATACTTACCCTCTGACAATGCTGTACACCCTCCAAACGGACTCTCTGACAATGCTACACTCCCTCCACACTGATCCTCTGACAATGCTGCACTCCCTCCACACTGATCCTCTGACAATGCGTCACTCCCTCCACACTGACCCTCTGACAATGCTGCACTCCCTCCACACTGATCCTCTGACAACGCTGCACTCCCTCCACACTGATCCTCTGATAGTGATCCGATCCCTCAGTACTGACTCGCTGGCAGAGTGGAAGTGGCCCTATACTGACTCTCCGACATTGTGGACCAATCTCAGGACAAATCCTCCGACAGGACAGCACTCCATCACAAATGACACTCTGACAGTACAGCACTGCCTCAGGACTGACTCATTGACTGTGTAGCACTCCCTCAGCACTGATCCATTGACAGTGCAGCACTCCCTCAGTACTGACCCTCTGACAGTGCTGCACTCCCTCACTACTGACACTCTGACAGTGCAGCACTCTCTCAGTAATGACCCTCCGACAGTGCAGCACTCCCTCAGTAATGACCCTATGACAGTGCAGCACTCCCTTAGTACTGACCCTCTGACAGTGCAGTACTCCCTCAGTACTGACCCTCTGACAGTGCAGCACACCCTCAGTACTGACCTCTGACAGTGCAGCACTCCCTCAGTACTGATCCTCTGACAGTGCAGTACTCCCTCAGAACTGACCCTCTTACATTGCAGCAGTCCCTCAGTACTGACCATCTGACAGTGTAACACCCCCTCAGTAATGATCCTCTGACAGTGCAGCACTCCGTCAGTACTGACCCTCTGACAGTGCAGCACTTCCTCAGTACTGACCCTCTTTTCTTCTATTTCATAGAGTCTTGTGGAAATTTGGAGACATTGGGTCTGCAGATTCTGAGGAAGCACGAGAGAGACGCACAAACCAAACCCTGTCTGAAACTCTCTGTTATAGACTATTCAGAGGCACTGAGTCACAGAGATGCACATCTTGGAACCAGCCCCTCCTGTCCAACTCGTCCATACCAACCAGATATTCTCATCTCATTTCATTCCATTAGCTAGCACTTGGCTGATGTCCCTCTAAACCCTTCCTATTCACATACTCATCCTGATGCCTTTTAAATGTCACAATTGTACCAGCCCCCATCACTTCCTCTGGCAGCTACCTGCATGCCCTTGAATAAGTGCTCAAACATTCATACTGTCGATACATACTCTAATAAACACCAACCTACGAAAGCTATCATTGTCATTTTCAAACCACCCGTAGCTCCTTCATTCCGCTGATTTCAACACAGGTAAAGAAACAGAGTTAGTGACCATCCGCCGTGACCCTGTTATAAAACTTATTTTCACATGTGGCTTGTATGTGATTCCCACACCCTCCAATAGTTGCCTGGAAGGTGGGGGTGAGCTGTACTCTCCTGCTGCAGTCCTTGGGTGTCCCACAGTGATGTTAGGGAGGGAGCTCCAGGATTTTAACCTGAACCACGTAAAGAGCTCTCTTACTGGAGTGCCCTTTTAAAGTTGGGAAGTTATTATAGACCAGGAGGACCCGAGTGCTGCTGTCTTGTCAAAGAGAGAGGCCTGGTGGGTCACACACCTCAGGTGAGGGGCGAGGTTGAGAAGCTGCGGGCTTCATGGTAATTTCAGACATGATAGAGATTGAGCCAACAATGTTGGCATCACGAAACTGTTAGCTGAGGTAACTGACCCTCCTTTGTAGCAGAGGGATTCAATCCCTTTAATCGACCAAGCTTGAGAATTCAACCCTAAAATCAATCTGTACGGACGCGCTGGAGACCTGAACCATCAATCCAGAGATTGCTGAAGAAACTCAGCATGTCCGGCAGCAAGTCTGAAGGGGGAGGGAGAAAGAGACAGAGAGAGAGTTCACCTTTCAATCCAGTGATTTCTGCGTGAAGGTTCCATCAGAACAGACCGTTTTGAGGAAGGGTCACTAGAAATGCGAATTGTTCCTCTCTCTCTTCACAGTTGCTACCTGCTGAATTCTGCTGAATATCCCCAGCCATCTGTTTGCTTGAGAATTTGACCTGATCCAAGCGTCACTGAGTCATTCAGTCTGTGTTCAATGCCCTGAGGCTGCTTCTGCTGAAAGTTGACAAACAGGTGTAAGGCTTTGTAAGGTATTGTGTTCGGAAGGCGGGGTACATGGTAGAACAGATACAGAACACAGGCACTTCACAAAGATCCTTCTCAATGTAACTTTGTGATGTTAATTCAGAAGGAATAGCTCAGAGCTAACATTTCAGTTTATCAGCCAAGGGGAGTATATATGTCATTGCAAAGACTTGTTTTAAAGACTGTACAGAACCGAACTTTAGTGACTATGTTTGTACTTAAAGTTTTTTTCTGAATAAAGTCTCTTTTTGAAATTGATATAAATATTTTTTCGAGGGGGATCAAGCATCTTGAGGTTGTGGAGGCATTGCCCTTGTCCCTAATCTTTCTTAAATAAACGCTAGACAAGTTCGATACTCCCCGGGTACAGACATCAAACAGTCATCAACAGGGAGGAGATGGTGGGATGGTCACGGGGGGTCAGTGTTGCCTCACCCCACCCGGGTTCGATTCCAGCCTCGGGCGAGTGTCTGTGTGGAGTTGGCACATTCCCCCCGTGTCAGCCTTCGGGTGCTCCAGTTCCCACCCACTGTCCAAAGATGTGCAGGCTAGGTTGGTTAGTCAGAGAAAATGAAGGGATCCGGGGATAGAGGGGGAATGGGACGCTCTGCTGAGGGTCAGTGTGAACCTGATAGGCCGAATGACCTGCTTCCACATCTTAGGGATTGTATGATCAATCCAGAGACTCAAATACTGTTCTGGTCCCTGGGCTCCAATCTTGGAGGTGACTGTGGGTCATCGCAGTGAGAACAGGTTTGGGGATGAACACGATCCAAGGGGGCAACAGGTTTTCTTTCTGAGGTGTTGAGGGCATGAATGTTCTGTCGAGGTGCTTTGGGGATAAACATACTGAGGGGATGGTTTCTAAGGTATTGAGGGAGCACTATCTGTCAGTACAGGGTGCAGATGTTCGAAAGGTACAGATACACTTCATAGAACATAGAACATAGGACATCAAACAGTATAGCACAGAACAGTCCCTTCAGCCCTTGATGCTGTGCCGACCATCGATCCTCATGTTCGGTAAACCGAATGTATGACCCCTCAAATTTCTATGACCATATGCATATCCAGCAGTCACTTAAATATCCCCAATGAACTCGCTTCCACAACTGCTGCTTGCAACGTATTCCATGCTCTCCCAACTCTCTGCTTAAAGAACCCGCCGCTGACATCCCCTCTATACTTTCGTCCAAACAGTTTAAAACTATGACCTCTCGTTTTAACAATTTCTGCCCTGGGAAAAAAGTGTCTGGCTATCAACTCTATCTATGCCTCTCATTATCTTGTACACCTCAATTAGGTCCCCTGTCTTCCTTCTTTTTTCCACTGAAAGAAGTCCGAGCTCAGTCAATCTCTCTTTGTTAGATAAGCCCTCCATTCCAGGCAGCATTCTGGTAAACCTCCTCTGAACCCTTTCCAAAGCATCCACATCTTTCCAATAATAGGGCGACCAGAACTGGACACAGTATTCCAAGTGCGTTCTAACCAAAGTTTTATAGAGCTGCAACAAGATCTCACGACTCTTAAACACAATCCTCCTGTTAATGAAAGCCAAAACACCATATGCTTTCTTAACAACCCTGTACACTTGGGTAGCCATTTTAAGGGATCTATGTACCTGCACACCAAGATCTCTCTGTTCCTCCACACTGCCAAGAATCCTGTCTTTAATCCTGTACTCAGTTTTCAAATTTGACCTTCGAAAATGCATCACCTCGCATTTATCCAGGTTGAACTCCATCTGACACCTCTCAGCCCATCTCTGCAACCTGTCAACGTCCCGCTGCAGCCAACAACAGCCTCTATACTGTCAACGACACCTACAACCTTTGTGTTTTCTGCAAACATGCTGACCCATCCTTCAATCCCCTCATCCAAGTCATTAATAAAAATTACAAACAGTAGAGGCCCAAGGACAGAGCCCTGTGGACACCAGTCACCACTGACTTCCAGGCAGAATATTTTCCTTCTACTACCACTCGCTGTCTTCTGTAGGCCAGCCAATTCTGTATCCAGACAGCTAAGTTTCCCGGTATCCCATTCCTCCTGACCTTCTGAATGAACCTACCATGGGGAACATTATCAAATGCCTTACTGAAGTCCATATACACCACATCCACAGCTCGACCCTCATCAACTTGCCTAGTAACATCCTCAAAGCACTCAGTAAGGTTTGTGAGGCATGGCCTGCCCCTCACAAAGCCGTGTTGATTGCATTAAATCAAGTCATGCTCTTCCAGATGCTCATAAATCCTGTCCCTCAGAATCCTTTCTCACTCCTTACAGACGACAGACGTGAGAATGTCTGGTCTGTAATTGCTGGGGATTTCCCTATTTCCTTTCTTGAAGAGAGGAATTATATTTGCATCCCTCCAGTCCTCAGGTATGACTCCAATGGAGAGCGAGGATGTAAGGATCTTCGCAAGCAGCGAAGCAATCACAATTCTCATTTCCCAAAGCAGCCGAGGACAAATCTCGTCTGGCCCTGGTGACTTGTCAATCTTAATGTTTGTCAAAATGTTCAGCACATCAGCTTCCTCAATCTCTATCCATCCCAGCATGCATATCTGCTCCTCAATAGTTTCATTCACTACAAGGTCCTTTTCTTTAGTAACGGCAGAAGCAAAAAACTCATTTGGGGGGTTCCCCTGCTATCCTTGAGCGGCCCTACTCTTTCTTTGATCATTGTCTTACTCCTCACATCCGTGTAAAATGTCTTTGGATTCTCCCTAATCCTTCCTGTCAAGCCATTTTCGCGCCCCCTCCTGGCTCTCCTCAGGCCATTTTTGAGCTCCTTCCTCGCCTGCCTGTAATCCTCTAGAGCTGAGCAAGACCCTTCCTTCCTCCACCTCACGTAAGCTGCCTTCTTTCTTTCGAAAAGAAGCTCCTCCGCTCTCTTCATCCAAGATTCCTTTATCTTGCCCCTTCTTGCCTGTCTCAGAGGAACACATTTGTGCATCACTCGCAACAACTGTTCCTTAAACCATCTCCACATGTTTATAGTGGCCTTTCCATGGAATAATTGCTCCCAGTCCATGGTTCTCAACTCACGTCTGATAGTATCATAGTTTCCTTTTCCCCAATTAAATATCCTCCCATTGTGCCAGCTTCTCTCCTTCTCCATAGTTATATAGAATGTGAGGCAGTTGTGATCACTATCACCAAAATGCTCTCCCACCGCAAGATCTGACACCTGCCCTGGCACATTGCCGAACACAAAAATCAAAATGGCCTTTGCCTCGTCGGCCGCTTCAAGGTGCTGAGTCAGGAAACCCTCCTGAACACACCTTACAAAACCATCTGCTCGAAGGAGGTTCCAATCAATACTGGGAAAGTTAAAGTCACCCATTACAACAACCCTATTACCCTATTACATTCACTCTTTACCAAAGTCTGCTGATCTATGCTTTCTTCAATCTCCCTGCTGCTATTGGGTGGTGGGGGGGGGGGGGGGGGTGCGGATCTGTAGTAAACCCCTAATGAGGTGACTGCTCCCTTACTGTTTCTAATTTCCACCCATACAGACTCAGTAGGCAGACCGTCCTCGACAATGGTAACTTCTGTAGCTGTGATACCCTCTCTGATTTCCTTTCTGAATTCATTGCATGTGGTGTCTCTCAAGGGTTGGCCAGCACGGTGGCTCAATGGTGAGCACTGCTGCCTCACAGCATCTGAGACCCAGGTTCGATTCCAGCCTTGGGCGATTGTGGAGTTTGCACTTTCTCCCAGTGTCTGCGTGGGTTTCCTCCGGGTGCTCCGGTTTCTTCCCACAGTCCAAAGATGTGCAGGTCAGGTGAAATGGCCATGCTAAAGTGCCTGTAGTGTTAGGTGCATCAATCAGTGGTAAAAGTAGGGGAATGGGTCTGGATCGGTTCCTCTTCGGAGGTTCGGTGTGGACTTGTTGGGCCGAAGGGACTGTTTCCATACTGTCGGGAATCTAAGGATCTATCCTTGGACTCTCCTTTTTCTCACCAACATACTGCCAGGAGGTGACATTGTCCAAAAGCACTGTGTTAGGTTTCACATGTACACTGACACTGCCCAGCTCTCCCTCCCCATCATCCCTCTCCATTACTCCACTGTGACTCAGTTATCAAACTGCTTACCACGTTCCCACTATTCGATTAGCTGCAGTTTTCTCCAATGAAACATTGTAATGGTAAGAACAATTGCCTTCAGTTGCTATTACAAATTTCTTCCACTTACTGCTGAGCCCCTCCCTCCCACTGGGAAATATCTGAGGTACACTACATTCTTCACAATATTGCTATTATATCTGACCCCAAGGTGACCTTCTGATCAGACATCCACACAATCACAAACACCAGGAATTCCATTCTGTTAAACGTTCCTTGTCTCCCCCTTACCCCAGCTCCATTGCTACAGAAACCCCTGACCCGTGTCGGTGTTGCCTTAAACTTGACAATTCTGAAGCCGAACCCTTGATTCCGTTACTGACCCAGAATCTGCTGCTTTCTGTGTTTCCTGCACAATTACCCCCTGGTCCCTTTGTGGTGCAGCTTTCTACAGTTTCCACCATTTAAATAGCACTCCGTTCTTTTATTATCCCCACCAAAATGACCAACTTCCCATTTTCCCAAATTATACTCCATCTGGCAACTTGTTGCCCCCTTCTCCTGTGCATTTCTCTCACTTCACAATCCTCTTAGACCTTTACAGTTATGCCTTTTCTGACAGATATCCCCACCACCCCCCAATTCTTCTAACCGTTTACTGGGAATCCTGGGCAGTGTGAAGCGTGCAGTGTTGCTCTGTTTTTCGTGAGACTCTATGGGATGACAGGGAGGAGCTTGCTGTCCATTGGTCAGTATGGAGAAAACTTGCCCATCGAGCTGCATGAGCCTTTCACCCCCCATGTCTTATTGATGAGGCACAGAGGCAACACGGAAGGAAAGAAAAGGAAGGAAATCCTGCTCTCCACATCTCACTGACTCTTGGATCATTCTGTCCCATCTATGAAAGATCTGCCCTGTTCAGTCACATGAAGTCCCAAGGTGGAAACTCCTAGAAACCCACATAGATTTTCCCCTGAACTAACTGCTGACCGCCACAAGGGGTAATGTGTCCAGTCATCCTGGGCCAGGAGGAGGGGACGGTGTGAGTTTCTAACCTGAACTGACAGTGACATATTTTATAACTTGTATTACAGGATACTACAGGTGGGTATTCAGATGGTAATCTCGGTAACTGGAACGCCAAATTCTGACAGAATTACTCAATTCATCAGGACCTGGATATTCACATTGTGCGTGAACATTGTGTTCCAGCTCAATCCCATTTACTGCATAAAAGTTCTCCTTTCAATCATCCCATTCTCTCAATAGATCTCCCCACACCTTCAATGTGTCCTGTAATCCTTGTATAATGAGCTGATGGGTGTAAGGTTTATTATTATAACGGGTAACTTTTGTAAACCCCTCTGTCACAGCTCCCCAAATTTCCTTTGCCAGAAGGAGAGCAATCTCAGTTTCTCCAAACCCCTGATTCCCCAATGTTTGTTTGCTCTCCATTAGGTACACATCAGAGTTGTGTTGGAACAGTGTCCACTCACCAACATCAGTGCACACCCCCCCAGCAATGTTAAAGAACGTGAACATCCTCCAGGAAAAAGCACTGTGTCTGAGTGGTGTCCCATCCACCACCTTCAGCATTCCCTCTCCCCACCCTCGAGGTACAGTGACATCACTGTGTAGAGGCAAAGTCAGTAATGTCCTACCAGACCATAGGGCTGCTCTCTCATTAGGGAGAGATGACTGGTGGTGGTTTAACCTGAAGGTTACCCCAGCCCAAGCAAGGGGAGAGGTTGGGAAGGAGAGTCCATCTATTGTAGATCGATATTATCTACCCAATGTATCAGCAACAACTATATCAGACCAATGAATAATGTAAACGAATATCCAAAACATGCTACTACTACCATCCCCCATTCCTTGAACCATCCTGGTAAATCCCCTGTGCCCCCTCTCAGGGACCCTGCCATCCTTCCCAATATATGGCCGATCTCTGGTTTGCACAGACCCAGCTGCGCTGTGTTCCTGTGAGTGATTCCATCATCGAGCACCAGTTGCACTAAACCTCACTGTCTGGAAGGGTGGGAGACACAGAATTTCCAACAGCATTTAAGGCATATTTAGGTGCACACTTGTGATACCAAGACAGATGGTGCGAATGACAGTGTATTGGAAAATGGATCAGGATAGTTTGGTGATAGTTTTCTTTACTGGCACAACTTAATGGCCCACGGAGCTTTTTTCTGTGCTGTAAACCTCGAGACACTTAATATAGGAATATGACAGGCCACCTTTGAAACCAGGTCAGAAAAAATGATAGGAGAATAGATGACACATGATTGGTCAATGTGGTTGGGAGGAAAGTGAGATGGAGAGGTTTAGGAGGAAATTCTGGAGCTCGATGCACGAATCTGAAAGGGCCATCATCAAGTGAGAAATGAAAATGGGGTATCTTCAAGGCTGGAATCAAAGAAAGGCACATATAGCACAGCTTTGAGAGACTGGAGGGGTTAGAGTTAGGGAGGGGTCTGATGCTGAGGGCGGTTAGTGGACGGTGGTGAGTGTCAGGCTGTGGGACAATGTTGGGTAGCGTTGAGGTTCAGGCTGGGAGCGATGTTCGACAATGCTGAGGGTCAGGCTGGGGGTGTTGTGTGAGCAGCAGTGAGGGACAGTCTGGGGGTGGTGAGTGGACGGCGGTGAGTGTCAGGTTGTGGGGCAATGTGTGGGTGGCAGTAAGGCTCAGGCTGGAGGCGGAATGTGGTTAGCAGTGAGTGTCAGCCTGGGAGCGGTATTGGACGATGATAAGGGTCAGGCTGGGATTGGTATGTGGGTGGCAGTGAGGGTCAGGCTGGGGGCGGTGTGTGGGTGGCAGTGAGGGTGAGGCTGGGGGCGGTGTGTGGGAGGCAGTGAGGGTCAGGCTGGGGACAGTGTGTGCGCGGGCAATCATCCTGTGTGCCTCTGCAGTCTCCTAAATGGGGAGCAGACTTTGAAAACTCAGAGCCCCAGAGGAAAGGCATTTAATCAATTCACCGAATAATTGATTATCCAAATGAATTAGTGCCCACCCAACTCGTTCACATAATTGAGGTTCCTCTGTCGGTGGGAACATGAATAGGAAGGGTTTAGAGGGATATGGGCCAGATGCTGGCAGGTGGGACTAGAATGGGATGGGATACCATGGACGAGTTGGACCGAAGGGTCTATTTCTGTGCTGTATATCTCTATGACTCTATGACCTTCCAGCCAATTTTGTATCCAAATCTCCCCATCTCCTTGTATTCTATGGTGATGGACTTTTATACCCGTGTGTTATGTGGAACCTTGCTGACCGTCTTTCTGAAGTCCAAGTTAGTGATTTCCATGCACAAAACCATGCTGACTATCCCTAATCATTCTTGTCTTTCCAATTACATGTACATCCTGCCCCTCATAAGCCCTTCCAACAACTTGCCTTCTACTGACTACAGCCTCACTGGTCTGTAGTTTGCTGGCTTTTCCTGACCGCCTTTCTCAAATAATGGGACCAGTCTTTCAGCAACTCGTCCAGAACCAGAGGGCATAGGTTTAGGGTGACAGGGTAAAGATATAAAAGAGACTGAAGGGGCAACTGTTTCACACAGAGGGTGGTACATGCATGGAATGAGCTGTCAGAGGAAGTGGTAGAGGCAGGTACAATTGCAACATTTAAGAGGCATTTGGATGGATGTATGAATAGGAAGGGTTTGGAGGGATATGGACTGGGTGCTGGCGGGTGGGACTAGATTGGGTTGGGATATCTGGTCAGCATGGATGGGTTGGATGGAAGGGTCTGTTTCCATGTTGTACATCTCAATGACTCTGACTCTAAATGGCCAGTTTCCACACCACAATGATTCTACGGGAAACCCATTTGGACAGGGACCTAATAGGAAATGTTTGGATACGTGTGGACCAAGGGGAGGCAGGTGAGATTACCTCAGTTTGGAATTATGTTTGGCATGGATTGATTGGATCACAGGGTCTGTTTCCATGCTACATAACATTACGACTCCAATTCTTGCTCTCTCTGCATCCCTCCCTCTTCACATCTCTCCCTATCTCTGTCACCTCACCCAGCCTCACAACTCTTCCTTATCTTCCAAGTTTGTGAGAAGATTTGTAGCTCGGGTGATCGTTGTTGTGGTTCTGTTCGCCGAGCTGGGAATTTGTGTTGCAGATGTTTTGTCCCCTGTCTAGGTGACATCCTCAGGGCTTGGGAGCTTCCTGTGAAGCCCTTCTGTGATGTTTCCTCCGACATTTATAGTGGTTCAGGAACTGACAACCGGAAGCGGCAGAGACAGGCCACTATAAATGCCGGAGGAAAAATCACAGAAGCGCTTCACAGGAGGCTCCCAAGCACTGAGGATGTCACCTAAACACGGGACGAAACGTCTGCAAGACAAATTTCCAGCTCGGCGAACATCTTCCTTCTCTCTAATAATTCCTCTCCAGCCTCAGACCCCTCCCTAACTCTAATCCCCTCCAGTCTCTGAAAGTTGTGCTATATGTGCCTTTCTTTGATTCCAACCTTGAGGATACCCCATTTTTATTTCTCACTTTATGATGGCTCTTTCAGATTCCTGCATCGAGCTCCAGAATTTCCTCCTAAACCGCTCCATCTTACTTTCCTCCCAACCACATTGACCAATCATGTGTCATCTATTCTCCTATCATTTTTTCTGACCTGGTTTCAAAGGTGGCCTGTCATATTCCTATATTAAGTGTCTCGAGGTTTACAGCACAGAAAAAAGCTCTGTGGGCCATTGAGTCTGTGCCAGTAAAGAAAACTATCACCAAACTATCCTGATCCATTTTCCAATACACTGTCATTCGCACCATCTGTCTTGGTATCACAAGTGTGCACCTAAATATGCCTTAAATGCTGTTGGGAATTCTGTGTCTCCCAGCCTTGCAGACAGTGAGGTTTAGTGCAACTGTTGCTCGATGATGGCATCACCCACAGGAACACAGAGCAGCTGCATCTGTGCAAACCAGAGATCGCCCACACATTGGGAAGGATGGCAGGGTCCCTGAGATGGGGCACAGGGGATTTACCAGGATGGTTAAAGGAATGGGGGATTGTAGCAGCATGTTTTGGATATTCTTTTACATTATTCATTGGTCTGATATAGTTGTTGCTGATACATTGGGTAGATAATATCGATCTACAATAGATGGACTCTCCTTCCCAACCTCTCCCCTTGCCTGGGCTGTGGTAACCTTCAGGTTAAACCACCACCAGTCATCTCTCCCTAATGAGAGAGCAGCCCTATGGTCTGGTAGGACATTACTGACTTTGCCTCTACACAGTGATGTCACTGTACCTCGAGGGTGGAGAGAGGGAATGCTGAAGGTGGTGGATGGGACACCACTCAGGCACAGTGCTTTGTCCTGGAGGATGTTCCCTTTCTTTAACATTGCTGGCGGCGGGGGGGGGGGGGGGGGCACTGATGAAGGTGAGTGGACACTGTTCCAACACAACTCTGATGTGTACCTTATAGAGAGCAAACAGACATTGGGGAATCAGGGGTTTGGAGAAACTGAAATTGCTCTCCTTCTGGCAAAGGAAATTTGGGGAGCTGTGACAGAGGGGTTTACAAAAGTTACCCGTTATAATAATAAACCTTACACCCATCAGCTCATTATACAAGGATTACAGGACACATTGAAGGTGTGGGGAGATCTATTGAGAGAATGGGATGATTGAAAGGAGAACTTTTATGCAGTAAATGGGATTGAGCTGGAACACAATGTTCACGCACAATGTGAATATCCAGGTCCTGATGAATTGAATAAGAGTTTGGCGTTACAGTTACTGAGATTACCATCTGAATACCCACCTGTAGTATCCTGTAATACAAGTTTATAAAATCCATCACTGTCAGTTCAGGTTAGAAACTCACACCATACCCTCCTCCTGGGCCCAGGATGACTGGACACATTACCCCTTGTGGAGGTCAGCAGTTAGTTCAGGGGGAAATCTATGTGGGTTTCTAGGAGTTTCCACCTTGGGACTTCATGTGACTGAACAGGGCAGATCTTTCAAAGATGGGACAGAATGATCCAAGAGTCAGTGAGATGTGGAGAGCAGGATTTCCTTCCTTTTCTTTCCTTCCGTGTTGCCGCTGTGCCTCATCAATAAGACATGGGGAGTGAAAGGCTCATGCAGCTCGATGGGCAAGTTGTCTCCATTCTGACCAATGGGCAGCAAGATCCTCCCTGTCATCCCATAGAGTCTCACGAAAAACAGAGCAACACTGCACGCTTCCCACTGCCCAGGATTCCCAATAAACGGTTAGAAGAATTGGGGGTGGGGGGGGGGGGTGGGGATATCTGTCAGAAAAGGCATAACTGTAAAGTTCTAAGAGGATTGTGAAGTGAGAGAGATGCACAGGAGAAGGGGGCAACAATTTGCCAGATAGAGTATAATTTGGGAAAATGGGAAGTTGGTCATTTTGGAGGGGATAATAAAAGAACAGAGTGCTATTTAAATGGTGGAAACTGTAGAAAGTTGCACCACAAAGGGACCAGGGGGGAATTGTGCAGGAAACACAGGAAGCTAGCAGATTCTGGGTCAGTCATGGAATCAAGGATTCTGTTTCAGATTCGTCAAGTTTAAGGCAACACCGACACGGGTAAGGGGTTTCAATAACAATGGAGCTGGGGTGAGGGGGATGTGGGATATAGGTAAATTAATGTTATTTCTGCAATTATAATTTCTGATACAAGGTAAATGAACTCACACCAGTATGTAATTGTTTCAGTCAAGAGCTGAGTCATCAAGAATGGAAGCTATGTGGAGGAAATATATAATTGTTTTTGTATTAGCTAGCATTGTATGTCAGCATGAAACGTGATTGCAGAACAATGGTAGATTTTATGGGCAAATAGATAAGATGTTGTGAGGGGATGCAGTCAAGCTAGAAAGCCTGTATAAACAGTAGGTTTTCCATTTTTACGGAGACACAGGGACAAACCCTAACTAAAGAGGTCAGAGAGATCAGAGTGTTCTCGGGAGAGGCCCAGATGGAAAGAGTAGACACTGATGAAGAAAGAATATGCCTAACAATGACCTGCAGTGGGATGAGGTCAAACGGCCTTTTGAGGCCAGAACTAAGCATTTTGTCACAGACAAGGCCGGATGAGAAGGAGTGGTGGGATCAGTCTTCGGGAAGTGGAGGATGTAAACGGGGGGGGGGGGGGGGGGGGGAGGGGGGAAACAATGAAATAAGAAACCCTATGTAGGAAAAAAAATGATATAAATATCGAAAGTTTGTTGAATTTGGTGTGTGTATGTCCTCTGCCTTGCCTGGCACTGGACATCACACCCAACTGCAAGTGGGTGTATAGGACACTACTGATTCCGATCTTGTCTCAGACTGCAATGATTGAAGTGTGTGAGCTTTGTTTCTCACAGGGAGACAAGCAACGTGTAACAGAATGGAATTCCTGGTGTTTGTGATTGTGTGGATGTCTGATCAGAAGGTCACCTTGGGGTCAGATATAACAGCAATATTGTAAAGAATGTAGTTCTACCTCAGATATTTCCCAGTGGGAGGGAGGGGCTCAGCAGTAAGGGAAAGGAATTTGTAATAGCAACTGAAGGCAATGGTTCTAACCATTACAATGTTTCACTGGAGAAAACTGCAGCTAATCGAGTAGTGGGAATGTGGTAAGCAGTTTGATAACTGAGTAACAATGGAGTAATGGAGAGGGATGATGGGGAGGGAGAGCTGGGCAGTATCAGTTTACATGTGAAACCTAACACGGTGTTTTCGGACAATGTCACCTCCTGGCAGTATGTCGGTGAGAAAAAGGAGAGTCCAAGGATAGACCCTTAGATTCCCTACAGTGTGGAAACAGTCCCTTCGTCCCAACAAGTCCACACCGACCCTCTGAAGAGGAACCCATCCAGACCCATTCCCCTACGTTTACCACTGATTAATGCACCTAACACGACAGGCACTTTAGCGTGGCCATTTCACCTAACCTGCACATCTTTGGACTGTGGGAAGAAACCGCAGCACCCGGAGGAAACCCACGCAGACACTGGGAGAATGTGCAAACTCCACACAGACAATCGCCCGAGTCTGGAATCGAACCTGGGTCCCTGATGCTGTGAGACAGCAGTGCCCGCCATTGAGCCACCGTGCTGGCCAACCCTTGGGGGACACCACATGCAATGAATTCAGAAAGGAAATCAGAGAGGGTATCACAGCTACAGAAGTTACCATTGTCGAGGAGGGTCTGCCTACTGAGTCAGTATGGGTGGAAATTAGGATCAGTAAGGGAGCAGTCACCTCATTAGGGGTTTACTACGGGCCCACCCCCCAACATCAGCAGGGAGATTGAAGAAAGCATAGGTCAGCAGATTTTGGTAAAGAGTGAATGTAATAGGGTTGTTGTAATGGGTGACTTTAACTTTCCCAATATAGATTGGAACCTCCTTCGAGCAGATGGTTTTGTAAGGTGTGTTCAGGAGGGTTTCCTAACTCAGCACATTGAAGCGGCCGACGAGGGGAGAGGCCATTTTGATTTTGGTGCTCGGCAATGAGCTGGGACAGGTGTCAGATCTTGCGGTGGGAGAGTATTTTGGTGATAGTGACCACAACTGCCTCACATTCTATATGGCCATGGAGAAGGAGAGAAGCAGGCACAATGGGAGGATATTTAATTGGGGAAAAGGAAACTATGATACTATCAGATGTGAGTTGAGAACTATGGACTGGGAGCAATTATTCCATGGAAAGGCCACGACAGACATGTGGAGACGGTTTAAGGAACAGTTGTTGCGAGTGATGCATAAATATGTCCCTCTGAGACAGGCAAGAAGGGGTAAGATAAAGGAACATTGGATGTCGAGAGCGGAGGAGCTTCTTTTTGAAAGAAAGAAGGCAGCTTACGTAAGGTGGAGGAAGGAAGGGTCTTGGTCAGCTCTAGAGGATTACAGGCAGGTGAGGAAGGAGCTCAAAAATGGCCTGAGGAGAGCCAGGAGGGGGCAGGAAAAAGGCTTGACAGGAAGGATTAGGGAGAATCCAAAGACATTTTACACGGATGTGAGGAGTAAGACAATGATCAAAGAAAGAGTAGGTCCGCTCAGGGATAGCATGGGGAACTTGTGTGTAGAGTCTGAGGAGGCAGGGGAACCCCCTACATGAGTTTTTTGCTTCTGTCATTACTAAAGAAAAGGACCTTGTAGTGAATGAAACCATTGAGGAGCAGGTAAGCATGCTGGAACAGATAGAGATTGAGGAAGCTGATGTGCTGAACATTTTGACAAACATTAAGATTTACAAGTCGCCAGGGCCAAACCAGATTTGTCCTCGGCTGCTTTGGGAAGTGAGAAATGTGATTGCTTCGCTGCTTGCGAAGATCCTTACATCCTCGCTCTCCATTGGAGTCGTACCTGAGGACTGGAGGGATGCAAATATAATTCCTCTCTTCAAGAAAGGAAATAGGGAAATCCCCAGCAATTACAGACCAGACACTCTCACGTCTGTCGTCTGTAAGGAGTTAGAAAGGATTCTGAGGTACAGGATTTATGAGCATCTGGAAGAGCATGGCTTGATTTAATGCAATCAACACGGCTTTGTGAGGGGCAGGCCATGCCTCACAAACCTACTGAGTGCTTTGAGGATGTGACTAGGCAGGTTGATGAGGGTCGAGCTGTGGATGTGGTGTATATGGACATCAGTAAGGCATTTGATAAGGTTCCCCATGGTAGGTTCATTCAGAAGGTCAGGAGGAATGGGATACAGGGAAACTTAGCTGTCTGGATACAGAATTGGCTGGCCTACAGAAGACAGCGAGTGGTAGTAGAAGGAAAATATTCTGTCTGGAAGTCTGTGGTGAGTGGTGTTCCACAGGGCTCTGTCCTTGGGCCTCTACTGTTTGTAATTTTTATTAATGACTTGGATGAGGGGATTGAAGGAGGGGTCAGCAAGTTTGCAGACGACACAAAGGTTGGAGTGTCGTTGACAGTATAGAGGGTTATTGTATTCTGCAGCGGGACATTGACAGGATGCAGAGATGGGCTGAGAGGTGGCAGATGGAGTTCAACCTGGATAACTGCGAGGTGATGCATTTTGGAAGGTCAAATTTGAAAACTGAGTACAGGATTAAAGACAGGATTCTTGGCAGTGTGACGGAACAGAGGGATCTTGGTGTGCAGGTACATAGATCCCTTAAAATGGCTACGCAAGTGGACAGGGTTGTTAAGAAAGCATATGGTGTTTTGGCTTTCATTAACAGGAGGATTGTGTTTAAGAGCCGTGAAATCTTGATACAGCTCTATAAAACTTTGGTTGGAACTCACTTGGAATACTGTGTCCAGTTCTGGTCGCCCTATTTTCGGAAAGATGTGGATGCTTTGGAGAGGGTTCAGAGGAGGTTTACCAGAATGCTGCCTGGAATGGAGGGCTTATCTAACAAAGAGAGGTTGACTGAGCTCGGACTTCTTTCAGTGGAAAAAAGAAGGAAGACAGGGGACCTAATTGAGGTGTACAAGATAATGAGAGGCATAGATAGAGTTGATAGTCAGACACTTTTTTCCCAGGGCAGAAATTGCTAACACGAGAGGTCATAGTTTTAAGCTGTGTGGTGGAAAGTATAGAGGGGATGTCAGAGGCGGGTTCTTTAAGCAGAGAGTTGCGAGAGCATGGAATGCGTTGCAAGCAGCAGTTGTGGAAGCGAGTTCATTGGGGATATTTAAGTGACTGCTGGACATGCATATGGTCACAGAAATTTGAGGGTTCATACTTTAGGTTTCCCTTACATGAGGATCGATGGTCGGCACAGCATCAAGGGCTGAAGGGCCTGTTCTGTGCTGTACTGTTCGATGTCCTATGTTCTATGTTCTATGAAGTGTATCTGTACCTTTCGACCGTCTGCACCCTGTACTGACAGATAGTGCTCCCTCAATACCTTAGAAACCATCCCCTCAGTATGTTTATCCCCAAAGCACCTCGACAGAACATTCATGCCCTCAACACCTCCGAAAGCAAACCTGTTGCCCCCTTGGACCGTGTTCATCCCCAAACCTCTTCTCACTGTGATGACACACAGCCACCCCCAAGATTGGAGCCCAGGGCCCAGAACATTATTTGAGTCTCTGGATTGATCATACAATCCCTAAGATGTGGAAGCAGGTCATTCGGCCTATCAGGTTCACACTGACCCTCGGCAGAGCATCCCACCCTACCCCCTCTATCCCCGGATCCCTTCATTTCCTCTGGCTAACCCACCCAGCCTGCACATCTTTAGACAGTGGGTGGGAACTGGAGCACCCGGAGGCTGACACGGGGAGAATGTGCCAACTCCACACAGACAGTCGCCCGAGGCTGGAATCGAACCCGGGTGGGGTGAGGCAACACTGAGCCCCCCGGGACCATCCCACCATCTCCTCCCTGTTGATGACTGTTTGATGTCTGTACCCGGGGATTATCGAACTTGTCTAGTGTTTATTTAAGAAAGATTAGGGACAAGGGCAATGCCTCCACAAGCTCAAGATGCTTGGTCCCCCTCGAAAAAATATTTATATCAACATCAAAAAGATACTTTATTCACAAAAAACTTTACGTACAAGCATAGTCACTAAAGTTCGGTTCTGTTCAGTCTTTACAACAAGTCTTTGCAATTACATATATCCTCCCCTTGGCTGATAAACTGAAATATTAGCTCTGAGCTATTCCTTCTGAATGAACATCACAAAGTTACATTGAGAAGGATCTTTGTGAAGTGCCTGTGTTCTGTATCTGTTCTCCCATGTACCCCGCCCTCCGAATACAATACCTTACAAAGCCTTAAACCTGTTTGTCAACTTTCAGCAGAAGCAGCCTCAGGGCATTGAACACAGACTGAATGACTCAGTGACGCTTGGATCAGATCAAATTCTCAAGCAAACAGATGGTGGGGAAATTCAGCGCAATTCAGCAGGTAGCAACGGTGAAGAGAGAGAGGAACAATTCGCATTTCAAGTGACCCATCCTCAAAACGGTCTAGAACATAGAACATAGAACATAGAACATAGAAGAATACAGCGCAGTACAGGCCCTTGGGCCCTCGATGTTGCGCCGATCCAAGCCCACCTAAACTACACTAACCCACTATCCTCCATATACCTATCCAATGCCCTCTTAAATGCCCATAAAGAGGGAGAGTCCACCACTGTTACTGGCAGGGCATTCCATGAACTAACGACTCGCTGAGTGAAGAACCTACCCCTAACATCAGTCCTATATCTACCCCCCCTTAATTTAAAGCTATGCCCCCTTGTAATACCCGACTCAATACGCGGGAAAAGGTTCATACTGTCGACCCTATCTAACCCCCTAATCATCTTGTACACCTCAATCAAGTCACCCCTAAACCTTCTTTTCTCTAGTGAAAACAGCCCCAAGTGCCTCAGTCTTTCCTCATACGATTTTCCTTTCATACCAGGCAACATCCTGGTAAACCTCCTCTGCACCCGTTCCAATGCCTCCACATCCTTCCTATAGTATGGCGACCAAAACTGCACACAATATTCCAGATGCGGCCGTACCAGAGTCTTATACAACTGCATCATGACCTCAGGACTCCGGAACTCAATTCCTCTACCAATAAAAGCCAGTACGCCATATGCCTTCCTCACCGCACTATTTACCTGGGTGGCAACTTTCAGAGATCTGTGTACATGGACACCAAGATCCCTCTGCTCATCCACACTACCAAGTATCCGACCATTAGCCCAGTACCCCATCTTTTTGTTATTCTTCCCAAAGTGAATCACCTCGCACTTAGCTACATTGAATTCCATCTGCCACCTTTCTGCCCAGCTCTGCAGCTTCTCTATATCCTGCTGTAACCTGCCACATGCTTCCTCACTGTCAACAACTCCTCCGACTTTCGTATCATCCGCAAACTTGCTCACCCAACCTTCTAACCCCTCTTCCAGGTCATTTATAAAAATGACAAACAGCAATGGTCCCAAAACAGATCCTTGCGGAACACCGCTAGTGACGGCACTCCATGAAGAAACTTTGCCATCAACTACTACCCTCTGTCTTCTTCCATCCAGCCAATTCCTAATCCAAACCTCCAACTCACCCTCAATGCCATATCTCCGTATTTTCTGCAGTAGCCTACCATGGGGAACCTTATCGAACGCCTTACTAAAATCCATATATACCACATCTACCGCTTTCCCCTCATCAACCTCCTTCGTCACCTTTTCAAAGAATTCAATAAGGTTTGTGAGGCACGACTTGCCCTTCACAAAACCATGCTGACTATCCTTGATCACATTATTCCTATCTAGATGTGCATAAATCCTATCCCTTACAATTCTCTCTAAGACTTTGCCCACAACAGAAGTGAGACTCACCGGCCTATAGTTACTAGGGCTATCCCTACTCCCCTTTTTGAACAAGGGAACCACATTTGCTATCCTCCAGTCTTCTGGGACTACTCCTGTAGACAAAGAGGACATAAAAATCAAGGCCAATGGCTCTGCAATCTCCTCCCTTGCTTCCCAGAGAATCCTAGGATAAATGCCATCAGGCCCAGGGGACTTATCTATTTTCACCTTTTCCAGGATTTCCAACACCTCTTCTCTACATACCTCAAAGCCATCCATTCTACTTATTTGTGCCTCAGTATTCTCATCGACAACAATGCCCTGTTCCTGAGTGAATACTGAAGAAAAGTATTCATTCAGTGTCTCCCCAATCTCTTCCGCCTCCACACGCAACTTCCCCCTACTATCCTTGACTGGACCTATTCCTACCCTAGTCATTCTTTTATTCCTAACATACCTATAGAAAGCCTTAGGGTTTTCCCTAATCCTATCTACTAAGGACCTTTCGTGTCCCCTCCTTGCTGCTTTTAGCTCTCTCTTCAGGTCCTTCCTGGCTACCCTATAACTCTCAATCGCCCCAATTGAACCTTCACGTCTCATCTTGAGATAGGCCGCCCTCTTCCATTTAACAAGGGATTCCAATTCCTTATTAAACCACGGCTCCCTCGCACGACCCTTTCCTACCTGCCTGACAGGTACATAATTATCAAGGACACTCAATAGTTGCCCCTTGAACAAGTTCCACATATCATTTACACTCTTGCCTTGGAGTCTACTTTTCCAAGCCACACATCCTAAGTCATGCCTCACCGCATCATAATTTCCCTTACCCCAGCTATAATTCTTGCCCTGTAGTACACACTTATCCCTCTCCATCACGAGTGTAAAAATCACCGAATTATGTTCACTATCCCCAAAGTGCTCACCTACCTCTAATTCTAACACCTGGCCTGGTTCGTTACCCAGAACCAAATCCAGTATGGCCTCACCTCTTGTTGGCCTGTCTGTTCTGAAGGAACTTTCCCGCAGAAATCACTGGATTGAAAGGTGAACTCTCTGTCTGTCTCTTTCTCCCTCTCCCTTCAGAGATGCTGCCGGACATGCTGAGTTTCTTCAGCAATCTCTGTATTGATGTTTCAGGTCTCCAGCGCGTCCGTACAGATTAACTTTAGTGTTGAATTCTCAAGCTTGCTCTATTAAAGGGATTGAATCCCTCTGCTACAAAGGGGGGTCACTTACCACAGCTAACAGGTTCGTGATGCCAACACTGTTGGCTCAATCTCTATCATGTCTGAAATTACAATGAAGGCCCCAGCTTCTCAACCTCACCCCTCACCTGAGGTGTGTGACCCTCCAGGCCTCTCTCTTTGACAAGACAGCAGCTCTCGGGTCCCCCTGGTCTGTACTAACTTCCCAACTTTAAAAGGGTACTCCAGTAAGAGAGCTCTTTCCATGGTTCCGGTCAAAATCCTGGAGCTCCCTCCCTAACATCGTAGGTTGGTGTTTATTAGAGTTTGTATCGACAGTATGAATGTTTGAGCACTTATTCAAGGGCATGCAGGTAGCTGCCAGAGGAAGTGATGGGGGCTGGTACAATTGCTACATTTAAAAGGCATCAGGATGAGTATGTGAACAGGAAGGGTTTAGAGGGATATCAGCCAAGTGCTAGCTAATGGAATGAAATGAGATGAGAATATCTGGTTGGTATGGACGAGTTGGACAGGAGGGGCTGGTTCCAAGCTGTGCACCTCTGTGACTCTGTGCCTCTGAATAATCTATAACAGAGAGTTTCAGACAGGCCTTGTGTGTCTCTCTCAGGCTTCCTCAGAATCTGCAGACCCTATGTCTCCAAATTTCCACAAGACTCTATGAAATAGAAGAAAAGAGGGTCAGTACTGAGGGAATGCTGCACTGTCAGAGGCTCAGTACTGAGGAAGTGCTGCACTGTCAGAGGGTCAGTACTGAGGGAGTGCTGCACTGTCAGATGGTCAGTACTGAGGGAGTGCTGCACTGTCAGAGGGTCAGTACTGAGGGAGTGCTGCACTGTCAGATGGTCAGTACTGAGGGAGTGCTGCACTGTCAGAGGGTCAGTACTGAGGGAGTGCTGCACTGTCAGAGGGTCAGTACTGAGGGAATGCTGCACTGTCAGAGGCTCAGTACTGAGGGAGTGCTGCACTGTCAGAGGGTCAGTGCTGAGGGAATCCTGCACTGTCAGAGGGTCAGTACTGAGGGAGTGCTGCACAGTCAGAGGGTCAGTACTGAGGGAGTGCAGCACTCTCAGAGGGTCAGTACTCACGGATTGCTGCACTGTCAGAGGGTCAGTACTGAGGGAGTGCTGCACTGTCAGAGGGTTAGTACTGAGGGAGTGTCACACTGTCAGAGGGTCAGTACTGAGGGAGTGCTGTACTGTCAGAGGGTTAGTACTGAGGGAGTGCTGCACTGTCAGAGGGTCAGTACTGAGGGAGTGCTGTACTGTCAGAGGGTCAGTACTGAGGGAGTGCTGCACTGTCAGAGGATCAGTACTGAGGGAGTGCTGCACTGTCAGAGGATCAGTACTGAGGGAGTGCTGCACTGTCAGAGGGTCAGTACGGAGGGAGTGCTGCACTGTCAGAGGGTCAGTACTGAGGGAGTGCTGCAGTGTCAGAGGGTCAGAACTGAGGGAGTGCTGCACTGTCAGAGGGTTAGTACTGAGGGAGTGCTGCACTGTCAGAGGGAGTGCTGCACTGTCAGAGGGTCAGTACTGAGGGAGTGCTGCACTGTCAGAGGGTCAGAACTGAGGGAGTGCTGCACTGTCAAAGGGTCAGTACTGAGGGAGTGCTGCACTGTCAGAGGGTCAGTACTGAGGGAGTGCTGCACTGTCGGAGGGTCAGTACGAAGGGAGTGCTGCACTGTCAGAGGGTCAGAACTGAGGGAGTGCTGCACTGTCAGAGGAATAGTACTGAGGGAGTGCTGCACAGTCAGAGGGAGTGCTGCACTGTCAGATGGTCAGTACTGAGGGAGTGCTGCACTGTCAGAGGGTCAGTACTGAGGGAGTGTCACACTGTCAGAGGGTCAGTACTGAGGGAGTGCTGTACTGTCAGAGGGTCAGTACTGAGGGAGTGCTGTACTGTCAGAGGGTCAGTACTGAGGGAGTGCTGCACTGTCAGAGGGTCAGTACTGAGGGAGTGCTGCACTGTCAGAGGATCAGTACTGAGGGAGTGCTGCATTGTCAGAGGGTCAGTACGGAGGGAGTGCTGCACTGTCAGAGGGTCAGTACTGAGGGAGTGCTGCAGTGTCAGAGGGTCAGAACTGAGGGAGTGCTGCACTGTCAGAGGGTTAGTACTGAGGGAGTGCTGCACTGTCAGAGGGAGTGCTGCACTGTCAGAGGGTCAGTACTGAGAGAGTGCTGCACTGTCAGAGGGTCAGAACTGAGGGAGTGCTGCACTGTCAAAGGGTCAGTACTGAGGGAGTGCTGCACTGTCAGAGGGTCAGTACTGAGGGAGTGCTGCACTGTCGGAGGGTCAGTACGAAGGGAGTGCTGCACTGTCAGAGGGTCAGAACTGAGGGAGTGCTGCACTGTCAGAGGATTAGTACTGAGGGAGTGCTGCACAGTCAGAGGGAGTGCTGCACTGTCAGATGGTCAGTACTGAGGGAGTGCTGCACTGTCAGAGGGTCAGTACTGAGGGAGTGCTGCACTGTCAGGGGGTCAGTACTGAGGGAATGCTGCACTGTCAGAGGGTCAGTACTGAGGGAGTGCTGCACTGTCAGAGGGTCAGTACTGAGGGAGCGCTGCACTATCAGAGGATCAGTCTGGGGGATACCTGCATTGTAAGAGAGTCAGTACTGAGTGCCACTCTATCAGATGAACTGAATGGCCTAATTTATGCTCCAATGTCTTGTGGTCTGAGAAGAACATGTGGAATTGTTCAGTCCATTTCTGCCTCTGCTTCCTAGAGACCCTGCTCAGTAATGATTCCCACGTCCAGGTCCCAGAGACTGTGTTCAAACAGACAGTCTTCATTTGGTTACCACCCTCTTTTCCCAGGGATCAAGTTTTCGTTTCACGTGACTGACCTGCCAGCTCAAAGGGATATTTTCATGCTGCAGGGCTGAGGTTTATTCCTCAGCTTCTGTGTGCTCATCCCAAATGAATCTCACTGCCCCACACTCAGCACAGTCGTGTGTTCCTTATTTCTGAGCTTCCCAATGCTAATCCACATCCAGAATGACATCCCACACTCCTCCAAATCGTATCGCAGGCTATTTGCCTGGGAGCGAGGAGTGCTAAGAGAGGAAATAAAAATCTGACAGTACTTTACAGTGACATTAAGGGTGAATTGATAATGAGAGAAAGAATAGGTTGTGGAACACAGTGAGAATGTGTGCATGGACCCAGAGGCTACACTGAATGGATGCATTTTGTCAATGCTCTTTGGGACAGGGTTGGTATGAAATCGTGGAGATGCTCTGTGATACAATTAAATGTATTAGCATATATAGAGAGAGAGGTGGTTCTGAGTGGTCTGGCCTTCTGACAAACCAGTAAATCTTCAAAGACGGTGGAAATGTATCTCGGTTTACCGAATGAGGGGATGGAGGAAGTAGCAGGGACACTTGCAAACATTTTCAAATCCCCTCTGGCCAAAGGAGAGGTGCCGTCGGACTGACCATGTGGTACTGTTATTCAAGAAGGAACATGGGATATACCAGGCAGCTACAGGCCAGTCAGGCTAATACCGTGGGTGGGACGTCTGTTGGAAGCAATTTTGGGAGATAGAATTAATCAGCATTTACAGAGACTGGAGTTCATGATGAACAGTCAGAATGGTTGTGTTAAGGGGAGCTCAGGTCTGACCAATGGGATTGCACTTTTTAAGGAGGTGACCAGCTGTGTAAATAAGGGCAATACTTTCCTGTCGTCTGCTTGGAGGTCAGTAAGACTTTTATCAGGACCCATACTGGAAACTGATAGTGAACATAAAAACTCAAGATCCAAGGAATTTGGTGCAGAATGCTGAGTGGCAGGAAGCAGACAGTGATGGCCCAGTTAGAAATCTCTGTCTGTTCATGTCTCACTGTTGGGATCTTGCTGATGTGGTTGTTAGAAAAGATTTAGGTTTGAATGGTGGAGGGTTAATCATTGGGTTCATGAATGATATGAAGATCGGTGGGGTGATAAATACTGAGGAGGACAGCCTTAGATTACAGAAGGATGTAGATGGCCTTGTAGGATGGACCGATCAGTGACAACGGGTAAGGTGCCTGAAGGCTGGAGGGTGATTAATGATGGGCCATTATTGAAGTAAGGCTGCAAGGAACAGCCATTGAACTATGGAGCTGTGAGCCTGATGGCAGTGATGGGTAAGCTGTTGGTGGGCATTCTGAGAGACAACTTACATGCATTTGGAAAAGCAAGAATTGATTAGGGATGGTCAGCTTCGCTTTATTTGTGGAAATGATGTGTCCAACTTGATAGAGCTTTTGAAGGATAGACCATGGAGACAGATGAGAAGGTTTCACATGGGAGACTGACTTAGTAAAAGGTTAGAGGAGATGGCATCCAGGGAGAGAGGACAGCACGGTGCCCCAGTGGTTTGATTCTAACTCCTGGTGACTGTCTGTGTGGAGTTTACACATTCCCTCTGTATCTGTGCGGGTTCCCTCCGGGTGATCCAGTTCCCTCCCACTGCCCAAAGATGCCATGGGAAATGCAGCATTACAGGGATAGAGTAGAGGATGTGAGTCTGGATGGGATGCTGTTCAGACAGTCAGTGTGGAGCCAATGGATGGAATGGCTTGCTTCTACACTATAGGAATTCTAAAATTAATCCAGAGAGACAAGTAATGTTCTGGGGACCTGGGCTCCAATCTTGGACAGGGGTGGATGTGGGTCCTTACAGTCTGAAGGGGTTTGAACACAATCTGAGGGGGGAGCTGGGCTGAGCCCGGAGCCCTGAAGTGTTGAGGATGTGAATGTTTTGTGGAGCTACTGTCTAAGGGGCTTTGGGGGTTAAACACAAAACAGTGATGAATTCTTTGGTAATGAGGGAGCATTTTCTGAGGTATTGAGGAAGCACTTTCTGAGGCATTGAGGGAACAAAATCTGACGTATTGAGGAAGCAATTTATGAGGTATTGAGGGAGCACTTTCTGAGGTCTTGAGGAAGCACTTTCTGAGGTATTGAGGAAGCAATTTCTGTGGGACTGAGGGAGAACTATCTGAGGTACTGAGGGAGCACATTCAGAGGTATTGAGGAAGCACTATCTGAGGTACTGAGGGAGAACTGTCTGTGGTATTGATGGAACACTTTCTGAGGTATTGAGGAAGCACTTTCTGAGGTACTGAGGCAGCACTTTCTGAGGTATTGAGGATGCACTTTCAGGGGTACTGAGGGAGAAATATCTGAGGTATTGAGGGAGCACTTTTTGAGGTACTGCGGGAGTACTTTCAGAGGTATTGAGGCAGAACTATCTGAGGTACTGAGGGAGCACATTCTGAGGTATTTAGGGAGCACTTTCTGAGGTACTGAGGAAGCACTATCTGAGGTTCTGAGCGAGTCCTATCTGAGGTACTGAGGGAGAACTATCTGAGGTACTGAGGGACCACTTTCTGAAGTATTGAGGGAGCAATTTCTGTGGTATTGAGTAAGCACTTTCTGAGGTACTGAGAGAGAACTATCTGCGGTACTGAGGGAGCAAGTTCTGAGGTATTGAGGGAGCACTATCTGAGGTACTGAGGGAGAACTATCTGAAGTATTGATGGAGCACTTTCTGAGGTATTGATGGAGCACTATCTGAGTTATGAGGGAGCACTTTCTGAGGTATTGAGGGAGCACAATCTGAGGTATTCAGGAAGCACTTTCTGAGGTATTGAGGGAGCACTTTCTGAGGTACTGAGGGAGCACTTTCTGAGGTATTGTGGTAGCAATTTCTGAGGTATTGAGGAAGCACTTTCTGAGGTATTGAGGGAGCACTTTCTGAGGTACTGAGTGAGCACTCTCTGAGGTATTGAGGAAGCACTTTCTGAGGTATTGAGGGAGCACTTTCTTAGGTACTGAGGGAGCACTATCTGAGGTATTGAGGTAGCACTATCTGAAGTACTGAGGGAGAACTATCTGTGGTATTGATGGAGCACATTCTGAGGTATTGAGGAAGCACTTTCTGAGGTACTGAGGGAGCACTTTTTGAGGCATGGAGGGAGCACTACCTGAGGTACTGAGGGAGAACCCTCTGAGGTATTTAGGGAGCACTTTCTGAGGTTCTGAGTGAGAACTACCTGAGGTACAGAGGGAGCACTTTCTGAGGTACTGCGGGAGCACTATCTGAGGTATTGAGGGAGAAATGTCTGAGATATTGTGGGGGCACTATCTGAGGTATTGAGGGAGCACTTTCAGAGGTATTGAGGGAGAACTATCTGAGGTATTAAGGAAGCACTATCTGAGGTATTGAGGGAGAAATATCTGAGGTATTGAGCAAGCACTTTCAGAGGTTTTGAGGGAGAACTATCTGAGGCATTGAAGGAGAACTATCTTAGGTATTGAGGGAGCACACTCTGAGGTGTTGAGATAGCACTTTCTGAGGTACTGAGGGGACACTTTCTGAGCTATTGAGGGAGCACTATCTGACGTAATGAGGAAGCACTTTCAGAGGTACTGATGGAGAACTATCTGTGGTATTGATGGAGCACTTTTTGAGGTATTGAGGGAGGACTTTCTGAGGTACTGAGGAAGCACTGAGGTATTGAGGGAGCACCTTCTGAGGTACTGAGGAAGCATTATCTGAGGTACTGAGGGAGCACTATCTGAGGTACAGAGGGAGAACTATCTGAGGTACTGAGGGACCACTTTCTGAAATATTGAGGGAACACTTTCTGAGGTATTGAGGCATCACTATATGAGGTATTGAGGAAGCACTTTCTGAGGTATTGAGGGAGCACTTTCTGAGGCATTGAGGGAGAACTATCTGAGGTACTGAGCGACCACTTTCTGAAGTATTGAGGGAACACTTTCTGAGGTATTGAGGCATCACTATATGAGGTATTGAGGGAGCACTTTCTGAGGTATTGAGGAAGCACTTTCAGAGGTATTGAGGGAGCACTTTCTGAGGTATTGAGGGAGCACTATCTGAGGTACTGATGGAGCACGTTCTGAGGTATTGAAGAAGCACACTCTGTGGTACTGAGGGACAACTATCTGAAGTATTGATGTAGCACTTTCTGAGGCACTGATGGAGCACTATCTGAGATACTGAGGGAGCACTTTCTGAGGTATTGAGGAAGCACTTTCTGAGGTATTGAGGGAACACAATCTGAGGTACTGAGTGAACAAGTTCTGAGGTATTGTGGAAGCACCCACAATATTGGGCACGGTGGCACAGTGGTTAGCACTGCTGCCTCACAGCGCCTGAGACCCGGGTTCAATTCCCGCCTCAGGCGACTGACTGTGTGGAGTTTGCACGTTCTCCCCGTGTCTGCGTGGGTTTCCTCCGGGTGCTCCGGTTTCCTCCCACAGTCCAAAGATGTGCAGGGTCAGGTGAATTGGCCATACTAAATTGCCCGTAGTGCTAGGTAAGGGGTAAATGTAGGGGTATGGGTGGGTTTCGATTCGGCGGGTCGGTGTGGACTTGTTGGGCCGAAGGGCCTGTTTCCACACTGTAATCTAATCTAATCTAATCTAATCTAATCACCCTCTGAGGTACTGAGGGAGAACTATCTGAGGTACTGAGTGAGAAATATCTGAGGTACTGAGGGAGCACTTTCTGAGGTATTAAGGGAGCACTATCTGAGTCATTGAGGGAGCACTATCTGAGGTACTGAGGGAACGAGTTCTGAGGTATTCAGGAAGCACTCTCTGAGGTACTGAGGGAGAACTATCTGAGGTACTGAGTGAGAAATATCTGAGGTACTGAGGGTGCACTTTCTGAGGTATTTAGGGAGCACTTTCTGAGGTACAGAGTGAGAACTATCTGAGGTACTGAGGGAGAACTATCTGAGGTATTGAGGGAGCACTTTCAGAGGTATTGAGGGAGAACTATCTGAGGTATTGTCAGAGCACTATCTGAGGCAATGAGGGAGAACTATCTGAGGCATTGAGTGAGAACTATCTGAGGTATTGAGGGAGCACTTTCAGAGGTATTGAGGGAGAACTATCTGAGGTATTGTGGGAGCACTATCTAAGGTATTGAGGGAGAACTATCTGAGGTATTGAGGAGCACTATCTGAGGTATTGAGGGAGAACTATCTGAGGTATTGAGCAAGCACTTTCAGAGGTTCTGAGGGAGAACTATCTGAGGTATTGAAGGAGAACTATCTGAGGTATTGAGCGAGCACTTTCAGAGGTTCTGAGGAAGCACTATCAGAGGCACTGATGGAGAACTATCTGAGGTATTGATGGAGCACTTTCTGAGGTATTGAGGGAGCACTTTCTGAGGTAGTGATGGAAGACTCTCTGAGGTATTGAGGGAGCACATTCGAGGTATTGAGGGAGAACTACCTGAGATATTGAGCGAGCACTTTCTGAGGTACTGAGGAAGCACTATCTGAGGTATTGAGCGAGCACCTTCTGAGGTACTGAGGAAGCACTATCAGAGGTACTGATGGAGAAGTATCTGAGACATTGATGGAGCACTTTCTGAGGTACTGATGGAACACTCTCTGAGGTATTGAGGGAGCACTTTCGAGGTAATGAGGGTGAACTACCTGAGGTATTGAGGGAGCACTTTCTGAGGTACTGAGGGGATACTTTCTGAGGTATTGAGGGAGCACTATCTGACGTTCTGAGGTACTGAGGGACCACTTTCTGAAGTATTGAGGGAGCACTTTCTGAGGTATTGAGGCACCACTATCTGAGGTATGGAGGAAGAACTTTCTGAGCTATTGAGGGAGCACTTTCTGAGGTATTGAGGGAGCACTATCTGAGGGACTGAGGGAGCACTTTCTGAGGTATTGAGGAAGCACTTTCTGAGGTATTGAGAAAGCACATTCTGAGGTATTGAGGATGCACTTTCTGAGGTACGATGGAGCACTTTGAGGTATTGAGGGAGCACCATCTGAGGTCCTGAGGGAGCAAGTTCTGAGGTATTGAGGAAGCACACTCTGAGGTACTGAGGGAGAACTATCTGAGGTATTGAGGAAGCACTTTCTGAGGTATTTAGGGAACACAATCTGATGTATTGAGTGAGAACTATCTGAGGTAATGAGGGAGCACTTTCAGAGGTATTGAGGGAGAACTATCTGAGGTATTGAGGAGGCACTTTCTGAGGTATTGAGGGAACACAATCTGACGTACTGAGGAAGTACTAGCAGAGGTTCTGAGTGAGTACTATCTGAGGTACTGAGGGAGAACTTTATGAGGTATTGAGGGAGCACTTTCTGAGGTATGAGGGAGCACTATCTGAGGTGTTGAGCGAGCACTTTCAGAGGTTTTGAGGGAGAACTATCTGAGGTATTGAAGGAAAACTATCTTAGGTATTGAGGGAGCACTCTCTGAGGTATTGATGGAGCACGTTCTGAGGTATTGAGGTAGCACTTTCTGAGGTACTGAGGGGACACTTTCTGAGCTATTGAGGGAGCACTATCTGACGTACTGAGGAAGCACTATCAGAGGTACTGATGGAGAGCTATCTGTGGTATTGATGGAGCACTTTCTGAAGTATTGAGGGAGCACTTTCTGAGGTACTGATGGAACACTCTCTGAGGTATTGAGGGAGCACTTTCGAGGTATTGAGGGAGATCTACCTGATGTATTGAGGGAGCACTTTCTGAGGTACTGAGGAAGCACTATCTGAGGTGTTGAGTTAGCACCTTCGTAGGTACTGAGGAAGCATTATCTGAGGTACTGAGGGAGCACTATCTGAGGTACAGAGTGAGAACTATCTGAGGTACTGAGGGAGAACTATCTGAGGTACTGATCGAGCAGTTTCTGAGGTATTGATGGAGCACTTTCTGACGTACTGAGGAAGCACTAGCTGACGTTCTGAGTGAGTACTATCTGAGGTACTGAGGGAGCACTTTCTGACGTATTGAGGAAGCACTTTATGAGGTATTGAGGGAGCACTTTCTGAGGTACTGAGGGAGAACTATCTGAGGTATCGAGGGAGCACTATCTCAGGTATTGAGGGAGAACTATCTAAGGTATTGAGGAGCACTATCTGAGGTATTGAGGGAGAACTATCTGAGGTATTGAGCGAGCACTTTCAGAGGTTCTGAGGGAGAACTATCTGAGGTATTGAAGGAGAACTATCTTAGGTATTGAGGGAGCACCCACTGAGGTGTTGATGGAGCACTTTCTGAGGTACTGAGGAAGCATTATCTGAAATACTGAGGGAGCACTATCTGAGGTACTAAGGGAGAACTATCTGAGGTACTGAGGGACCACTTTCTGAAGTATTGAGGCAGCACTTTCTAAGGTATTGAGGCACCACTATCTGATGTATTGAGGATGCACTTTCTGAGGTATTGAGGGAGCACTATCTGAGGTATTGAAGGAGAATTATCTTAGGTATTGAGGGTGCACTCTCTGAGGTATTGATGGAGCACTTTCTGAGGTATTGAGGTAGCACTTTCTGAGTTACTGAGGGGACACTTTCTGAGGTATTGAGGTAGCACTATCTGACGTACTGAGGAAGCACTATCAGAGGTTCTGATGGAGATCTATCTGAGGTACTGAGGGAGCACTTCCTGAGGTACTGATGGAACACTCTCTGATGTATTGAGGGAGCACTTTCGAGGTATTGAGGGAGAACTACCTGAGGTATTGGGGGTGCACTTACTGAGGTACTGCGGAAGCATTATCTGAGATACTGAGTGAGAACTATCTGAGGTACTGAGGGACCAATTTCTGAGGTATTGAGGAAGCACTTTCTGAAGTATTGAGGGAGCACTTTCTGAGGTATTGAGGCACCACTATCTGAGGTATTGAGGAAGCACTTTCTGAGGTATTGAGGGAGCACTTTCTGAGGTATTGAGGGAGCACTATCTGAGGTATTGAGGAAGCACTTTCTGAGGTATTGAGGGAGCACTTTCTGAGGTATTGAGGAAGCACTTTCTGAGGTATTGAGGGAGCACTATCTGAGGTACTGAGGAAGCACTTTCTGATGTATTGAGGAAGCACTTTCTGAGGTATTGAGGGAGCACTTTCTGAGGTATTGAGGGAGCACTATCTGAGGTACTGAGGCAGCAAGTTCTGAGGTATTGAGGAAGCACACTCTGAGGTACTGAGGGAGAACTATCTGAGATATTGATGGAGCACTTTCTGAGCTACTGAGGGAGCACTATCTGAGGTACTGAGGGAGCACTTTCTGAGGTATTGAGGAAGCACTTTCTGAGGTATTGAGGGAACACAATCTGATGTATTGAGGAAGCACTTTATGAGGTATTGAGGGAGCACTTTCTGAGGTATTGAGGGAGAACTATCTGAGGTACTGAGGGAGAACTATCTGAGTTATTGAGGAAGCACTTTCTGAGGTACTGAGGGCGCACTCTCTGAGGTATTGAGGGAGCACTATCTGAGGTACTGAGGGAGAACTATCTGAGGTACTGAGTGAAAACTATCTGAGGTACTGACGGAGCACTTTCTGATGTATTAAGGGAGCACTATCTGAGGCATTGAGGGAGCAAGATCTGATGTACTGAGGGAGCACTTTCTGAGTTATTGAGGGAGCACTATCTGAGGTACTGAGGGAGAACTATCTGAGGTACTGAGTGAAAACTATCTGAGGTACTGAGGGAGCACTTTCTGATGTATTAAGGGAGCACTATCTGAGGCATTGAGGGAGCAATATCTGAGGTACTGAGGGAGCACTTTCTGAGGTATTTAGGGAGCACTTTCTGAGGTACAGAGTGAGAACTAGCTGAGGTTCTGAGTGAGTGCTATCTGAGGTACTGAGTGAGAACTATCTGAGGTATTGAGGGAGAACTATCTGAGGTATTGTGGGAGAACTATCTGAGGTATTGTGGGAGCACTATCTGAGGCATTGAGGGAGCACTATCTGAGGTATTGAGTGAACACTTTCTGAGGTACAGAGTGAGAACTAGCTGAGGTTCTGAGTGAGTGCTATCTGAGGTACTGAGGGAGCACTATCTGAGGTATTGAGGGAGAACTATCTGAGGTATTGTGGGAGAACTATCTGAGGTATTGTGGGAGCACTATCTGAGGCATTGAGGGAGCACTATCTGAGGTATTGAGTGAACACTTGCTGAGGTACTGAGGGAGAACTATCTGAGGTATTGAGGGAGAACTATCTGAGGTATTGTGGGAGCACTATCTGAGGTATTGAGTGAACACTTTCTGAGGTACTGAGGGAGAACTATCTGAGGTATTGTGGGAGCACTATCTGAGGTATTGAGGGAGAGCTATCTAACGTATTGAGGGAGAACTATTTGAGGTATTGAGGAGCACTATCTGAGGTATTGAGGGAGAACTATTTGAGGTATTGATCGAGCACTTTCAGAGGTTTTGAGGGAGAATTATCTGAGGTATTGAAGGGAAATATCTTAGGTATTGAGGGAGCACTCTCTGAGGTATTGATGGAGCACTTTCTGAGGTATTGAGGGAGCACCATCTGAGGTACTAAGGGAGCACTTTCTGATGTATTGAGGAATCACTTTCTGAGGTATTGAGGGAACATAATCTAATGTATTGAGGAAACACTTTATGAGATATTGAGGGAGCGCTTTCTGAGATATTGAGGGAACACTTTCTGAGATATTGAGGGAGCACTTTCTGAGGTATTGAAGAAGCTCTTTCTGAGGTATTGAGGGAACACAATCTGATGTATTGAGGAAGCACTTTATGAGGTCTTGAGGGAGAACTATCTGTGGTACTGAGGGAGAACTATCTGTGGTATTGATGGAGCACCTTCAGAGGTATTGAGGAAGCAGACTCTGAGGTACTGAAGGAGAACTATCTGAGGTATTAAGGGAGCACTATCTGAGGCATTGAGGAATCACTTTCTGAGGTATTGAGGGAACACAATCTGATGTATTGAGGAAGCACTTTATGAGTTATTGAGGGAGCATGTTCTGAGATATTGAGGGAGCACATTCTGAGGTACTGAGGGAGAACTATCTGTGGTATTGATGGAGCACTTTCTGAGGTATTGAGGAAGCACTTTCTGAGGTACTGATGGAGCACTTTCTGAGATATTGATGGAGCACTATCTGAGGCATTGAGGAATCACTTTCTGAGGTATTGAGGGAACACAATCTGATGTATTGAGGAAGCACTTTATGAGGTATTGAGGGAACAAGTTCTGAGGTATTAAGGAAGCACTATCTGAGGTATTGAGGGAACAAGTTCTGAGGTATTAAGGAAGCACTATCTGAGGTATTGAGGGAACAAGTTCTGAGGTATTAAGGAAGCACTATCTGAGGTACTGAGGGAGAACTATCAGAGGTACTGAGGGAGAACTATCTGAGGTAATGAGGGAGAACTTTCTGAGGTATTAAGGGAGCACTATCTGAGGCATTGAGGGAGCAATATCCGACGTACTGATGGAGCACTTTCTGAGGTATTTAGGAGCACTATCTGAGGTACTGAGTGAGAACTATCTGAGGTACTGAGGGAGAACTCTCTGAGGTACTGAGTGAGCAGTTTCTGAGGTTTTGAGGGAGCACTTTCTGACGTACTGAGGAAGCACTTGCTGAGGTTCTGAGTGAGTACTATATGAGGTATTGAGGGAGCACTTTCAGAGGTATTGAGCGATAACTATCTGAGGTATTGAGGGAGCACTATCTGAGGTATTGAGGGAGAATTATCTGAGGTATTGAGGAAGCACTATCTGAGGTATTGATGGAGCACTTTCTGAGGTATTGAGGTCGCACTTTCTGAGGTACTGAGGGAGCACTTTCTGAGGTATTGATGGAGCACTTTCTGAGGTATTGAGGGAGCACTTTCTGAGGTATTGAGGGATCACTTTCTGAGGTACTGAGGGAGAACTATCTGAGGTATTGAGGGAGCACTATCTGAGGTATTGAGGAAGCACTTTCTGAGGTACTGAGGGGAGACTTTCTGAGGTATTGAGGGAGCACTATCAAAGGTACTGATGGAGATATATCTGAGGTATTGAGGGAGCACTTTCTGAGGTACTGAGGGAGAACTATCTGAGGTATTGAGGGAGCACCTTCTGTGGTACTGAGGAAGCACTTTCTGAAGTATTGAGGGACCACATTCTGAGGTATTGAGGGACCACTATCTGTACACAAATCTTTGAAAGTTGCCACCCAGGTAAATAATGCTGTGAAGAAGGCATATAGTGTACTGGCTTTTATTGTTAGAGGAATTGAGTTCCGGAGTACTGAGGTCATGATGCAGTTGTATAAGACTCTGGTGCGGCCGCATCTGGAGTATTGTGTGCAGATTTGGTCGCCATACTATAGGAAGGATGTGGAGGCACTGGAACGGGTGCAGAGGAGGTTTACCAGGATGTTGCCTGGTATGGTAGGAAGATCGTATGAGGAAAGGCTGAGGCACTTGCGGCTGTTTTCATTGGAGAAAAGAAGGTTTAGCGGTGACTTGATAGAGGTGTACAAGATGATTAGGGGTTTAGATAGGGTCGACAGTGAGAATCTTTTTCCACGTATGGAGTCAGCTATTACAAGGGGGCATAGTTTTAAATTAAGGGGGGTAGGTATAGGACAGATGTTAGGGGTAGGTTCTTTACTCAGCGAGTCGTGAGTTCATGGAATGCCCTGCCAGTAGCAGTGGTGTACTCTCCCTCATTATGGGCATTTAAGCGGGCATTGGATAGGCATATGGAGGATAGTGGGCTAGTGTAGGTTAGGTGGGCTTGGATCGGCGCAACATCGAGGGCCGAATGGCCTGTACTGCGCTGTATTCTTCTATGTTCTATGTTCTATGTTCACTATCTGAGGTATTGAGGAAGCACTTTCTGAGGTACTGAGGGAGCACTTTCTGAGGTATTTAGGGAGCACTTTCTGAGGTACTGAGTGAGAACTATCTGAGGTACTGAGGGAGCACTTTCTGAGATATTGAGGGAGCACTTTCTGAGGTATTGAGGGAGCACTTCCTGAGGTACTGGGGGAGAACTATCTGAGGTATTGTGGGAGCACTATCTGAGGCATTGAGGGAGAACTATCTGAGGTATTGAAGGATCACTTTCAGAGGTATTGAGGGAGACTATCTGAGGTATTGAGGGAGCACTATCTGAGGTATTGAGGGAGAACTATCTGAGGAATTGAGGAGCACTATCTGAGGTATTGAGGGAGAACTATCTGAGGAATTGAGCGAGCACTTTCAGAGGTTTTGAGGGAGAACTATCATAGGTATTGAGGGAGCTCTCTCTGAGGTATTGAGGGTGCACTATCTGAGGTATTGAGGAAGCACTTTCTGAGGTATTGAGGAAGCACTTTCTGAGGTATTGAGGTAGCACTATCTGTACACAAATCTCTGAAAGTTGCCACCCAGGTAAATAGTGTGGTGAAGAAGGCATATAGCGTACTGGCTTTTATTGGTAGAGGAATTGAGTTCCGGAGTCCTGAGGTCATGTTGCAGTTGTAAAAGACTCTGGTGCGGCCGCATCTGGAGTATTGTGTGCAGATTTGGTCACCATACTATAGGAAGGATGTGGAGGCACTGGAACGGGTGCAGAGGAGGTTTACCAGGATGTTGCCTGGTATGGTAGGAAGATCGTATGAGGAAAGGCTGAGGCACTTGCGGCTGTTTTCATTGGAGAAAAGAAGGTTTAGGGGTGACTTGATAGAGGTGTACAAGATGATTAGGGGTTTAGATAGGGTCGACAGTGAGAATCTTTTTCCACGTATGGAGTCAGCTATTACAAGGGGGCATAGCTTTAAATTAAGGGGGGTAGGTATAGGACAGATGTTAGGGGTAGGTTCTTTACTCAGCGAGTCGTGAGTTCATGGAATGCCCTGCCAGTAGCAGTGGTGGACTCTCCCTCATTATGGGCATTTAAGCGGGCATTGGATAGGCATATGGAGGATAGTGGGCTAGTGTAGGTTAGGTGGGCTTGGATCGGCGCAACATCAAGGGCTGAAGGGCCTGTACTGCGCTGTATTCTTCTATGTTCCATGTTCTATGTTCACTATCTGAGGTATTGAGGAAGCACTTTCTGAGGTATTGAGGAAGAACTATCTGAGGTACTGAGGGAAAACTATCTGAGGTACTGAGAGAGCACTTTCTGAGGTATTAATGGAGCACTTTCTTAGGTATTGAGGGAGAACTACCTGAGGTATTAAGGGAGCACTTTCTGAGGTACTGAGGAAGCACTATCTGAGGTATTGAGGGAGAACTATCTGAGGTACTGTGGGAGCACTATCTGAGGTATTGAGGGAGCACTTTCTGAGGTATTGAGGGAGCACTTCCTGAGGTATTGAGGGAGCACTTCCTGAGGTACTGCGGGAGTACTTTCAGAGGTATTGAGGGAGAACTATCTGAGGTATTGAGGGAGCACTATCTTAGGTATTGACGGAGAACGATCTGAGGTATTGAGGGAGCACTATCTGAGGTACTGAGGGAGAACTATCTGAGGTATTGAGGGAGCCCTATCTGAGGCTTTGACGGAGAACTATCTGAGGTATTGAGGTAGCACTATCTGAGCTTCTGAGGAGAACTATCTGAGGTATTGAGGGAGCACTATCTGAGGCATTGACGGAGAACTATCTGAGTTATTGAGGGAGTCCTTTCAGAGGTTTTGAGGGAGAACTATCTGAAGTATTGTGGGATAACTATCTTAGGTATTTAGGGAGCAGTTTCAGAGGTATTGAGGGAGCACTGTCTGAGGTATTGATGGAGCACTTTCTGAGGTATTGAGGGAGCACTTTCTGAGGTACTGAGGGGACACTTTCTGAGGTATTAAGGGAGCACTTTCAGAGGTATTGAGGGAGAACTATCAGAGGTATTGAGGGAGCACTTTCTGAGGTATGGAGGGAGAACTATCTGAGGTACTGAGGGAGAACTATCTGAAGTATTGAGGGAGCACTTTCTGAGGTATTGAGGGAGCACTACCTGAGGTACTGAGGGAGCACTTTCTGAGTTATTGAGGGAGCACTTTCTGAGGTATTAAGGAAGCACTTTCTGAGGTATTGAGGGAGCACTATCTGAGGTGTTGAGGAAGCACTTTCTGAGGTATAGAGGAAGCACTTTCTGAGGTACTGAGGGAGCACTTTCTGAGATATTGAGGGAGCACTTTCTGAGGTATTGAGGGAGCACTTCCTGAGGTACTGGGGGAGAACTATCTGAGGTATTGTGGGAGCACTATCTGAGGCATTGAGGGAGAACTATCTGAGGTATTGAAGGATCACTTTCAGAGGTATTGAGGGAGACTATCTGAGGTATTGAGGGAGCACTATCTGAGGTATTGAGGGAGAACTATCTGAGGAATTGAGGAGCACTATCTGAGGTATTGAGGGAGAACTATCTGAGGAATTGAGCGAGCACTTTCAGAGGTTTTGAGGGAGAACTATCATAGGTATTGAGGGAGCTCTCTCTGAGGTATTGAGGGTGCACTATCTGAGGTATTGAGGAAGCACTTTCTGAGGTATTGAGGAAGCACTTTCTGAGGTATTGAGGTAGCACTATCTGTACACAAATCTCTGAAAGTTGCCACCCAGGTAAATAGTGTGGTGAAGAAGGCATATAGCGTACTGGCTTTTATTGGTAGAGGAATTGAGTTCCGGAGTCCTGAGGTCATGTTGCAGTTGTAAAAGACTCTGGTGCGGCCGCATCTGGAGTATTGTGTGCAGATTTGGTCACCATACTATAGGAAGGATGTGGAGGCACTGGAACGGGTGCAGAGGAGGTTTACCAGGATGTTGCCTGGTATGGTAGGAAGATCGTATGAGGAAAGGCTGAGGCACTTGCGGCTGTTTTCATTGGAGAAAAGAAGGTTTAGGGGTGACTTGATAGAGGTGTACAAGATGATTAGGGGTTTAGATAGGGTCGACAGTGAGAATCTTTTTCCACGTATGGAGTCAGCTATTACAAGGGGGCATAGCTTTAAATTAAGGGGGGTAGGTATAGGACAGATGTTAGGGGTAGGTTCTTTACTCAGCGAGTCGTGAGTTCATGGAATGCCCTGCCAGTAGCAGTGGTGGACTCTCCCTCATTATGGGCATTTAAGCGGGCATTGGATAGGCATATGGAGGATAGTGGGCTAGTGTAGGTTAGGTGGGCTTGGATCGGCGCAACATCAAGGGCTGAAGGGCCTGTACTGCGCTGTATTCTTCTATGTTCCATGTTCTATGTTCACTATCTGAGGTATTGAGGAAGCACTTTCTGAGGTATTGAGGAAGAACTATCTGAGGTACTGAGGGAAAACTATCTGAGGTACTTCAGAAAGAGCACTATCTGAGGTATTGAGGGAGCACTATCTGAGGTACTGAGGGAGAACTATCTGAGGTATTGAGGGAGCCCTATCTGAGGCTTTGACGGAGAACTATCTGAGGTATTGAGGTAGCACTATCTGAGGTTCTGAGGAGAACTATCTGAGGTATTGAGGGAGCACTATCTGAGGCATTGACGGAGAACTATCTGAGTTATTGAGGGAGTCCTTTCAGAGGTTTTGAGGGAGAACTATCTGAAGTATTGTGGGATAACTATCTTAGGTATTTAGGGAGCAGTTTCAGAGGTATTGAGGGAGCACTGTCTGAGGTATTGATGGAGCACTTTCTGAGGTATTGAGGGAGCACTTTCTGAGGTACTGAGGGGACACTTTCTGAGGTATTAAGGGAGCACTTTCAGAGGTATTGAGGGAGAACTATCAGAGGTATTGAGGGAGCACTTTCTGAGGTATGGAGGGAGAACTATCTGAGGTACTGAGGGAGAACTATCTGAAGTATTGAGGGAGCACTTTCTGAGGTATTGAGGGAGCACTACCTGAGGTACTGAGGGGACACTTTCTGAGTTATTGAGGGAGCACTTTCTGAGGTATTAAGGAAGCACTTTCTGAGGTATTGAGGGAGCACTATCTGAGGTGTTGAGGAAGCACTTTCTGAGGTATAGAGGAAGCACTTTCTGAGGTACTGAGGGAGCAATTTCTGAGGTATTGACGGAGCACTATCTGAGGTACTGAGGGAGCACGTTCTGAGTTATTGAGGAAGCACTATCTGAGGTTCTGAGGGAGAACTATCTGAAGTATTGATGGAGCACTTTCTGAGGTATTGAGGGAGCACTATCTGAGGTACTGAGGGAGCACTTTCTGAGGTATTGAGTAAGCACTTTCTGAGGTACTGAGGGACCACTTTCTGAGGTATTGAGGGAGCACTTTCTGAGGTACTGCGGGACCAAGTTCTGAGGTATTGAGGGAGCACTTTCAGAGGTTTTAAGGCAGAACTATCTGACGTATTATGGGATAACTATCTTAGGTATTTAGGGAGCAGTTTCAGAGATATTGAGCGAGCACTGTCTGAGGTACTGAGGAAGCACTATGTGAGGTACTGAGGGAGAACTATCTGAGGTACTGTGGGAGCACTTTCTGAGGTACTGAGGGGACACTTTCTGAGGTATTAAGGGAGCACTTTCAGAGGTATTGAGGGAGAACTATCAGAGGTATTGAGGGAGCACTTTCTGAGGTATTGAGGGAGTACTATCTGAGGTACTGAGGGAGAACTATCTGAGGTAGTGAGGGAGCACTATCTGAGCTATTGAGGAAGCACTTTCTGAGCTACTGAGGGAGCACTTCCTGATGTATTGAGGGGACACTTTCTGAGGTATTGAGTGATCACTTTCTGAAGTATTGAGGGAGCACGTTCTGAGGTATTGAGGGAGCACTTTCTGAGGTATTGAGGGAGAACTATCTGAGGCACCGAGGGAGAACTATCTGAGATATTGAGGAAGCACTTTCTGAGGTATTGAGTGAGCACTTTCTGAGGTATTCAGGGAGCACTTTCTGGGGTATTGAGGGAGCACTTTCTGAGGTATTGAGGGAGCACTTTCTGAGGTATTCAGGGAGCACTTTCTGGGGTATTGAGGGAGCACTCTCTGAGGTACGGAGGGAGTATTTTCTGAGGTATTGAGGAAGCACTCCCTGAGGTATTGAGGGAGAACTATCTGAGGTTCTGAGGGAGAACCATCTGAGGTCCTGTGGGAGCACTTTCTTAGATATTGCTGGAGCACTATCTGAGGTACTGAGGGGACACTTTCTGAGGTATTAAGGGAGCACTTTCAGAGGTATTGAGGGAGAACTATCAGAGGTATTGAGTGATCACTTTCTGAAGTATTTAGGGAGCACTATCGGAGGTATTGAGGGAGCATTTACTGAGGTACTGAGGGAGCATTTTCTGAGGTATTGAGGGAGCACTATCTGAGGTATTGAGGGAGCACTATCTGAGGTACCGAGGGAGCACTATCTGAAGTACTGAGGGAGCACTATCTGAGGTACTGAGGGAGAACTATCTGAGGTACTGAGGGTGCACTATCTGGCGGTACAGAGTGCAGAGGGTAGAAAGGAACAGATGCAATTCCCTGATAATTTCCTCAGGGTCCCCGGGGCACTCTGGTGTCGTAATTTGAAATGGAAGCCACTCCCCATTTCAGCAGATCCAGATCATTTCACACAATCAGTGAAAAATAACAGCAGCATGTGTCTGAAACATGGTTTGGGGGAAAACTTTCATCAATCTATTGTTACTCGTTTCTTGGAGACATTTTAGAAAATCAGGCACCCAAACAGACTAACGCTGTCGATGCAAGAGCTGGTGCACAGGAAGATCCAACAAGTCTCTGCAGCTGCTGTCTGTCCCCCTGGAGCAGTCATCATGTGAGATCATGGCTCAGTCCTCGGAGATATCATTTCTCCAGCAACACCCCGACAATGCCTTTACAGCTGTGTGTGTGTGTGTGTGTGTGAGAGAGAAACAGTCAGCTAGAGAGAGAGAGACTGTCCGTGTTTGTGTGTGTGAAAGAGTGGATGCATGTGTATCTCTGTGTGTCTGTATATGTGTGCGTGAGAGAGAAAGTGCATGTTCATGTGAGAGTGTGTGGCTGTGTGTGTGTTTGACGGTGTGTGTCTCTGTTGCATGTGTGTGAGTGAGGGTGTGTGTGAGAGAGTGTGTATGTGTGTGTATGTGTGTGAGAGTGTGTCTGTGTGTATGTGTGTGTGAGTGTGTCTGTGTGTGTGAGAGTGTGTCTGTGTGTGAGAGAATGTATCTGTGTGTCTATGTGTGTGTGTGTGTCTGTGTGTGCATGTGTCTGTGTGTCTATGTGTGTGTATGACAGTTTGTCTTGTGTGCTAGAGAGTGTGTATGTGTGTGTGAGAGAGTGTGTGTCTGTGTGCATGTGTGTGAGAGTGTGTCTATGTGTATTTGATGGAGTGTGTATCTGCTTGTGTAAGTGTGTGAGAGAGAGTGTAACTGTGTGTTTTTGTATGTGTGAGAAAGAGTGTCTGTGTGTGTTTGAGAGATCGTGTGTCTGTCTGTGTGTATGTGTGTGAGAGAGAGTGTGTGTGTGAGAGACAGAGAGTGTGTGAGAGAGAGAGAGTGTGTCTATGTGCGTGAGAGTGAGTAGGTGTGTGAGAGAATAAGAATGTGTGTGTGAGAGTGTGTGTGTAAATGAGAGAGCGTGTGTATATGTGTGTGTGAGAGAGAGTGTGTGTCTGTGTGTGCATGAGAGAGAGTGTCTGTGTGTGTGAGAGAGAGTGTTTCTGTGAGAGAGAGAGAGTGTGTCTGCATGTATGTGTGAGAGAGCGTGTCCATGTGTGTATTTGAGGGAGCGTATGTCTGTCCGTGTATGTGTGTGAGAGAGAAAGTGTGTGCTTGTGTGTGTATGTGTGTGTGAGAGAGTTGTGCCTGTGTGTATGTGTTTGTGAGAGTGTGTCTGTGTTTGTGTTTGAGGGAGTGTGTGTGTGTGTGTGTGTGTATGTATGTAAACGAGCCAATCTTATTGGGTGCCCGTGAATATAAAATCCAGCTGCTGTTTCAGATGAATTGGTCCTTGTGTCTCCAAAGACACAAAAGCTGTAAGAGTGACTTAACTGGGGGAAAGAGAGTGCTGTTCATTCCAGTGGGGATTCATCCAGTAAACCTTCCCCACACACTAACATCCCTCTGGCAATGCAGTGACTAGTCCTGCACACAGTGCTCCAGGTACAAACCAATGTAATGTCACCATAGCCTTACCAGAGCATGGGACAGCTCCTCATTACAGAGCGGTGTCTGGTGGGGATGTAAACAGAGGGTCACCATGGCCCAGCTGAGGGGAGAGGTTTGGAAGGAGAGTCCTTCAGAGTAATTCTAGCTGGTGTGTTAAGCTAACTGCCCAGCCAACTGAGCTAACCAACCTCACTCCAGAGGCATGCCCTGTATAACCCACTCATCGCCAGCCTGCACCTCAATAGGAGCAGGAGCAAGGCCATTCGGCCCCACCCTAACCCAGAAGGGAGAGCACGGGAAGCTGATGAAGGAAACAAGCCCCTCCCATGTGGCCGTCTGAAATGGAGCTGGAGGACAGAGCACATCTGGCCTGCTGTTTGCTTCCCCGAGACTGGCCTACTCCACCTTACATTGAGAGACTGAGGGGAACTTCAAGGAGATTTCACTGCTCACTGAGAGGCTGCAACTCCATTCCAAATCAGGCTGGTTCCCTCCGAGACTCACGGAAGAGGGCATCCCTCTACAGATCAGGCCCTTGTGTAGTTATAACCTCCAGTGTGGGGGCCAAGAGCTGGGAGGTAGTGTTATGAACATAAGACCATCTGAAATAGGAACAGCAGACCATCCAGCCCCTCGAGCCTGCTCTGGGATTCAATAGGATCGTGGATGATTCAACATTCGATTTGGGAGCTGAAACTAGGACAATACAGAGACAGAGAATCAAATTATTCTGCCATGAGGAATCATCTGACGAAAGCACACACACATATACACACACAAACGGACACACACACACACAGAGACACACATACACACACACACACACAGACACAGACACACACACACAGACACACACACACACAGACACACACACACAGACACACACACGCAGACACACAGACACACACACAGACACACACACACGCAGACACACAGACTCACACACAGACACACACACTCACTTACACACACACACATACCACACACACACAGACACACACACACACACACACACATATACACACACACACACAAACACACAGTGGGATTCAGGCCGTCTGTGGGAACGGGGAGAGACAAAGGAGCAAAATGCTAGAGAGGGATCTGATCCCACAGATTTCACTGCTTCCCTCTCTCTCTGCAGCTCTCATGTCTATTTCTGTGTTCCCAGTTCTCTCTCCCACATCTTTCCTTCAATCCCTATCTCTCAACATCCTTCACATCTCTGTCCAATGTACATTTCCCAGTGTTCTGCAAATCTCTCTCTGCATCTGTCTGACAGCTCTGTGGGATCTTGCTATTCCTGTCTGTACATCACTCTAGCCACATCACAGCCCCCACCACCACCCCACTCTCTCAGCTCTATCTCTCTGCTGCAGCTCCTCTCTCTCTCTCTCTCTCTCTCTCTCTCTGTCCTATCTCTCTCCCTGGGATTTCCATCTTGCTGTCTGCCTGAACTTCTCTCCCTGTCTTTCTCTCCCCATTTTCACCTTGTATCTGTCTGACATTGTATTTTTCTTCCTGGAGATTCACTCTCTCTCTCTGTCCTGCTCTCTCTCAGTTCTTCTCACTTCCTCTCCCCCTTCCCCCCCGCCTGTCTTTGTCTTGTTCTCTCCCTCCCTCACGCTGTCTGTCCGTCCATCTCTCTTTCTCTCCGGTAGTTTCTCTCCCTCTTTCTCCCTGGACCCCTCTGCTCTGTCCCAGTGACTGGGGAAGGGGCATTGGGAAGAGTTTGCCTCAGTGCCTGGTCTCTCCCAGGATTTACCCCGACTGTGGGGAGGGAGTGAATGGAAGGAACATGAAGTACTTTTCTGAGTGCATCTGAAAAAGAGAAAAAGGGAAAGAGAAAGGGAGAGTGACAAAAAGAGAGAGACATGGAGAGAGTGGAGATGGAGAAAGTGGAGAGAGAGAAATGGGCAGTGAGAGTCAGGGAGGTGGAGTGAGAAAAGGACAGAGTGAGAGAGACAGGGAGAGAGAGAGAGTGAGAAGGACATATATGGAGGGAGAAGGACAGTGTGTGTACTTGGCGATGGTTTTAGAGTGGGATCTTGCTGTGCATTACAGCAGTCAGTGTCAAAAGGCGAGTTAGACTCTGCACTATGTCCTTCAGCCCAGGGGCTGTGAGTCTGCATGGGAAGGGGGAGAGTGGGAGACACGGAGGGAATGGGACAGCCAGAGACAGGGGGAGGGTTTGATGGGGTTTTGGGGTTGGTGGAGAAAGGAGGGGCTGTTGTCATAGAGAGATGGAGGGAGGGATAGCATGTGATGCAAAGTCTGAGACAAGGTGGAGAAGAGGTCTCCACACGAAGGATAGTCAATGAGGCCATTCAGGGGCCAATCCTGAGGATCCTGAACCGGACCAGGATCATTTAATGGGGCAGGGGACATAATGGGCAGAAAGGACTCCATCTGTGATGCAAACCTTCTGTAATTCTTGGGCTGGGATCTTGCTGTACATTAAAACAAGTCACAGGTCAGTCAACCCAGACACATTTACCGGTGTGAGAAAGTGAGGACTGCAGATGTTGGAGAGTCAGAGTTACAAAGTGAGGAGCTGGAGAAGCACAGCAGGTCAGCAGGACAGTCAATGGTTCAGGCCTGACCTGCTGGGCTTTTCCAGCTCCACACTTTTCCACTCAACTCCCTCTGCCCCAGGGAGTGGGGCTCACAGCAATGTTGGGGGGGGGGGGGGCAGCAAAATATTTGATGGGGGCACAGTTGGTGAGGTAGGTATTTTGGAGGGAAGGTATTTGGGGAAGGGAATAAATTTGGGAGGAGAGTGAAAATGATGGGCAATTGTTTTTAGGGGGTTCAAAATTGGGTGAGCACGTTCAGGTCTGAAGTAAAGCAAAGAGAAAGGGAGGTTGAGAAAAAGAGAGAGAGGTAGAGAGAGTGGGGATGGAGAAGGGGGATGAGAGAAAGATGGGGCAGAGACAGACAGTGAGACGGAGGGTGTGAGAGAAAGGCAGATTGAGAGAAAGAGACAGACAGGGAGAGAGAAGGACAAAGAGAGAAGGGGAAGTCAGACTGAGAGAAACAGGCGTTGAAGCATGGACAGACTGAAGGGGGGACACTCAGTATTCCAGTTGGTTCCTGCTCCCTCTCTCTCAATGGTTTTTCACACTCCCTCTCTCCCATGCTCTTGGGGTTTCCTTCAGCTTGTCTCTCTCCCTCTCTCTCTCCCTCTCTCTGGATGGTGAGCTGGTCTCTGTCCCTTGCCATGTTGGTCACCTCAGAAAGCCTCCAGAAAATTCAAGAGATCAGTCTGCAGGTGATCCCTGGTTTTGTTCATTTCTGGATGGTTTCCCAGAACTTTCTATACTTCTGGCCCATTCGGAGAATCCGTTAATAGTTTGAAGCGTTGCTGATCATTTGGATGGCTTGTTCCTGTTAGTTTCTTTGTGTAGCAGGACCCGGTGCCTTCCTATCTGGGCCCTCCTTTGTTTGGTGGAGACGTTGTTAGGGATATGTCTGCCCAGGGGAACTGTTGCCTTATGCTGATGGGATAACCATCTGGCTGCTGTCTGGCTTTTGTGATTTGGGAGTATAACTTGTCCAATATACCCAGCATCTCTTGGCTGTCTATCTGTGTTTTAGCAAGGAGGCCGCAACACTTCACCCATTCCCCCTCCCCCACCCAGTCTTTTGAATAGAAAGAAGCTTATACAATGAATTACAAACCTAATTTTAAAAGCTGGTTATGTTTGTTGTCAGAGTAGCCTGATGTTTCAGCGAAATACACTTTGTACAGTGGTCAAACCGATTGTCATACGGCTGATAAGTGATATCATAGAATCCCTACAGAGCAGAAACAGGCCCTTCAGCCCATCGAGTCCACAATGACCCTCTGAAGAAATTCCAACTCAGATTCATCCCCTGATGATATCTCTGAAACCCTGCATTTCCCGTGGCTATTCCAGCTAACCTGAATATCCCTCGACACTATGGGCAATCTGTCAAAAATGTTCAGATGCAGGGAGAATGTACAAACTCCACACAGACAGTCGCTCAGGAGTGGAATCAAACCCAGGTCTCTGTTGCTGTGAGGCAACAGTGCTAACCACTGAGCGACTGTGGCACTTGTAACTGTTTCGACAAAACATATTCCATTCTGAGAATCCATGCAGAATTGTGATGCATAGCCAACATCCAGTGAGCAGAATAAATGCAAGGGAATGAGACCTGCTGGCTCAAACGCCTGGAATTCCCTCCCTCAGAACATTGTGGGTCCACCACCTGCAACAGTTCAAGGAGGCAGCTCACCACCAAAACCAGCTCCCGAGCAGCTACGGACAGGCAGTCAATACTGGGCCCAGCCAGGAACACTCAAACGCTGCAAATGAATGAAACTGAAGTGATCACCCGGGGAGTTCCATCTACCTTCCAGCCCCTGGGGGTGTGTTCGGGTATTATTCACCATGACCGTACCCATCTGTTGCAGCCTGCAATCCTAACCACAGGTATCCCGAGATATATCATGGTGAGTGCGGTTAGGGACACAGCCGATGTGGTCCTCTCTCTCTCTCACTCCTCTCTCTATCTCACCCCTCTCTCTATCTCTCTCCCTCAGCGCTTCTCTATCACACCACTTCTCTCTCTCTCAGCCCTCTCTCACTCTCACCCCTCTCTCTCTCACCCTCTCTCTCTTACCCCTCTCTCTCTCACACACCCCCTCTCTCTCACCCTCTCTCTCTTATCCCTCTCTCTTCTCACTCCTCTCTCTCTCTCTCTCCCTCAGCGCTTCTCTCTCACACCGCTTCGTTCTCTCTCAGCCCTCTCTCACTCTCATCCCTCTCTCTCTTACCCCTCTCTCTTCTCACACGTCTCTCTCACTCTCCCTCAGCGCTTCTCTCACAAACCACTTCTCTCTCTCTCTCACCCCTCTCTCTCCCACCCCCCTCTCTCTCACCTCTATCTCACCCTCTCTCTCACCCCATCTCTCTTGCACCCTCTCTCACCCCCTCTCTCTCAGGCCCTCTCCTTCAGCCCCCCTCTCTCTAACCCCTCTCTCTTACAGACCTCTCTCTCAACCCCCTTTCTCTCACACCCCCTCTCTCTCACCCTCTCTCTCACCCCTTTCTCTCTCACCCCTTCTCTCTCACCTACTCTCTCTCACGCCCTCTATCTCAGGCCCTCTCTCTCTCTCTTGCACCCTCTCTCTCAACCTCTCTTTGTGTCACACCCTTCTCTCTCTCTCACCCTCTCTCTCTCTTACCCCTCTCTCTCACACCGCTTCTCTCTCTCACCCTCTCTCTCTGTCAGCCTGTCTCTCTCTCTCACCCCTTATCTCTCTCACATCCCCTTGCTCCCTCACTCCTCTCTCTTTCACCCCTCTATCTGTCACCCCTCTCTCTCAACCTTCTCTCTCTAACCCGTCTCTTCCTCTCTCACACCTCTCTCTCTCAGCCTCTCTCTCTCACGCCTTCTCTCTCCCTCTCTTTGGCAGCCCTTCTCTCTCTCAGCCCCTCTCTCTCTCCCCAGTCTCTCCCACCCTGATCTCTCTCACAGTCCCTCTCTCTCTCATCCCTCGCTCTCTCTCATCCCTCTCTCTCTGATCCCTCTCTCTCTGACCCCTCTCTCTCACACCCTCTCTGTCAGGCCCTCTCTCTCTCTCTTGCACCCTCTCTCAACCTCTCTTTGTGTCACACCCTTCTCTCTCTCTCACCCTCTCTCTCTTACCCCTCTCTCTCACACCGCTTCTCTCTCTCACCCTCTCTCTCTGTCAGCCTGTCTCTCTCTCTCTCACCCCTTATCTGTCTCACACCCCTCTCTCTCCCTCACCCCTCTCTCTCTCTCACCCCTCTCTCTTTCACTCCTCTCTCTCTCTCACTCTCTCGCTCTTACCCATCTCTCTCTCTTACACACCTCTCTCTCTCTCACGCCTTCTCTCTCACGCCTTCTCTCTCACCCTCTCTTTCACAGCCCCTCTTTCTCAGCTCTTCTCTCTCTCATCCCTTTCTCTCTCATCCCACTCTCTCACACCTCTCTCTCACCTCCTCTCTCACACCCTCTCTCTCACACTCTCAAACTCTCTTACCCCTCTCTCTCTCACACCGCTTCTCTCTCTCTCACCCGTCTCTCACTCTCACCCCTTTCTCCCTCTCTCATACCACTCTCTCTCAAGCCCTCTCTTTCAGCCCATTGCTCTCTCACCCCCCCCCCCCCCACACACCTCTCTCTTAACCCAGTCGCTCTCACACTCCTCTCTCTCTCTCTCTCTCTCACCCTCGCTCTCACCCCCCTCTCTCTCAGGCCTTCTCTTTCAGCCCCCTCTCTCTCACACACCCTTCTCTCTCTCTCACCCTGTATCTCTCTCATCCCCTCACTCTTACCCCTCTCTATCTCACACACCTCTATCTCACCCATTCTCTCTCACCTCTGTCTCTCTCACACACCCTCTCTCTCTTACCCCCTCTCTCACACACCTCTCTCTCACACCCTCTCTATCACCCCCCCACACCCTCTCTCTCTCATACCTCTCTCTCACCCCTTCTCTCTCACCCCTCTCTCTCACCCCTCTCTCAGGCCCTCTCTTTCAGCCCCTCTCACTCTCTCATCCCTCTCTCTCACCCTCACTCTCTCACCCCTCTCTATCTCACCCTCCTCTCTCTCACCCTCTCTCTCTCTCACTCATTCTCTCTCACCCCCTCTCTCAGGCCCTCTCTCTCACCCCTCTCTCATCCCGCTCTCCCTCTCACATCTTTCTCTCTCATCCCTCTCTTATACCCTCTCTCACCGCCCCCCTCTCACCCCTCTCTCTCACCCCCTCTCTCTCACCCCCTCCCTCTCACACCCCTCTCTTTCAAACCTCTTTCTCACACTCCCTCTCTCTCACCCCCTCCCTCTCACACCCCTCTCTCTCTCACGCCCTCTCTCTTACCCCCTCTCTCTCACCCCTCTCTCTCTCTCACCCCCTCTCTCCCTCACCTCGCTCTATCTGTCTCCCCTCTCTCTCTCTCCCCTCTCTCACTCTCCCACACCCTCTCTTTCTTAGCCCTCTCACTCTCTTACCCCCTCTCTCTCATGCCTCTCTCTCACCTTCTCTCTCTCACCTATTCTTTCTCTGCCTGTCTCTCTCTCACCCCCTCTCTCTTTCTCACCTGCTCTCTTCCACTCCGATCTCTCTCACACACGCTCTCTCACCCCTCTCTCTCTCACCCCTCTCTCTATTACCTCTTTCTCTCTCTCACACACCACTCTCTCTCTCAGAACACTCTTGCTCTACCCAGTCTCTCCCAACCTGATCTCTCTCACTCACCTTCTCTCTCACGCCTCTCTCTCTTACACCTCTCTATCTCACCCCCTCTCTCTCTCAGACCCTCTCTCTCTCACCCTCTCACTGTCTTTCACCCCTCTCTCTCTTACCTCTCCCTCTCACCCCCTTTCTCTCACACGTCTCTCTCTTTCAGCCCTTCTCTCTCTCTCACCACCCCCTCACAGACCTCTCTCTCAACCCTCTGTCTCTCTCACACACCTCTCTCTCTCACCCTCTCTCTCACCCCCTTCTCTCTCTCACCCCCTTCTCTCTCTCTCACCCTCTCTCTAACCCCTCTCTCACTAACCCCTCTCCCTCTTAACCCTCTCTCTCTCACACACATCTCTCTCACCCTTTCTCTCTCACCCCTCTCTTTTACCCCCCTCTCTCTCACACACTCTCACTCACCACTTCTCTCTCACTGCCTCTCTCATCCCCCTCTTTCAGGCTATCTCTTCCAGCCCCTCTCACTCTCTCACCCCTCTATCTCTCTCACCCTTTCTCTCTCACCCCCTTCTCTCTCATACCCTCTCTCTCAGGCCCCCTCTCTCTCTCACCCCTCTCTCTCTCACCCCTCTCTCTCACTCCTCTCTCTCACACCCCTCTCTCCCACATCCCCCTCTCTCTCACACACCCCTCTCCCTCACACACCCCTCTCCCTCACACACCCGTCTCCCTCACCCCCTCTCTCTCACACACCCCTCTCCCTCACCCCCTCTCTCTCACACCCTCTCTCTCACCCCCTCTCTCTCACCCCCTCTCTCTCACCCCCTCTCTCTCACCCCTCTCTCTCTACTCCCTCTCACCCCCTCTCTCTCATCCCCTCTCTGTCACACACCCCTCTCTTTCACCCCTCTTTCTCACACACCCCCTCTCTCACCCCTTCACTCTCGCACCCCTCTCTCTCACCCTTCTCTCTCTCTCACCCCCTCTCTCCCTCACCCCGCTCTATCTGTCATCCCCTCCCTCTCTCCCCTCTCTCTCATCCCCTCACTCTCACACCCTCTCTTTCTTAGCCCTCTCACTCTCTCACCCCTCCCACTCTCACCACTCTGATTCTCTCTCACCCCTCCCACTCTCACCACTCTCATTCTCTCTTACCCCTCTCTCTTTCACCCCCTCTCTGTCTTACCCCTCTCTCTCACCCCCTCTCTCACACCCTCTCTCTCCCCTATTCTCTCCCCCCTTTCTCTCCCCCACTCTGACTCACCCCCTTTCTCTTTCTCACCCCAATCTTTCCCATCCCCTCTCTCTCTCACACTCTCTCAGCCTTCTGTCTCTCTCCCCTCTCTCTCTCTTACCCCCTCTCTCACGACTCTCTCTTACCTTCTCACTCTCACCCTCTCTTTCTCTGCCTGTCTCTCACACCCCGCCACTCTCTCACCCCTCTCTCTCTCTCACCCTTTCTCTCTCAACCTTCTCTCTCATTACCCCTCCCTCTCTCACCTCTCTCTCTCCTACCACTCTCTCTTACACCTCTCTCTGTCTCTCACCTCTGTCTCTCACCCTCTGTCTCTCACTCCTTCTCTCCCACCCTCTCTTTCAGCCCCTCGCCCTCACACCCCTCTCTCTCTCACACACCTCTCTCTCAACCCACTGTCTCTCTCAACCCCTCTCTCTCTCACCCCTGTCTCTCTTACCCCCGCTCTCCCTCACATCCCTCTCCCTATCTTACCCATTCTCTCTCACCCCCTCTGTCAGGCCCTCTCTCTCTCATTCCCCCCTCTCTCTTACACCCCTCTCTCTGTCACACCCCATCTCTCTCACTCCCCTCTCTCTCACCTCTCTCTCTCACCTCTCTCACTCTTACACCCCTCTCTCTGTCACACCCCTCTCTCTCACCCCTCTCACTCTCTCACATCTCTCTCTCTCATCCCCCTTTCCCAACCCCTCTCTCTCACCCCCTCTCTGTTACACCCCATCTCTCTCACCTGCTCTTTCTTTGTCACTCACTCTCTCTCTTTCTCACTTACACTCTCTATCTTTTTGACTCACTCTCTCTCTTTCTCACCCTCTCTCTCTCTCACCCCTTCTCTCTCAACTCCTCTCTTTCTTCCGCCCTCTCTCTCCCCTCTCTCCCTCACTGTCACTCACCCCCTTTCTCTTTCTCACCCGCTCTCTCCCCCACCACAATCTTTCTCATCCTCCCTCTCTGTCTCACCCTCTCACCCTTATCCCTCTTTCCCCCTCTCTCTTACCCCATCTCTCTCTCACCTCTCTCTCACCTTCTCTCTCTCACCCTCTCATTCTCTGCCTGTCTCTCTCTCACACCGTCTCTCTTCCTCACCCCCTCTCCCTTCCACTCCGATCTCTCTCATACCCCCTCTCTCTCACCACTCTCTCTCACCACTCTCTCTCACCACTCTCTCTCACCCCTCTCTCTCACACCCCCTCTCTCTCACACCCACTCTCTCTCTCACCCCTCTCTCTCTCACACCCCCTCTCTCTCACACCCACTCTCTCTCTCACCCCTCTCTCTCTCACACCCCCTCTCTCTCACACCCCTCTCTCTCACACCTCTCTCTCTCGCCCCTCTCTCTCACACCCCTCTCTCTCTCACCCCTCTCTCTCACCCCCCTCTCTCCACCCTCTCTCTCACACCCCCTCACTCTCACACCCCTCTCTCTCACCCCTCTCTCTCTCACACCCCTCTCTCTCTCACCCCTCTCTCTCACCCCCCTCTCTCCACCCTCTCTCTCTCAGCCCCCTCCCTCTCTCCCCAGTCTCTCCCACACTGATCTCTCTCACACACCTTCTCTCACATGCATCTCTCTCTCACCCTCTCTCTCTCCAACCCCTCTCTCTCTCTCATTCCCCTATCTCTATCTCACCCCCTCTCTCTCAGCCCCTCTCTCTCTTTCACACCCCTCTCTCTTACCTCCCTCTCACCCTCTCTCTCTCACCCTCTGTCTCTCATCTTTGTCTCTCTAACTCAGCCTGTCTCTCTCACCCCCGTCACTTTCTCACCCACTCTCTCTTCCACCCCGATCTCTGTCTCACACCCTCTCTCTCCCTCACCCTTCTCTCCCTCTCACCCTCTCTCTCTCTTGCCCGTCTCTCTCTCTCCCTCTCTCTTAACCCTCTCTCTCACCCCCTCTCTCACACCTCCTCTCTCTCACCCCCTCTTTCTCACCTCCTCTCTCTCATCCCCTCTCTCTCACCCCTTCTCTCTCACCCCTCGCTTTCACCCTCTCTCTCTCTCAGCCTGTCTCTCTCTCACCCCCTCTCTCTTTCACACCCGCTCTCTCTTCCACCCCGATTTCTCTCACACAAGATCTCTAACTCACCCCTCTCTCTCTCACTCACCCCTCTTTCTCTCTCACCCCTTCTTTCTCACATCCTCTCTCTCTCCCACCCGTCCATTTCTTAACCCCCTCTCTCACCTCTCTCTCACACCCTCTCTCTCCCACCCCATCTCTCTCACCCCTTCTCTCTCATACCGTCTCTCTCCCACCCCATCTCTCTCACCCCTTCTCTCTCACTCCCTCTCTCTCACGCCCAATCTTTCAGCCCCTCTCTCACTCTCCCTTCCCTCTCACACACCTCTCTCTCATCCTCTGTCTCTCACTCCTCTCTCTCTTACCACTCTCTCTCTCTCACCCCTCTCTCTCTTACACCCCTCTCTCTGTCACACCCCTCTGTCTCACCCCTCTCACTCTCTCGTACCTCTCTCTCTCATCCCCCTCTCTCACACCCTCTCTCTCACCCCCTCTTCATCTCCTCTCTCTCATCCCTCTCTCTCTCACCCCTTCTCTCTCACCCCTCTCTTTCATCCTCTCTCTCTCAGCCTGTCTCTCTCTCTCACCCCCTCTCTCTTTCACACCCGCTCTCTCTTCCACACCGATTTCTCTCACACAAGCTCTCTAACTCACCCCTCTCTCTCTCACTCACCCCTCTCTCTCTCACCCTTCTCTCTCTCCCCCTCTCTCTCACATTCCCCTCTCTCTTGCCCTCTCTCACTCCTACGGCTCTCTCTCTTAGACCTCTCTCTCTCACATCTCTCTCTCACCCTCTCTCTCACCCCCTCTCTCTCACATCCTCTCTCACCCTCTCTCTCTCCTACCCGTCCATTTCTTACCCCTCTCTCTCACCTCTCTCTCTCAAACCTTCTCTCTCACCCCTTCTCTCTCACTCCCACTCTTTCAGCCCCTCTCTCTCACTCTCCCTTCCCTCTCACACACCTCTCTCTCATCCTCTGTCTCTCTCTCCTCTCTCTCTTACCACTCTGTCTCTCACCCCCGTCTCTCTCTTATCCCTCTCTCTTACCCCTCTCTCTCCACTGCTCCTCTCTCTCACACCGCTTCTCTCTCTCACCCTCTCTCTCTCACCCCCTCTCTCTCTTTCAACCCCTGTCTCTCACCCCTCGCGCTTTCACCCCTCTCTCTCTCACTCCCTTTCTGTCTCACCACCCCCTCTCTCAAACCCCCTCACTCTCTCATCCCCTCACTCTCTCACACCCACACTCTCTCACCTCCTCTCTCTCAATCCCTCTTTCTCACCCCCCTCTCTCTCACCCCTCTCTCTCTCCACCTATCTCTCACCCACCTCTCATCACCGCCCCGTCTCTCAACCCCTCTCTCTCACCCCCCTCTCTCTCCCACCTCCATCTCTCTAACCTATCTCTCTCTCTCATCCCCACCCCTCTCTCTCTCAACCCCCCCTCTCTCTCACCCCTCTCTCTCTCCCACCTCCCTCTCTCTAACCTATCTCTCTCTCAACACCCCCTCATCCCCTCTCTCTCACCACCCTCTCTCTCACCCCCCTCTCTCTCACTCCCTCATTCTCTCAACCCCTCTCTCTCAACCCCTCTCTCACCCCTCCCGCTCTCACCCCTCTCTCTCACCACCCCCTCTCTCAACCCCCCTCACTCTCATATCCCCTCAGTCTCTCACACCCTCAATCTCTCACGCCCTCTCTCTTTCTCAAACCATCTCTCTCCCCCCTCTCTTCCCCACTCTCTCACCCCTCTCTCTCACCCCCTCTCACACCCTTTCTCTCTTACCCAGTGCTCTCTCTAACCCCTCCGCCTCTCACCCCTCTCGCTCACCCCCTCTCTCTCACTCACTCTCTCAATCACAACCTCTCCTTCTCACTCCACTCTCACTCTTACCCCCTCCACACTTTCTCTCTCTCAATCACCCCTTGTCTCTCAACCCCTCTCTCTCACCCCTCTCTCTCACCCGCTATGTCTTTATTACTCACACTCTCTCTTTCTCACTTACACTCTCTCTCTCTTTCACTCACTCTCTTTCTCACCCCCTTTCTCTCTCACACCCCTCTCGCTCACCCTTTCTATCTCACCCCTCTCTCTCTTACTGCACTCTCTCACCCCTCTCTCTCTTACGCCTCTCTCACACCCCCTCTCTATTTCCCACTCTCACTCACCCCCTTTCTCTTTCTCACCCCACTCTCTCCCCTACCCCAATCTTTCTCATCCTCTCTCTCTGTCTCACCTTCTCACCCTTCTCCTTCTTTTCCCCTCTCTCTCTTACCCCCTCTCTCTCACACCTCTCTCTCACCTTCTCTCTCTCACCCTCTCTTTCTCTGCCGTCTCTCTCACCCCCTCTCTCTCATCCCTCTTTCTCTCTCTCTCACCCCTCTCTCTCTCACCCCTCTCTCTCAGCCCTCTATCTCTCTCAGTATCCCTCCCTCTCTCCACAGTCTCTCCCACCCTGATCTATCTCACACGCGTCTCTCTCTCACCCTCTCTCTCTCCCACCTCTCTCACTCTTTGCCCTCTCTCTATCTCACCCCCTCTCTCTCACACCCTCTCTCTCTCAGCGCCTCTCTCTCTTTCACCCCATCTCTATCTCTCTCTCTTACCTCCCTCTCACCCTCTCTCTCTCTCACCCCTGTCTCTCTAACTCAGTCTGTCTCTCTCTCTCACCCCCCGTCTCTTTCTCACCCGCGCTCTCTTCCACCCCGATCTCTCTCTCACACCCTCCATCGCCTCACCCCTCTCTCTCCCTCACCCTTCTCTCCCTCTCACCCTCTCTCTCTCTCACTCACGCCTCTCTCTCTCCCTCTCTCTTAACCCTCTCTCTCTCTCACCCACCTGTCTCTCACCCTGTCTCTCTCAACCCCCCTCTCTCACACCCTCTTTCTCTCACACCTCCCTCTCACACCCCTTGTCTCTCACCGCCTCTCTCACCCCTCCTCTCAGTCCCTCTCGTTCATCCCCTCTCTCTCACACCTCTCTCTCTCACCCCCTCTCTCTCACCCCCTCTCACTCTTACACCCCTCTCTCTCACACCTCCTCTCTCACCCCTCTCTCTCAACCTTGTCTCTCTTTCCCCTCTCTCTTACCCCGTCTCTCTCACGCCTCTCTCTCACCTTGTCTCTCACCCTCTCTTTCTCTGCCTGTCTCTCTATCGCCCCCCCTTTCTCTCTTACCCCCCTCTCTCTCACACACCTCTCTCTCACCGCTTCTCTCTCACCCTCTCTCTCACCCCAGTCTCTCCCACACTGATCTCTCTCACACACCTCTCTCTCTCACCCTCTCTCTGTTACCCCTCTCTCTTTCACTCCCGTCTCTCTCTTACATCTCTCTCACCCCGTCTCTCTCCCTCTCTCTCACTCACCCCCTTTCTCTTTCGCACCCGTTCTCTCCTCCACCCCGATCTTCCTCAATCTCCCTCTCTCTCTCACCCTCTCACTCTTCTCTCTCTCATTCCCTCTCTCTCTCACCCTCTATCTCTCTCCAACCCCCTCTCTCCCACTCCCTCTCTCTCACCCCCTCACCTCCACTCTTTCTCTGACCCCCTCTCATACTTTCCCCTGTCTCTTTCTCCCTCTCTCCCTTTTTCACCCTCCTCTCTCTCTCTCACCCCCTTCTCTCTCTCCCTCTCATCTCACCCTCTCTCTCACATCCCCTCATCCACTCTCTCTCTGCACCCTCTCTCTCCCCCTCTCTCTTTCCCCCCTCCCTTACACACCCTTTACTCTCCCCACCTCTCTGACACCCTCTCTCTCACCCCACTCTCTCACCCCCTCTCTCCCTATCCCCTCTCTCTCAGCCCCCTTTCTCTCTCAGCCCGTTCACTCTCTCACCCTGCTCTCTCTCACCCCCTCTCTCCCTACCCCTCTCTCAGCCCCTTTTCTCTCTCAGCCCGTTTTACTCTCTCACCCCGCTCTCTCTCACCCCCTCTCTCCCTACCCCCTCTCTCTCAGCCCCCTCTCTCTCTCAGCCCCCTTTCTCTCTCAGCCTACTCGCTCTCTCACCCCGCTCTCTCTCACTCCCTCTCTCCCTACCCCCTCTCTCTCAGCCCCCTTTCTCTCTCAGCCCGTTCACTCTCTCACCCCGCTCTCTCTCACCCCCTCTCTCCCCACCCCCTCTCTCTCAGCCCCCTTTCTCTCTCAGCCCACTCGCTCTCTCACCCCACACTCTCACTCCCTCTCTCCCTACCCCCTCTCTCTCAGCCCCCTTTCTCTCTCAGCCTGTTCACTCTCTCACCCCACTCTCTCTCACCCCCTCTCTCCCTACCCCCTCTCTCAGCCCCCTTTCTCTCTCAGCCCACTCGCTCTCTCACCCCTCTCTCCCTCACCCCCTCTCTCTCTCAGCCCCCGTTCTCTCAGCCCACTTTCTCTCTCACACCATGCTCTCTCTCTCATCTCACCCCTCTCTCATACCCTCTCTCTCTCACCCTCTTAACCTCTCACTCTCTCTCTCTGTTTCTCACACCCCCTCTCTCTCACACCCACCTTTCTGTCTCACCCCCTTTCTCTCTCAACCACCTCTCTCTCACCCCGCTCTATCTCTCATCTCCTCTCTCTGCCCCTCTCTCTCACTCTCTCTTTTCCTCTCATCCCCTCTCTCTCAGCCCCCTCTCACTCAGCCCACTTTCTCTCTCAAACCCCCTCACCCCACTCCCTCTCTCATCTCTCCCCTCTCACACACACTCTCTCTCACCCCCTCACTCTCTCATCCCCTCAATCCCCCCTCTCTCACACCCTCTCTCACTGCCTTTTCTCTCACCCCCCTCACCCCATCTCTTACCCCCCTCTCTCTCTCACACCCCTCTCTCTCTCACTGCCTTCTCTCTCACCCCCCTCATCCCATCTCTCACCCCCCTCTCTCTCACAAGCCTCTCTCTCACCCTCTCTCTCCCACCCCCTCACTCCCACTCTCTCACCTGCTCTCTCGCTCTCTCAAACCACCTCTCTCTCTTAACCCCTCTCTCTCTCTCACGCCCTCTCTTCCACCCCCTCTCAGTCTCACCTCCACTCTTTCTGTCCCCCTTTGTCTCTCCCCCTTTGTCTCTCCCTCTTTCTCTCTCGACCCCTCACATCACCCCCTCTCTCTCACCCCTCTCTCTCACTCACCCGTGCGCTCTCTCACACCCCAGTCTCTCTCACACCCCCTCTCTCTCACCCCCTTCTCTCTCCCTCACCCCCTCATCTCACCCCTCTCTCACACACCTCTCATCCCCTCTCTCTCACCTGCTCTCTCGCTCTCTCAAACTATCTCTCTCTTACCCCCTCTCTCTCATTCCTCTCTCTTTCACTCTCACCCCTCTCTCTTTCTCAGCATCACTATCTCACCCCCTTCTCTCTCTCAACCCCCTTTCTCACTCCCCTCTCAACCCCTCACCCACATTCTCTCTCGCTCTCAAACCTCCTCTCTCTCTTACCCTTCTCTCTCACTCCCACCTCTCTCCCACTCAGTGTCTCTCTCTCTCTCACCCCATCTCACTCACACCGTCTCTCTCTTTCAACCCCGCTCTCTCCCACACCCTCTCTCCCAGCCCCTCTCTATCTCACCTCCACTCTTTCTCTGACCCACTCTCACACCCCCTTTGTCTCTCCCCTTTTCTCTCTCACGCCCCTCTCATCGCCCTTTCTCTCTCTCACCCTCTCTCTCACTCACCCGCTGTCTCTCCCACCCGACTCTCTCTCCCACCCCTCTCTCTCTCCCACCCACTCTCTCTCACCCCTCTCTCCCACCCACTCTCTCTCACCCTCTCGCTCATCCTTCTCTCTCTCTCACCCCTCTCTCCCATCCCCATCGCTCTCCCACCCTGTCTCTCTCGAACCCCATTCTCTCACACCCTCTCTCTCAACCCCCCTTTCTCTTCCCCCTCTCTCTCATCCCCCTCTCTCTCATCCCCCTCTCTCTTGAACTCTCTCTCAACCCCTCTCTCTCTCTCACCCCTCTCTCCCATCCCCATCGCTCTCCCACCCTGTCTCTCTCGAATCCCATTCTCTCTCACACCCTCTCTCTCAACCCCCCCTCTCTCATCCCTCTCTCTCTCATCCCCCTCTCTCTCATCCCCCTCTCTCTCGATCCCTCTCTCTCGATCCCTCTCTCTCACTCCTCTCCCTCACTCTCTTCTCTCTCTCAACCCGTCACTCTCTCTCCCCTCTCTCTCTCTCACCCCTCTCTCTCTCTCACCCCCTCTGTCTCACCCCCTCTCTTTCTCACGCCATCTCTCTTTTACCCCCCCTCTCTCCCCCCTCTCTCTCACGCCCCCTCTCCCCCTCTCCCCCTCTCTCTGCCACCTCCTCCCACCCCGTCTCGTTCACTTTCCCTCTCTCTCTCAGCCCCACTCTCTCACTCTCTATCTCACCCGTCTCTCTCTCACCCTTCTCTCTCTCACCTCACTCTCTCACCACCCCTCTCTCTCACCCCCCTTTCTCTCACCCCCCTCTCTCTCATCCCCTCTCTCTCAGCCCCACTCTCTCTCACTCTCTCTCTCACCCTTCTCTCTCTCACACCTCTCTCTCTCACCCCCTCTCTCTCACCGTACCTCTCTCTCAACCCCCTCTCACACTCCCCTTTCTCTCACCCACCTCTCTCCCTCTCTCATCCCTTCTCTCTCACCCCCACTCTCTCTCACTCTCTCCCTCACCCCTCTCTCTCTCACCTCGCTCTCTCACCGCCGCTCTCTCGCACCGCCCTTCTCTCTCACCCCACACCCCCACACTCCCCTTTCTCTCACCCCCCTCTCTCTCTCATCCCTCTCTCTCACCCCCACTCTCTCTCTCACTCTCTCTCTCACCCCTCTCTCGCCCCGCGCTCTCACCCCTCCCTTTCTCACTCCCTCTCTCCACCCACTCTCTCTCACTGCCCCTCTCTCTCAACATCCCACTCACCCCTCTCTCTCCCCCCTCTCTCTCCCAAACCACTCTCTCACTTCCCCTCTCTCACCCCCTCTCTCTCACCGCCCCTCTGTCTCACCCGCTTTCTCTCTCACCCCCTCTCTCACCCCATCTGTCTCAGCCCATCTGTCTCACCACCTCTCTCTCTCATGCCCCTCTCTGAACCCCCATCTCACAAACCCCATCTCTCAACCCCTTCACTCTCTCAAACGTCACTCCCTCTCTCACCCTCTCACCCTCTCTCTCTGTCACCCCTCTCTCTCTCTCGCACCCCAATCTCTCTTATTCTTATTCCCCTCTCTCTCACCTCCCTCTCTCACTCTCTCTCTCTCACACACTCATACACACCCTCCCTCTCTCCCACCCCTCTTTCTGTCTCTTTCTAATCCCCTCTCTGTCCTTCTCACCCGGCCTGCTTTAACCCCCTCTCACTCTCACCCGCTCTCCCTCACCCCTCTCTCATAACCCCCTCTCTCTCACTGTCACTTTCTCACTCCCCTCATCCACCTCGCTCTCTCTCTCACCCGCTCTCTCTCGCTCTCTCAAACACCCTCTCTCTCTCAACCCTTCTCTCTCACCCTCTCTCTGTCACCACCCATCCTCCTCTCTCTATCTCACCTGCGCTCTCTCGCTCTCTCAAAACCCCTCTCTCTCTCAACCCCTCTCTCTCTCTCACGCCCCTCATCCTCCACTCTCTCACTTCCCCTCTCTCACCCCCTCTCTCTCACCGCCCCTCTGTCTCACCCGCTTTCTTTCTCACCCCCTCTCTCACCCCATCTGTCTCAGCCCATCTGTCTCACCACCTCTCTCTCTCATGCCCCTCTCTGAACCCCCATCTCACAAACTCCATCTCTCAACCCCCTCACTCTCTCAAACGTCACTCCCTCTCTCACCCTCTCACACTCTCTCTCTGTCACCCCTCTCTCTCTCTCGCACCCCAATCTCTCTTATTCTTATTCCCCTCTCTCTCACCTCCCTCTCTCACTCTCTCTCTCTCACACACTCATACACACCCTCCCTCTCTCCCACCCCTCTTTCTGTCTCTTTCTAATCCCCTCTCTGTCCTTCTCACCCGGCCTGCTTTAACCCCCTCTCACTCTCACCCGCTCTCCCTCACCCCTCTCTCATAACCCCCTCTCTCTCACTGTCACTTTCTCACTCCCCTCATCCACCTCGCTCTCTCTCTCACCCGCTCTCTCTCGCTCTCTCAAACACCCTCTCTCTCTCAACCCTTCTCTCTCACCCTCTCTCTGTCACCCCCCATCCTCCTCTCTCTATCTCACCTGCGCTCTCTCGCTCTCTCAAAACCCCTCTCTCTCTCAACCCTCTCTCTCTCTCACGCCCCTCATCCTCCTCTCTCTCACGCACTCTCTCATGCCCCCTCTCTCTCTAAAACCCCTCTCTCTCACCCTCTCTCACTCACACCATCCTCCTCCTCTCTCTCACCCTCTCTCTCTCACCGCTCTCATCCTCCTCTCTCTCTCTCCCGCTCTCTCTCGCTCTCTCATGCCCCCTCTCTTTCTCTCACGCTCTCTCAAAGCTCCTCTCTCTCTCACCCCCCCTCCTCCTCTCTCTCTCTCACCAGCTCTCTCTCGCTCTCTCAAACCTCCTCTCTCTCTAAACCCCTCTCTCCCACCCTCTCTCTCACCCCCCATCATCCTCTCGCTCTCTCACACACTCTCTCTCACCCCCCTCATCCTCCTCTCTCTCTCACCCGCTCTCTCTCGCTCTATCAAACCCCCTCTCTCACTAAAACCCCTCTCTCTCGCCTTCTCTCTTTCACCCCCCTCATCATCCTCCCGCTCTCTCACACAATCGCTCTCACCCCCCTCATCCTCCTTTCTCTCTCTCACCCGCTCTCTCTCGCTCTTTCAAACCCCCCCTCTCTCTAAAACCCCTCTCTCTCACACACTCTCTCTCTCACCCACCTCATCCTCCTCTCTCTCTCTGACCCGCACTCTCATGATCTATCAAACCCCCTCTCTCACTAAAACCCCTCTCTCTCACCCTCTCTCTCTCTCACACCCACCTCATCCTCCTCTCTCTCTCTCACCCGCACTCTCACGATCTATCAAACCCCCTCTCTCACTAAAACCCCTCTCTCTCACCCTCTCTCTCTCTCACCCACCTCATCCTCCTCTCTCTCTCTCACCCGCACTCTCACGATCTATCAAACCCCCTCTCTCACTAAAACCCCTCTCTCTCACCCTCTCTCTCTCACCCCCCTCATCATTCTCTCGCTCTCTCACACACTCTCTCTCACCCCCTTCATCCTCCTCTCTCTCTCTCACCTGCTCTCTCGCTCTCTCAAACCCCCTCTCTCTAAAACCCCTCTCTCTCACACACTCTCTCTCACCCCCCTCATCCTCCTCTCTCTCTCTGACCCGCACTCTCACGTTCTATCAAACCCCCTCTCTCACTGAGTAAAAGCACCTTCGTACAGCTGTAGAGAGTTCTTGAAGCTGTATTTGGGGGATTCTGGACAGAGGTTCGTTCCTTTATAAGCAAAAGTCGCCACATCACAGAGACAGTGCAAAAGGATTTTCACCAGACTAATCCCTGGGTTGATGGTACTATGAGGAGGGCGTGAAGGGAATAAGTGTTCAATTTGTACCACTCTGACAGAATAAGAGATGATGGTATTAAATGTTGAAGATTATGGACTAACACTCATTATGTCGAGTGAAAGACATTGATAGCATAAGAAATTCCATTTTCGCGATAACGCCTTGCCTGATAGTTTACGTATCTCTGTGCCCCCCCCCCCCCCCCCCCCCCCCATATTAGGCAAGACAGAGCTCCAGGCTCTGAATACACTCTCACTATCTTAATGTGCAGTTGGCTTGTGACCCTTCACTGAACATCATGTTGTTCATAAATCTGCCAGCAGGCATAATGCCTTATTGCTGAAAGAGGTAGCAAGTCCCACCAGCTTCTGACAACCAAACAGAACACCAGCCTGTCTTATTGGAGATGGAAGTTGCCTACTTGAAGACTCGGCACAAAACACCAACTGTCATTCCTTACCATCAGCAAACCACTATAAAGTACCACGTGTGTACCATTAACACTGGAGCCAGGAGGAACAACGTGGAGCAGTCTGTCCGTCTCGTCTTTGCATCGTGGTTTGTCATGTTGGGGCGTTGATATCATCCTCCTATTTGAGGGTCCTGAAAGACTGAAGCCTCCTGATCTAATTAAAGAAGCTCAAGGACATGATTTGGCTACCGCTGGTTCCTGTTTAACAGCTCAACATTTTGACTAGTTTCTTTCTCTTCCTGTTTAAACAGCAGGAGGGAGAAAATGGGCTATCCCACTTATCTAATATTTTGGGAGGCTGATTAGCTTCAATCTTGAGGTGCTCAATGATCTCCTTAATTTTTCTGGGAAAATATGCACTGTCTAGCAGTACTATTACATTTATTTTATTCACACTTTAACAGCACAAGCTGAATGTTGTCCAATCTTGCCGCACATGAACATACACCACTTCAGGAGATGAGGAAGACACATTGTTGTGAACATTGTGCAATCTTCAGTGGCCATCCGCACTTCTGATCTTATGATGGGCGTAACACATTGATGAAGCAGCTGAAGATGTTTATGTCGATTAATCTATCCTGAGGATCGCCTGCAGAAATGTCCCATGACTGAGATGGTAGATATCCACGAACCACAAACATTTCCTTCGTGCTCTAAATCACTCCAACCAGTGGGGAGATTATTCCTGGTTGCCATTAAGTTCAATTTTCTTCAAGTTTCTTTATACCAACCTCAGTTAACTCTTGCTTGATATAAGAACCTGACACTCTTTTCTTGTGTGCATATATTTTATTCATGTCAATAGGTCACGGTGTACGTGCGGTGAGTGTTTCGTTTTTACAGAGGGTAGTGACGGACGGGACATCTCCTCTCCAGAGAGCTAGGGGAGATCGATCACTGCGAATTTTGGAATACAGGTATTTGTAGATGTTTGACATGTCAGGCAGTTCAGGAGTTGGGGCCGAAAGCAGATCTGCCATGGTCTAATTGAAGGGAAAGTTAGGCTTTAGAGGCTGAGTGACCTACACCTGCTTCTCATGTTCTTTCATTCTGTTATTAGTGGTTTCACTATTTTTATTTTCCCAGAAGTCCCGTGAAGGAATTTTGCAGTCAGAGAGACCGAACGATTTTATGAGCAATGTCTCGGTGCGGCATCAGGCATGTATTCATAGTGAATCTGGATGTACAACATAGCTAATAAATGGAGACAGGGGAACTTCTGCAAGAAGAAACGAAACGAGGGGAATGTTTCACTGTAACACGTACTCTTGCCTTAAGAACGTTTTCGAATCCATATAAAACCATGCTTTACTGTGAGCAGGGGCTGAATTTTCTCCGCCTTTTTTCTGTGAATCAGTTACAAGGAGAAAGTGGTCTTCAACTGCTCCTGTATAGCAATTTTGAGGAGCTGACTGAAATAAAGTGACGTAGAACTGAGGAGCAGGAGTTGTTCTATGTTCCACCTGTCACAAAGATTGTGGCTGAGCAAATTGTGGCTTTACTTTCCCATCTGTGGTTCATTATATCATCGAGTCACTTTTCCGAAAAACATTTAACTAACGCACAGCTTTGAATAAATGTACACACACAGGTAGCATAGACTTGTGGAGAAGAGAATTGCCATCAAACGTCCTTTTGAGAATTTCTCCTGATTCCTCTTCCTACTGTAGTTGGAGAGTCACTGTTTCATTTTCTAGTCCTACTTCTCCATAGATCCCAACAAATTCGATATGTGACCAAATGTGACTTGTGGCAGTTGATATCGGTCTCAGACTGGGTCAGGTTCAATGTTACTAGCAAGCCATGCAGATTGTTAAATTTTTAAAAAAGTTCTAAAACAAAGTTACTCGAGCTACGATGGAAAGATAAATGAGAAACAGTTTGGACATCAATAATATGTAAATCAATATTTATTTTTCTGAGACACAGAAATGTGCATAATCCTGCAAAATATTAGTTCAGAAGAGCTTCCTCCAAATAATAATTAATTTCATGACAAAAAGAAAATTGTGATTGTCTCAGTTGTTATTCTACCTCTGAAGTTATTCTGTTCACACACGCGACTAGCATTGGGGTGTCTTCCTGGAACAGTTTGATTTAGCTGAATTTCCTTTGCTGCAGGCAGTAGACATATTCCATTGAATCCTCAACAGGGATCCTACATAAGTGAAAAAGTCTGATGGGATTTAGGCTCTCATATGTTGCTGTTACGTGAAAATCAACCTGAACCATGTACATTCTCGTTGAAAGTTCCGCTGACTGCATGACTCCATCATTGGTCTCTTCTCAATTGAGGAGTGATTCATAGTTTAAAATGAAAATACATGTTTACATGTGCCTGTATGAATTTATTCACAATAAATGCATGTCTTCATAGTACCTGTCATAAAATTAATGTCTTGTTTTCTTAAAATTGAGTCCTTAGTTTCATTTTCTCATCCATCGGCTATGCTTCTGATGCACTCTTCTCAGGTTAGATGGTTCAATACGAATATCTCCCACTTTCATACCTGAACTGCCCTAGACTTGTGTAGGCCACGAGTGATGTAGATACGGTAAACAGCTAAAGTTATTTTCATAGGCTAGAAACTCGAGGGCATAAATTAAGGTGATAGGAGCAAGATTTTCATGCAGAAGGTAGTGTGAGTATGGCAAGATCTTGCAGAGGAAGTGGTAACGTTGGATACTTTTACAAACGTTATGAGGCATCTGGATGGATATATGAATACGAAGGGTTTAAACGGTTATGTGCCTAATGCAGCAAATGGAATTACATCAGATTGAAGTATCTGCTCTGTGCAGATGAGCTGGACTGAATGGTCTATTTTCTAGCTGTATGACTCTATGCATCCATCAGGCCTTCATTTTAGTAACGAGTAAAGTGCAAAATCTTTGAAAAGCTTCTAAATCAATTGCATATTTTTCGAACAGTATAGGGGTTCAGAACTACACACAATGCATCAGTTTATAATCAAAGCATTGCCATATACAAATGCAATAAAATATCCCCATGATTATTCCTGATTGCCTTTGTATGAAACTGCATCATTGCATGTACTTTGTTAATCACTTCCTAAATCTCCTGACTAAGTTTAGATGAGTCTTGTAGTGCAATATACAAATCCCAGAGTACCACAGAATATTACGTTTTTTTTTCTCCGTTTAAGCATTTTAATATAGTTTTGTACGTCCGTCACAGCACGAATCGTCGTTATACCTTTACTTCCGAAGATTTTCTCACTAACCTCCCCTGTCTTTTTTTTTTTTTGCCAATTGCAGAGTCTCCATATCCAATTAAATGACTATCTTAGTGAATGAACTAATTGAGTTCTAATCCAATAAATCCCCTTATCCACGTCATTGGTATAGATTATAAATAGTTGATCGCCTCACACTGATTCCTGAGGCACTCCACTACGTCACCACTTCACATCATGAAAATAAGTATTTATCATGAATATTTCTTCCCTTAGAGTTCACCAGGGCTCACCTGTTGCAGGGCAGCTGAGTAGAAACTTTGGTCCCCCGCCCCACGATACTGTGTAATACAATTAAAGGGCTGAATTATTTCAATCTATTCTTGTGTAAATCCGTCGAGGGCAGAATGGATGATGGGACCTTCACCTACCGCTTCAACAGCCATGATAAGTGCACATGGGTTAGGAGAAGCAGTTATCCCTTCAGTCCGTCAAGCCTGATGCACCATTCAGAATGCTCTTTGTTGATGTGAATGTGGCTGAACATCCCTTTTGAGCCTGTCTTCTTGTTCATCAAAGCCCTCTGGAACCGAACCTTGAATGTTTTCAGTCACCCAGTCCTCACGGCATATTGAAAATGAGAACACCACATATTGCACAATCCTAAAGAGAAAGCAGTATCTCTATCCCAGTCTGAAATGGGAATGCCTTATTCTCAAAGATTGTTCCCTTCAAACCATACACTGCCCTTTTGAAACACAACAGTTAGGAACAGATATAGACCATTCAGCCTCTCAAACCTGACCACACTCCCATTAATGCTCTTCACTCAAATAATTTCCAAATTTAGCCTCCACTTAATTCGCAGAAAGACAATTCTGTACACCATAGGTGCGTATGCGAATGAGAAACTGGAGCAGAATTAGGCTATTAGACTCATCATTTCTGAAATGTTTCTCCGAGTTATTCACCTGCCTTCTCCGACTGACCATTGATTGCCTATTAATTGTTGTGTACTCTTAGTCTTACCAGATCAAAGTCTCTGCTCTTTTATTAGCAAGAAACGACTGATGGTGATTTAACCTGAGGGTCGCCAGACTGCAGATGATGGAAACGGAGGCGAAGGAGGGTCCTTCATGTGGAACTCAAACCTGTAATGGGAATTGATCCCATACTGTTGGTGTCACTCTGCTCTTAATACAACAATACAGGCAACTGAACTAAATTAATTCTCTGTCTATCGGAATTATATATATATATATAGATAGATAGATAGATAGATAGATAGATAGATAGATAGATAGATAGATAGATAGATAGATAGATAGATAGATAGATAGATAGATAGATAGATAGATAGAGAGAGAGAGAGAGAGAGAGAGAGAAACATATTTCTATCTTTATTTATATATACATTCATATACCCTGTGTGTTTGTGGGTGCGTAATGGGGTGGGGGATTCATGTGTTTGTGTGTATGCGCTCATATTTGTGTGTATCTATTTGTGCATGTGTTTTGTGTATTAGTGTCAGTGTCTCTGCTGGTGTGTACTTCTGTCTGCATCTCTGCAATCTTGTTTTCCGTGTAATTCCATTAAAATTGGAATCAAAGTCTCCCACCTGTCTCTCTGTCTGTCCGTTTTTTTATATATTCATATGACAGTACACTCTGCTGGCGACCCCACACGATTGCATGAGTGGCAGTTTTTCTTCTTCGAGAAGACAACAAATGATGTGAATCTCGAACGTTGAAGAGTTGTTTGGTTTTCCAAATAGTATATTTGGAAGCACAGAGCAGTTTTGCCGATAGTAAACGATGTCGTTCCTGCGATATTCTGACCACTATTGAGCCTTTTGTTCAGACATTTCGATTCTTTCTCGTACAATGTTTAAGCATTAGAAAACATTGCAAGTTACTGAGTGTGCAATAAATTATCTCATCCCCTGAAAAAATGGTTCAGTCGGACACAGTTCTATTCTGACAGACCCAAGTCTATTTGCAATTCTTCCATATGTGCGTCTGTTTGTGCACTCTCACGCGCTGTCAGATTGGATGGTGCTGTGACCTGCAATCGTCCCTCTCTGAATCCCAGAATCATTAAGGCCTATCACCCTCTGTCCCTGTCGCTGTGTGCGACGTTGAATCTCTTTTAGCATCACCGAGACTGCCAGACCTGCATCTACACACAGGCTCACGCAGAGACAAATACACATATAAATGTACGTACACTTAAATACATTGATACAGATGCACAAACAGTAATACAGAAACACAGGCATACACAATAATGCCTTGACATTTATACCGATGTAGGGAATCTGTAAGTATATTTTTTGATCTTTGGTTATTTTCTCACTATTTCACTCGCTGTGCCGTGGTTTCTCAGTATTACTCTTACTCAGATGTTTGAGTTTGTCAGTCTGTCTGTTGTTTTGCGTGGAGCACGATGTAGTACAATTTCCATGCTTGCCAGATATGTGACAGATGAAGATCAAAGTAGAGCAGTGGAAGGTGGTGCACTTTGCTAGGAATAACTTTGAAGGACAACATAAAATAAATTGTATCTTTTTCGACGGGGTCCAAGAGCACAGGGTCCTGGGTTTATATGAGCACAGATTATTGGAGATGCCAGGACAGTTAGGGAGAGCAGTAAATACCACAAATACGTTTCAGTTTCTAAGCTATTTACAGTAGGGTGCGCAAGAGAGTTACCCCGTGCTTCCTTCCTGGGAGGTGTTGGGGACAATGTGTTATGAGTACACCCTCGTACCCACTGAGACAGTGGGGATTCCATTTGTACCAACTCGACACACAAGGTAGATGGCATCAGGGCCACATCTTCTGAGGTATTCCGTGGGTAAACGGAACTGCCAGTGGGTTTGAAGTGAGAATTCTCCCTCAATGAACATTGTTTCTGACTCAATTGTAGGGCGTGGATATCTCCGAATCTCCACACGAGGCATCCTAGTCCTCTCCAAATTGTGCCAGGGTCCCCTCCACATTGTGGCAGGAAGGGTGTGAGGACACAAATATCGGGCACTCCTAAACTTGGCTTGGCACTTTCCGTCTTATTCCATGTTTTTTCTCCTGGAATGGGAGATAGGAAAGGCGGGGGTGAGGGTGGGAGTGGGTGGCCGTGCTGTTTGTGTTGGCATATGAATTGACATAGTGTCGGTACGTAGTCAGTCCGCAGTGTTGAATCCATGCAGTATTATTAATGTGGGAGGATAGTAGAAGGTTGTTGGGGGATTGAAGAGAAAGAGAAAAAGAGAGAGAGAGAGGAAAGATGCTATATGCAATGGAGAGTGGTGGAGAATGTGTTGTCCACGGGGCAGGTGTGATAACAGGTATACAGTGAGCATGAGGGAGCAGAGCGAATACGGTGAAGGTCGTTGATGCTTGTCTTGTATTGCTGGGCATTTCTTTAGACTGCAGATACTGCACTAGGCTGGGTGGAAAGCTCAGGCCATGCTTGGTGGGTCTGGTGGTGTGGCCCCCTCTGGGAAGAAAATGATCCTCTTCTATACTAGTCCATCCACCAGGATTTCTGTGCCCCTGGCCACAAATCTTTGTGTAATTGCCGCTTATCTGGAATGCTCACGGTAAACTGTACAGGATAGCTCCTAACTGAGAAACCTCCATTGTCCTTTTAAGGATAGCGCTAGTGCCAGCGATTGCGGGATATCCAGGAGCATCCGGGAGATGGTCAGAATCACCAGACATTATGGGTGGGAGAATTGAACTGTCATTGAATGAGAAGGACACCATGGAGTGAGGTATGTAATTACTGAAGTGAGTTCGAAAGGAAACTAGCGAGGCCTCCTGCAGACGATTCCCTGTCACACTCAATGAAAATATGACTGAGACAAAGTATTGTTAGATTCAGCCCAAGGAAACTTAGACTTTGCTGAGCCCACCCCCCGTTTCGAAGCTGCAGCTGCTTGTCCATTACTCGCTATCACAGAGAAGGAGCTAAACGGTGACTTATCTTTGGGGGGGAGGGGAGGTGGGGCATCATTTGTGGCAAGTCATCATAAATCTATGAGTTTTAAAATAGAGGTGGAAATGGACGAAGTGGATCTAAAAGGTGAAGTTCGAAATTGGAGGAAGTTCAAATTTGATGATATTAGGCACGAACATTTAAAATACGACTGGACATTATAATGGCAGGTAAGTGGCCAGCTGGGAAGGGGGATGCCTACAAAAACGAGATGAAAAGAGTTCCGAGTCAGTATGATCCTGTTAGTGTGAAGGATAAAGGTGGGAAGTGTGAGAAATGCCGGATGACTCGAGAAGTTGAGGTTCTGTTCCTGGATAAGTGGGAATCAAATGCCAGATATAGACAGCAGGAATGTTCAGGAATTTCAATGTTTAGTCATTGGATGAAGGTGTCATTGGGTAGGCAGAATTTATTGGCCATCTCTAATTTCCCATAGGGCAGTTCAGCGTTAAACAAATTGCTGTGTGTCTGGAGTCACATGTAGACCAGACCAGGTAAGTATTGCAGTTTGCTTCCTTAAAGGGCATTCGTGTATCTGATGGATTTTCCAAACAATTGAAAATAGATTAATCATCGTCATGAGATTCTTAATTCCAGATTTAAAGTGAATCGCCACAGGAGTCTTAAGGCAGTAGGAATGCACCTCAGAAGGAAATCAGGAGGGTAAACAGGGTACATGAGGTAGCTATTGCAAGTAAAGTTAAGGAGAATCCAAAGGCATTCTAGAAATGCATTAAAGAGAAAATAGCAACTAAGGAGATCAACAACGTTGCCGATATGCAAAACTGCAAGAAATGAAGGAGGTATTTAAAAAAGCACTTTGTATCATATTGACTGTGCAGGAGGATATTGAAGCGAGAGAATTCCGAAATAAGCAATGACATCTTGGAAAGTGTCTGGATTGCAGAGGAGTTCTTAAAACGTATAAAGTTGGACAAATCTCCAGGATCTGATCAGATGTACCCTAGAAGTCGTGGAAAGATAGGGAACTGAATGCTGGACCCCATGCTGACATATATGAATCATGGAAAGCCACAGGTCAGGTGTTTGAAGACTCTAGTTTGGCTAACGTGGTGTCATTACTAAAAGAATCTAAGAAGGGTGGTAAGGAAAAACGGTGAGCCTGACGCCAGTGGTGGACAAGTTGTTGGGAGAGGATTATGAGGCAGAGGACTTGCATCGATTTTGAAAGGCATGGACTGATTAGAAATAGTCAACGTAGATTTAAACATGGGAAATCCTGTCACGCTAACTTGACTGAGATTTCTGAACAAGTGACTAAGATGCTTCATTGAGGCAGAGAAATGTACATTGTTGAAATGGACCTCAGTAAGAGATTTGACAACTTTCCACATGGTAGACTGGTTAACAAGATTAGTATGGAATACAGGGAGAACTAGCCATTTAATTAGAAAATTGACTTGAAGGTAGGAGTTGAAGGTTGTGGTGTAGAGTTGTTATTGAACATCGTGACCCGAGGTGTGCGACAAGGATTGCTGCTGGTTCCACTAGTTTTCATTGCTAATATGAATGTATTGGATGTGAGCATATGAGGAACAGTTGGTAAGTTTGAAGATATCACCAAAATTTATGGTGTAGTGGACAGGGAAGAAGTTTACCTCAGAATACTACGGAATCTTGATTACATGGGCCAATACGCTGGGGAGAGGCAGATGGTGTTTACTATAGACAAATGTGAAGTGCTATATTTGGAGAGGCAAATCATTGCAAGACTTATACACTCAATGAGCAGGTCCTGCGTTGATAAACAAAGAGACATGGGAGTGCAGGTTCATGGCTCCTTGAAAATGCAGTCACAGTTAGACAGGATTGTGAAAAGGCTTTGGCATGTTTGTCGTTATTGGTCAGGGCTTTGACTATAGGAATCGGGACATCATGTATCGGGAATCGGGACAGTAATTCCATCACTTTTCAAATACTGCATTCAATTCTAGCTCTCCTCCTGTGGGAAAGAACTGTGAAACTTGAAGAGGTTAGAAAATATTTACAAGAATGTTGCTGGGACTTGAGCTTTAGAGAGAGGTTGATTAGTTTGGGGCTACATTGCTTGGACCGTAAGCGGCATGGACAGGGTGAATATCAAAGGTCTTTTCCCCAAAACTAGAAGGTTACAATCTAAGGTGAGAGGGGAAAACAATTAAAAGGGACCTAAGGAGCAACGTTTTCATGCAGTGGGTTGTGTATGTTTGGAATGAACTGTCACAGGACGTGGTGGAGGCGGGTAAAATTACAACAATTAAAAGGCATTTGGATAAGTATATGACTACAAACAGTTTAGAGCGATATTGGCAAAATGCTGGTAAGTGTCACTAGATTGTTTTAGGATATCTGTTCAGCAGGGATCAGTTGGATAGAAGGGTTTATTTCAATGTTATACATCTCCATGACTCTCTGACTCTGTCTGAGCTCACACCAAAATTCTGTTTATGCATAATATTGCAAAATTCTGTTGAAATGTCTTATTTTCAGCATACTGAAACCTGTGAACACATCCTTCGACAATGCTCTCTCCCAGTGTCTCTCCCGCTGTCTACTTTCCTAACCCTCATATCTGTTGTTAATCGAACTGACATTCAGTTTTAATATAAATAACTGTCCTGTAGCATTCCATGGCCTTTAGTGATGCTTACCCTAGTGATTCCACTATTACGAAGCTGAGAAAAGTTTATTTTTTAAAGGCATAGCTTGCGGTTTCTTTGTTCTACACGGTGCTTCATATTGGACAGTGGGATTTCAGCAGCTTTTAGACACGTCTGTGTAACTTGTGCTGAGCCTATTTACTGAAAGCCCGGGATAACCACTCTTTGCTGATCATTTGCTTTGTTGCATGAGGAATCCCTTTGATTCAGGCCAGGATTCTAACTTGTCATTCAGTGACATCTAATTTAATTCGGTTATTGTAAATTTACTAGAAATGCTGAGGATTGTTTCCGTGGAAGTTGTGTTTTAAGCTGCTGTGTACATTCAAGAAGCTTAGAATATTTGGTGACCCACTCTGGAGAAGTTATAAAGCAATGAGGTTGAAAGCATGAAGTTGAAAGAATACCTATAAGAGCAAGTTGAAAAGCTGTCATGTAGCTGACTGCAGGCACAAAGTGTCCTGAACAATTTGAAAATGAAACATTTTAGCTGTTGCTTAAGAAACCTTGTTGCCTTGTTGTTTTCACAGCATTTCGAATTCAACCAACCTGTTTAAATTATGCCCCAATAATGCGCCAATGCTCTAAAAAGCAATCGAATTTGAATTTTACTCTTTTGACAGTATTAAACAAATGAGACGATCCAGTGTTTTGGGGTATAAACGCCAACATTATCGACAGTTAGCAATAAAAAGAGCACCTTCTGCCATTGAACGACTGGAACTCTCCCTAAAAGGAACCTTTTTACCCATATATAAAAAAATCTGTCGCAGAAGGCCGAAGACGACCCGGGGCCTGCAGAGGAGGATCAACACTGCTAGCTGGTTTTGAAAATTATAGGCTGTAAATTTAATAGGGGCTATATTGGATCAGTATATTGTTACAGAGTAGAAGTTAGCTAAATACTTAATACAAAGGAGGCTCGGAGTTGGAATATTTTGTTATTTAATGATCACTTTTGGAGTTAAAGAATAGCATTTTAAGTTTTTTCGTTAAACAGTCATATTTTGATTCGTTCTCTGTCACCCATGCTTTAACAGATTACGAGGCAAGATGAGCTTTGCTGTATGCGTGGTTTAATTAGCAGAAGCTTTTACCGCCGTGTTGCAACAATGGAATGGATGACAGTTGCTGAGGGAGAGACCATAAATCTTTCAATCATTTTAATCCTTGTATTTGTGAATCTTGCCAGATCAGTGCAGGGTTGTATATGTCCCAACCTGTTTATAAAACAAGACAGAGATAGAACAACAGACCAGCTGTATAGTTTGATGGGGCCATGTCTAGAGGTCACAAAGCAACGTAAAAATGTTTCTTGTTCACTGACTTTGTGCAATGCTGCTCCAAGTTTTAATGCCAGTTATTAAGGCCTTTCAGAACATTGAAACATCTTTCGGAGCACCGAGACTGCTTCGCAGGAACGGGGAGAAACTAATCTGACACCATGTGCCTGTAACAGAGGGATATGAGGAGGTTATTCAGCCCACACGGGCCTCATACCACTTAAAGAGGTGGAAATCTAAAATTTGGCACATTTTGCAAAAGGAATGGGTCAAAACGTAGAGACGTGGTGCTGCAGCTGTACGAGGTATTAATGAAATGACACCTGGAGTAAATAGTGTTGTTTGTTTTTCCGTAACTGAGAAGGGTGAGAGCTCCAGCAAATACTGTTTACTGGCTGTTCATCATCCATGGGTTGCTGCGTCATTTAATGCCTCTGGCCTGCAACACACGATTAGGAGAAGACCATTCAGCCGATTGAGCCTGTTACATAAGGCCATTCCATCCAGACCGAGTAAATGTTCCCTTTTATTATGATATAAAAATTCTGTAAGGAAGGGGTTAACTGACCCCATTTGTTCAGTCATGATTTGAAGACGCTGGTGTTGGACTGGGGTCTACAAAGTTAAAAATCACCAAGTTATAGTCCATCAGAATTTATAGCAAAAGTTTACAGTGTGATGTAATTGAAATTATATATCGAAAAAGATCCAGATTATTTCTTTCATATGTAAATCGCAAAAAAATTAAAAAGAAATATTCTATGTTTCTAACACGGTGCTTAGTATCTCTATGTTGATTACCCAAACCTTTGCCAATTGTTCACATTTAAAATGATTTCCTCCGTGTGTATTCTATCTCAAAAAAACGGTTTTCATATCGATAACCAAAAACACACCCACACAAATGCACATAATGTATTACCTTATACTGGTGCAAATGAGATACAGAACCACACATTTATGGGAGTTCATTTACTGTCACTCGATGGATTGCATATCCCCCCATGCAACGCAACGCATTTCTCAAACGCAAGCATATGAGTGATATAATGCAATGGTTTGCAATGTTCCCCATGCTGGGCAGATAGCCCAATTTATGGGGTACTGCAGTAGAAAGGTCTGCACAGCTCTCCATTCTGGCTGGTACCTTGCCCCGTTAATGGTCTCTGGAGCGGTTCTATGAGGCAAATTCAGAATTTGATGTGACAAACCATTTCTACTGATCTGACAATGTCTTTATTGAATTTTTTATCCTTGTGATTGGGCCAACCCATTGTCTCACTTCTTCAGTTAGTTCTACTCTCCTGTCTCCTTATCCATAAGTTCACAACATGTTAGCCGTTAATTAATCACTTGTCTTTCTCTGTCTTTCCCTAACATTGGCTTTTGACTCCCCATTGTGTCGAGTGTTGGCATGTTGAACATCAGAAAAGAATGAAATGGGGTGCGTCGGGTCGTTGTTCACTTCCCAGTGTGTCCCATATGGAGCGCCATGTTGGACATAGGGCATTCAGCAGCTTTGATTTACGTCTTTGTATCTTGGTCTGTGCCTGTCCACGGACCGCCTGTTTATCCCTCTCAGCTGATTGTGCTGTCAGTAACACGAGAAAGTCCCTCGAGTATTATTCTAAAGCGCCAAGCATCTATCTTGCAGCTTAGGGACTTTTGGCTGTTTCTTGTTATTGAAAAGTTAGAGCAGGTGCTGGGGATGTTATGTTGGAGGTTGTACTGTGAGCAGCCTCAGACATTCAGGGAGACAAGCAGAATCTATAAGGGGAGACAAGACGCTCTGTCTTCCCTTCTTGTGGATCGTTTCACGGAACATCTCTAGGTCACCTGAACCTACCAATCCCACCGCCCTGTTGCTGAACACTTCAGCGCCCGCTCCCTCGACATCTCAACGACATATAGGTCCAGCCAACCGTTGCTACTCGACGCCTGGATGAAGAATGCCTCATATGTCGCCTTGGGACCCTACAAACACACGGGATCAATGTGGAGTTTAACAGCCTCCTCATTTCCTCTCGCCCTGCATTATCCCAGTCCCAAGACTCCAACTCGACACCGCCCACCAGATCTGTCCATCCATCCTCCCTCAGATCTATCACCTTCTTCTTCACCTTAAAATACATATCGCCTTCTCGGCTACTTTCCCCCCAACTCCAACCCCGTCCCATTTATCTCTCAGCTTTCTTCCACAAGCCTCATTCCTGCTGAAGGCCTGATGTCTGAAACGTTGATTCTCCTGCTCCTCGGTTGCTGCCTGACCTGCTGTGCATTTCCAGCAACACATTCTCGACAACACAATGATGTTTGTAAATAAATAGTTTTGGGAGAAACGTTTTGTGTTGCAAGTAATAGTTATCGACAAAGTTAGCATGACTGTAAGATGCAGTATAGAGAAACAATGGATGCAGTGCATTTGAGATTTTAGGAATATTTTTCATAAAGTCCCAAGCCTAGAGTGCAAAATCAAACCCAGTGGTAATGGGGCTAATACATGAACATTTTTTAGAATGGGCGAGCTGACAGGAAGCAGTATATCGGTTTAAAGATATCATTTTTTGTATCAGAAGCATCATGGAATACCACAGACAGTGGTACTTGGGCCACAGCTATTCCCAGTACATCTCAAACATTTGATTGAGAGGATCAAATGCAATATTTCCAAGTCTGCTGATGGCACTAACCGATGTTGCATGGTAGTGGGCGAGGAGGATGTAATAAAGCTCCAAGGTGATTGAGACAAGTGGAGTGACTGGGCAAATACGTGGCAGATGAAGAGCAATGTGTGGAGATCTGATGTGCTCTTTGGTGGGAAAAATAGAATGGCAAAATACTATTTGAAAAGGCATTGGTGAAAGAACGTTGTTAGAATAAGGTGAATTATGATCATTTTCCTGTTTCCTGCTGCAAACCCCTCCGAGGACCATGCAGGACAGTGAGTTCTGAAGCAAGAACTCAATACTGGGAATGGCATTGGCACGCTGACCAGTGTATATAGACCCACATGGGTAGCTGTAGCACAGAAAATGATTTGGATCTATTTTCACTACAGTTAGCGAAAGCAATATTGAAGGAACAGAAAGCAGTCAAGAAGGGAAATGTGTTGCACTTCATTTCCAAGGGATTTGAGTCCAGCCATGGGGGTATCTCACTGCAACTGTACCGGGGCTTGGTGATACCTCCTCTCGAACATTGTGGAGGATTGTTTGAAGTTTTTGACGACTTAACTAACAAACGACAAACCAGACATTGAGGGAGAGCAGCGAAGTACAGCCAGAATGATCTCTGGGATGACAGGATTGTGTGGGAGAAGAGTATGGGGCGACTGACCCTGAATTCCTTGCGGTTTAGGAAAATGAGTGGAGATCTCAGTGACATATATAATTATTTGACAGGGTGAGACCGATTGGAAGCTGGGATGATGATTGCGCTGGCTGGGACGTCTAAAACAAGTGCCCACAGGATTAGGTACAGACAGGTCACTCTGCATTGAGATGAAAATAAATATCTGCGCTCAGGGACTGGTGAACCTGGGGGACTCTCTCGCACATATGGCTGTGGAAGTCAAGGCACTGAATATAAATGAGGATTTCTATACACGAGATGGAGAGAACAGGTGTATGTTGTGGAGATAGAGCATCAGCCATTATTTTTGGATCATGATAGAAAACTCAATGAACCAAAGGGATTAATCAAATATCTATTTTTATAGTTTTATAATAGTTAATCATATTAAGGAATATGCACATTGTGTGGGCAAAGTGTATTGATGGGATATTCTCAAATGAACTAGAATGGGTGGAGGCTCAATGTGTTGAATGACCTACTCATTTCCCGATGCTTCTGTTCAGTCTGTGGGAAAGTTTGTTAAATGTTGTCACAAGCAGCCACGTGTTCTACAGGACTGTGTATTCCGATGCTTTTTTCCAATTCTGAGCCTGGTGATAGGTGTGCTATCCGGTGTATCCTTGAAGACCTCAGAGCAATGTGGTACAATTGATGGTCTTGCTTGGCCCTTTCAGAGAGTATTGAAGAGTTTAGCATATGTCTGTGTATCTGACGTCATGTTTCGGCCAGACCAGGAAAGCACACGAGAATTGCTTCCTGAAAGTACATTGGAGAATAAAGTGGTACTTCCAGTCGACGCTGAATTCAGGGTCACTGTTACTGACACTAGACTTTAGATCTCGATATTTTATTAATTGTTTTTAACTTCCATCAGCTGTCAGAGAATTAGCCTGGCCTGGATTAGTAATCCAATAACATTTCCACAACAGCACCATCTCAACATGGGAACCTATCAGAAACCACACTGAGCAGGTTATTTCTGAGCTGATTGACAGCTCTGTCAAAAAGAACTCCCACCAATGTTATTGTCTTGATGGGACTGAAGCAGTGGTATTGGTCAAATTGTAATCATTCTCCTCTTAGGGGATGGGACACAGCTAAATAACTTTCCACGTTGTTAGGGAGCTGTGAGAGTTGAAGCTGGAATGAAACAGTTTTCCCAGGGACAACATGCAACAGAAGTTTTCAGTCCTATTCCAGGAATGGTGTCACGGCCCATTGTCTTTGTTATACCTATTGTGTTCCGCTGTTTCTTCACGTCAGGGGCAGTGAATCAAATTGGTTGAAGACGGAAATCTGTGATTCTGTAGGTATCATGGCGAGGGTGAGGTGGATCATCGACTGAAAACTTCTGGCTGATGATAGTGCAAATACTGCATGCATTGCTTTTATCCTGATGCGCAGGACTATTCCATTCCTAATAATGGGATATTTGTGGAGGCATCTCCTCCAGTAAGCTGTTTATTTTTTCATCACCATTTACGAATGGATAGGACAGGACTGAAGCATTTCGATCTGATCTGTTGGTCTTGAAAGCATTTCACCTTCTCTTTCAGATGCTAATTCTGCTGTTTGGAATGCAACCAGTCCAGTCCAGTAATATTAACAGATTGTGATCAGGTTTCAGTCCACACGTTTCTAACCTGCATGTGCAACACACTCATCGCTGAATCATAGATCGGCTCGTTGGTAATGGTATACTGAGGGAGTATACCGGGCAAAAGGCTTCAGGTCGTGGTTCAATACCATTTTGCAGCTGCTGCTGTGGCTTGCGTTACTACATCAATGTTAAGAATGTTATTTTCAAAGTAAGAGGAGCACGATCTTTGAAGTGGATGTTTGTCCTAGAAATGAACTGAGAGCAGCAAAGCATTGGTGATGAAAGAGATTTATAATGTCATAGGGTCTTAGATTCACACAATATGCAAAGACACACTTCTGCCCAACGTGTCCATGGTCACCAAGTTTCTTAACGTGAATTAATCCTATTTGTCTGCATCTGGCATATAGCCTTCCAAATCTTTCCTACTCATGTATCCATTGAAGTGTATGTTAAGTGTTGTAATGGTATTTCCCTGTACTGCCTTCTCTGGCAACTTATTACATATACATAGCAGTCTGCGAAACAACTCAGTCTTCGACCTGTTTTACATCTCTCCCCTCTTAACTTAAACGTGTACCTTTGATTTTGGACACCTCTTCCCCGGGGAAAAGACATTGGCTATTCACCCTATCCATGTCCATCATTATTATAACACAATGCAAGTTCACCACTCAGCCTGCTATGCAAAAGGGAAAAAATTCCCAGACGATGAAAGGCACTCATCTCGGGATTACTACCGGTACCACATGATAGCCAGCATACAAATGAAAGAATAGGCAGGATGAGCACGTGGCTTGGGGGATGGTGTAGGAGGTCCAGGTTTGTTGGACATTTGGACCGGTTCTGGGGAAAGTGGGACTATTAAAAATTGGATGGCCTTCACCTGAACCTAACTGGAACTAACGCCCTGAGGGGAGTTTTGCTACTGCCGTTGGGGAGGATTTAAACTAATGTGACAGGGGGCTGGAAACCAGAATTGCAGAGAAGCAGGCAACAAGGTGGAAACTGGAGACTATAAGAATCGTGAAGTTAACATTAATAAGGGAAAGAGTAGGCAGAGAGCAGATGAACGCAAAGAACAGGTGGCCTCATTTGCATATACTTTCATGCGAGGAGTGTAGTGGGCAAGGCAGATGAATGTAGGGCTTGGGTTGGCGCCTAGAATTATGTCGTTATTACAGTCACGTAGACTTGGTTAAAAGGAGGGCCTGATTAGCAACTAAATGTTCCAGAATACAAACGCTTCAGACAGGGCAGGGAGAGACGTAAAAAGGGTGGGGAGGAGTTGCATTGCTGGTCAGAGATGATATCACGGCTCTGTAAAAGGTGGGAATTATGATGGGCTTTAGGAGTGAAGCATTATGGGTGGAACTGAGAAATAAGAAGGGTGCAGTTACATTGTTGGGGCTGTATTACAGGCCTCCCAACAGTGAGTGTGAGGTAGAAGAACAAATAGGTGAACAGATTATGGAAAGCTGTCGAGCCAACAGTGTCGTGGTGATAAGACATTTTAATTTTCCCAACACTGACTGGCAGACAATTAGTGTCTGAGGCCTGGATAGGATAGAATTTATAAGAAGCTGCTAGGAGAGTTTTCTGGAGCAGCATGTCAATAGTCCAACGAGGGAAGAGGCCATATTGGACCTGGTGTTGGGGAATGATCCAGGCGAACGGTAGAAGTTGCGTTGGGGGATTGTTTGAGAACAGTGACCACAATTATGGAAGTTTTAGTATACTCAAAGACAAAGATTAGAGTGGTCCTAAGGGAAGAGTACTAAACTGGGCCAAGGCCAATTGTATCAAAATTAGTCAGGAGCTGGGAAATGCGGATTGGGGCCAGATATTTAAAGGAAAGTCCACATTTCATTTGTGGGAGGTTTTCAAAGATAGTGTAAAGATAGTACAGGATAGGCATGCCCTGTTGAAAGCAAAGGATAGGAAAGGCAAGATTCGTGAACCGTGGATGACAGGAGAAATGGTACGAGTAGCCAAGAGGAAAAGGGAAGCGTACATAATGTCCAGGTAGCTAAGAAAAGAACGGGCCCTGATGGAATATCGGGAGAGTAGGACCATTCTTAAACGAGGAATTTAGTGGACTAATAAGATTGAAGAATTCATTGGCGTGCAGGCTTTGGAAAAATTCAAATGTAGCAAAGTTGTTGTTATGGGTGATTTCAACATTCCCAAAATCAACTGGAATCTCCTTAGATAAGATTGTTTGGATGGAGCCGTTTTTGTCAGGTTTATTCAGGAGGGTTTCCTTACTCAGTATGTAGACAGGCCTACGAATGGAGAGGCTATTTTGGCTTCGGTGCTCGGAAATGAGCCAGGACCGGTGTCAGATCTCGCGGTGAGAAAACACTTTTGTGACAGTCATCATAATTGCCTCACATTTACCAAAGTCTTGGAAAGGGAAAGCAGCAGTTACATGTAGGGAAGATATTTAATTGGGGAAAAGGAAATAATGACGCTATCAGACAGGAGTTGGGAAGATCAACATGGGAGCTATTGTTCCACAGAAAGGGCACAGCAGACATGTGAAGACTGTTTAAGGAGAAGTTGTTGCGAGAGATGCAAAAATTTGTTCCTCTGAGATGTGTAAGAAGGGGTAAGATGAAGGAACCTTGGATGACGAGAACAGGTGAACTTCCCATCCATAGGAAGAAGGCAGATTACGTAGAGGATCACGGGCTTACCAGAAATGAGCTCAGAAATGGACTGACGAGAGTCAGGAGTGGGTATGAAAAGGCATTTAGCTCATACGTGAGGAATAAGAGAATGATCAGGGATAAAGTAGGGCCGATCAGGGACAGCGTAGTGAACTTGTGCGTGGAATCTGAACAGACAGGGGAAGCCCTAAATGAATCTTTTGCTTCGGTCATCACGGTTTCGAATGGGAGCTTTGAGGAACTCTTATACAAGCTTGATTCGAACAAAATCCATGATGGGGATGTGCTGGAAGCTTTGGCAAACATTAAGATTGGTGAGTCTCCAGGGCAAGACCAAATCTATCCTAAGCTACTCCGGGAAGCGAGAAATGAGGTTGTTACACTTTTCAAGAAAGGTAATAGGGAAATCTCTGGCAAATACAGACTAGTTAGTCTTATGTCAATGGTCAGCAAAGTTTTGGAAAGCATTCTGAGGGATGGGATTTATGACTATTTGGAAAAGCATAGCGTGACTAAAGGCAGTCAGCATGGCCTTGTGAGGGGCAGGTCATGCCTCCCAGATTTTATTGTGTTCTTTGGGGAAGTGTAAGGCAGGTTGACAAAGATCGAGCAGTAACTGTGGAATTTGATAAGGTTCCCCATGATAGCCTCACTCATAAAGTCAGGAATTATGGGAAACAGGGAGACTTGGCTTTTTGGATTCAGAATTGAATGGATGACAGAAGGCAGAGAGTGCATGTTGGTGGAAAGAATTCTGCCTGGAGGTCAGTATTGAGTGGATCCCCCAGAGCTCTGTTCTTGGGCCTCTGCTCTTTGTACTTTTTATAAATGAGTTGGATGAGGAGGTTGCGGGGTTGGTGAGTAAATTTTGCAGAAGACACAAAGGTTGGAGTTCCGTTTGTAGTATCAAGGGATTCTGCAGCTATAGCGTGACATTGGAAAAATGTCCTGCTGGGGTGAAAATGACAAATAGAGTTCAACCTGGACAATATGAAGTGATAGATTTCGGAAGGTCGAACTGGAAAGCTGAATATATGATTACAGACAGGATTCTTGGCAGTGTGGAGGAACAGAGATATCTTGGTGTTCAAGTAGATAGATCCCTCATAGTTGCTACCCAAGTGGATAGGAGTGTTAAAGAGCATATGGTGTTTTAGCTTTCATTAACAGGGAGATCGAGGTTAATACCACGAGATTTTGTTACAGCTCTACAAGTCACTGGTGAGACCATACATGCAATATTGTTTCCAGTTCTGGTCGCCTTATTCTAGGAAAGGTACAGAGGCTTTGGAGACTGTGCAAAAAATGTTTATCAGGATGCTGCCTGGACTGGAGGGCTTGCCTTGTGAAGAGAGGTTGACCATGCTCGGACTTTTACCTCTGGAGAGGAGGAAGAGACGTGACCTGATCGAGGTATGCAAGATAATAGAGAAATAGATAGAGTCAAAAGCCTGAGACCTTTCCCCAGGGCAGGATTGACTGGTACAAGGGCTCGTAGTGTTTAGGATATTAGGAGAAAGGTATAGAGGAGATGTCAGAGGAAGGTTCCTTACGCAGAGAGTTGTGAATGCATGGAATGCGTTGTCAATGCTGATGGTGGAAGCAGAGTAATTAGGGACATTTAAGTGACTGCTAGACATGCACATGAATAGCAGACAACTGAGAAGGGTGTAGCTTAAGTTATTTGGTTTTACATTAGGATTAATGCTCGGTACCACGTCATGGACAAAAAGGCCTACTTTTCTATTTTCAATGTTCCATTAAAAGTGGTCATGAAACAATTTTAGTGAGCGCAATTAATGAGAATCCCAAAGCCTTTTGTTAGGATATAAGAACCAAGCGGGTAACTGTAGAAAGGATTAGTCCACTAAAGGATAAGGAAGGGAGGTTGCATTTTGAACCTGAGAAGATGTGTGAAACTCTGAATAATTACTTGGCATTAGTGTTCACTGAGGAGAGGGACATGATGAATGCTTAAATGAGAGATAGAGGTTTGATTACTCTGGATCACGTTCACATAAGTAGGTAAGATGTGTTTGGTAGGCTAGAGTTTATTAAGCTGGACAAATCCACAGGACTGGGTGGGATCTATCCCAGGTTGCTGAGGGAGGCAAGAGAGAAAATACCTAGGCGCTGACAGCTTTCTTTGTAGCATCCTTAAACACAGCTGAGGTGCTGGAGGATTAGAGAATTGCTTGTGTTGCCATCCTGTACAAAAGGGTGTGTAGGAACATTTCGGTTAACTACAGACCAGTGAGCCTGACGTCAGTTGTAGGAAAGTTGCTGCAGGAGGTACTCAGGGGTAGAATCTATTTATATTTGGAACAGAATAGACTTATCAGTGATAGGCAAAATGGTTTTGTACGGGGTTGACCGTGCCTTACCAACTTACTCGAAGTCTTCGAGTAAGTAACCACCTTGATAGATGAAGGAAGGGCTGTAGATGTTATATACATAGACTTTGACAAGGCGTTTGATAAGGTTCCCATGGTAAACCAACTGAGAAAGTGAAGTCACATGGTGTGCAGAGTGTTGTAGCTATGTGGAAAAAGAACTGGTTGAAAAACAGGAGACTGAGAGTAGTAGTTGAAGGGAGTTTCTCGAAATGGAGAAACGTGACGAGTAGTGCTCCACAGGGATCAGTGCTGGCGCCAGTGCTGTTTGTGATGTATATAAATGATCTGGAAAAGGGCACTGTTGGTATAATCAGTAAGTTTGCAGATGACACGAAGATTGGTGGAGGAGCAGAAAACATAGGACACTGCCAAAGAATACAGGAGAATATAGACAGACTGTTGGGTCAGAAGAGAAGTGGTGGATGGAATTTAATCCAGGCAAATGTGAAATAATGCATTTTGGGAAGTCTAATTTTAGAGCGAATTATACAGTAAACGGAATGGCATTGTGAAAAGTTGATGAGCAGAGAGATCGGGGAGTGCAAGTCCATTGTACCCTGAATGTCGCTCACAGGTGGATGGATTGGTCAAGAAGGCATATAGTATGCTTGCCTTCATCGGACGGGCTATTGAGTATAAGAACTGCCAGGTCTGTTAAAATTGTACAAGATATTGGTTCGGCCGCATTTGGAATACTGTGTACATTCTGGGCGCCACGTTACCAAAAAGATGTGGAGGCTTTGGAGAGGGTGCAGGAAAGGTTTATGAGGCTTTTGTCTGGTATGGAAGGTGCTAGCTATGAAGAGCGGTTGAGTAGGTTAGGATTGTTTTCATTTGTAAAAAGGAGATTGAAGCGAGACCTTATTGAGGTCTACAAAATCATAGAAGGTATAGACAGGGTAGATAGAGATAAGCGTTTTCCCAGAGTGAAGGATTCAGTAATGAGCGGTCACGTTTTCAAGATGAGAGGTGAAATGTTTAAGGGGGATACTCGCGGCAAATACCTTACACAGAGGGTGGCAGGTGTCTGGAACGCGTTGCCAGCAGAGTTAGTAGAGGCAGGCACGTTAGATTCATTTCAGATGCATCTCAATAGATAGATGAGTACATGGCGAGCAGAGAGATACAGATGCTTAGGAATTGGGCGACAGGTTTACAGGATGGATTTGGATCGGCTCAGGCTTGGAGCGCCAAAGGGGGTCCAGGGCTGTAAATTTTCTTTGTTATATCCAGGCTACCCTTAAACCTCAAGACCTCCAGTCTCGTTCTCATCATTGCAAATATTTTGTCCCTTTCTGGTTTATAACATTCTTCGTGTATCAGGGCAACACGAATTGTACACAGTCCTACACATTTGTCCTTACTGTCCTCTTGTACAGGCACAGCATCAGGTCCCAATTACTATATTCACTGCTCTGACTGATGAAGGTAATCGAATCTACTGCCTTCCACACCACCCTGTCCACATGTATAAGTCCTGCTCTGATTATTCTAAAAAAAAAGCAACACCTCATATTTAACGGCAGGAAGCTCCACCTGCCCATCCTCGTCCTACTGGCACGGTTAATCATGATCTCATTTTCCTTTTAAATGACCTTCTTCACTGCCATTTTACCAGCAATTTGGTGTCATCTACAATGTTACCATCCACCCTTTGTATATTCTCATCCAAATCATTTCTCAAAATAACAAACAACAGTGGCCCCAGCACTGGTCCTGTGGCACACCGCTCGTCACAACAAATCTCTCCCTGCACCATCTGTCTCCTACTTTAATTTAGAAACTTTTCCTGATCCCCTGTGTTCTAACCTTATTAACCAGGCTACCATGTGGCATCTTGTTGGATCACACGAAGGTTCACGTAGAAAAACCTATGCTTGAAAAGGCCCTGGGTGTTTATCTAACGTTGTGCATTTTCTAAATTCCGGCACTTCCTCATCTGTAATGAAGCCGCATTTCAAAACATCACTGCATCGATTTATTTCCCTAATTTCCCCAGCTTCCATGTCTTCCCCCAGAGTAAATGCTGACGCGATATTTTCATGGGGTTTCTCGCCCATTGAACAGGAACTGGCTCTAAGGCATCGGAGTGGGCTGAGGTTGATTCATTGTGAGTAGTGAGAACCCAGAATAGTCAGAGACAGATATCCTGTGTTGTTGAACCGTTAACTGTGTTTCTGTGCTTCCACTTTTACCATATTGTCGATATTGCTTTACATTTTACCTGGTTTTCTTTACTTTTCTGCTTTATATCAAGATTCTATATTTGTGGGGGGAGGTAGACTTTGTGCCTAAGCTTGCGTCATATATGGCGACTTGTACAATTTTCCCTGTCCTCATGTGAGTACATGTGACATTAAACCTCATAGACTTAATCCATCTCATATGGGTCCACACAAAGATGGCTGTCTAAGTTTTTAGGAGCCCTATTCTCTCTCTAGATTTTCTTTTGCCCTTAATACAATAATATCATCTCTTTGAATTCTCCTTAACCTTAACAGCTGTCTCATGCCCTGTTTTTGCCCTCCTGATTTCCCTGGTAAGTATACTCCTACACACATTTGCGCAAGGGATTCCATTGATCCCTGCTTCCAATACGTGACATATACTTCCTTGTTTCCCCTTGACTAAACACTCAATTACCGCCATGCTCTGATCCGTACTCCTGCTAACATTGTTCTTCACACGAACAGGACCATGCTGTCCCTGAACTCTCACTATTTCGTTTTGAAAGACTACAACTTGCCAGATGTCCTTTTAACTGCGAATAGCTTCTCCAATCAGCTTTTGAACCTTTCTGCCAAATTTTATCACAATTGGCTTTGTCCTCATTTAAGATGTTAACTTGTGGACCAGGCTCATCCTTTTCCAGAACTATTGTCAAACTAATGGAATTACAGTCACCCATTTTAACAGCTGAACCGCATGCTCTGCCTTAATTCCCAAGAGGAGATAAAGGTGATGTCAATATCAGATTAGCCATGAATTAACTGAATGGCAAGGCAGCGACTAGGGACCGAATGTCTGTGTGTGTGTGTGTGTGTGTGTCTGTTTGTGTGTGTTTGTTTTTTCCTATGTCTACGTGTGCGTGCTTTAGTGTGTTAATGCGTCTATCTCGGCATCTGCGTCTCTGAGCAATTGGGGTTCTGTTGTTTTGCGAGTGAATCCATTGAAATGAGGATCAAAATGCGTCTCCTTATTCTCTCACTCTCTTTCTTTGGCTATCCATCTTGTGTTCTAAGTGATGTAATGCCCGCCTCTGCTGTATGCCCCGTGCCACTGCACAAGCAGCAGCTTTGTTTGGAAAAGCCATCACAGACAGTGAATCCCTCACATTTGATTGGAATTGACTTAAATGACACGTACACTTTAATGAATGCAGTGGCAACATTGCAATGGTTTCACTTATGGCGCGATCTTAGGTACAAGAAATCTAGGTATAGATTCTTAATTATTTGGTCCAATAATGAAAGAATGAGAACTGAAAGTCCAGAAGAAGAGTAAAAGGGAAAAAAAATGAACAAACACAAATTGCAGTCCCTGACACACCAGTCTGTGCCAGCAAAGAGTCTCCAGACCGCACCGGGCCCATTCTCCACACTGGGTCGGGCCCCGTTTCCAGACTGCACTGGGGCCAGTATCCGGAGTGCATCGAGCCCAGTCTCCAGACTGTTCCAGACCTAGTCTTTTGTAAAATGGGACCAGTCTCCAGAATTCCACAGGCGTAGTCGCTGGACAGCAATGAGACCAGTCTCCTGGCTGCACCACTCCAGTCTCCACACCATACCAGGCCCAGGTTCCAGAACGAACCTGGCCCAGTATCCAGTCCTCACTGGGCTCAGTATACAGACACTACCGAGTCCTGTCTCCAGTTTTCACCGGGCTCAGTAGCCAGACAGTGCCGGGCCCAGTCTCCAGACTGCACCGGGGCAAGTCGCCAGACTGCACTGACCACAGTCTCCTGGCCAAACCGTGCTCAGTCTCCAGGCCGCAATGGGACCAGTTCCCAGGCTGCACCGGTCCGAGTCTCCAGACTGTACCAGACCGAGTGAATAGACTACACCGTCCTCGTCTCCATAGTTCCCCAGGCCCAGTAGACACACAGCACCAGGCCCAGTCTCCAGGCGGCCCCTTGCACAGTCTCCACACTATACCAGGCCCAGTCTCCAGACCATACAAGGCCCAGTTTCCACACCATACCAGGCTCAGTCTCCAGGCCGCATCGGGCCCATTCTCCAGGCCGCACCAAGTTCACGATCCAGATTGTAGTCGGTCCAGTCTCAAGAGCACACTGTGCTTTCTCGAGGCCTCCCATCCCTGCGACAGCCCCCTGTCTGCGACTCACCTCCTCCATTCCCATCGGAGGAATTTTAAAATTTTAAAAGTTTGTGAAGAAGAAGTCTCTCCAGAAAATAGAATAAATAAAGGTTGGTTTAAAGAGCGGGCAGAGCAGAGAAGCTCCGGATGGTACATTCTGACTCTACTGCTACCTTTAGGATGTTTGTTTCCTTCTTCGAAGAAAGAGTTTGGAGACTCAAAGCAGGTTTTTTTCCCAATTCCTTGCAATGCTGTCTCTTAATAAAAGATTATGGGCATGTCTATTGCTGGCCCACATGCTGACAGTGGGTTTGTTTTAGGACTTTACAATACATTCTCACGAAAAATTGGAAAAGTATATCAAAAAATATTGAAAGTTAGAGAAAGTGGTTGAAAATCCATCTCAACCTTTTCCACTGTGCTTCACTGAGAGTAGCCTGAATACAATTGTACAGCTTTGATCTGCATAGCTTGTGACGCACGACAGGGTTTATAGAGCAATGCACTGCTGTGATCTGGAAAGCTGCCAGTGCTGGATAGATATCTGGTGTGTCTGGATGAATGCGCTGCTGTGGTGGGGATAGCTCCCAGCGTTAGACTCATATCTACTCCGAGTATATAGATTAATGCACTGGCGTGGTCTGCACATTTTTCCGCACTCGGCAGACTGCTGGGTTAGACGGAACAGAGCTCGAACTTCACACTGTGCTGAACAGATATCTCCTCTGAATTAATGGTTCTCTGTTTTTCGGATTGAGAATAAGTTCTCACTAACTATTTCAGCTGATCTGGCAATGCATTTAGTTTTCATTCTTGTGATTGGATCCTCCGTCCCTCCCTCAATTAATGTTACACTGTGACCATGCACATTACATCATGATCGTGAAAGCCCACTGTGATGGCGTCTTCATTCAGAAGCAGTCAGCCATTCGCATTGTCCTCGAGTCTCCACGTCAAAAGAAAGGATGGCCAATGGGATAAAGGCCGTCCCCTTGATACACAATACAAAACATACACTCCCAGCACTCCCCACCGCCATCCAAGCCAATAAAAATGTCCGGTGTGTACTGAGAGCAACTGGCCACTGAGAACATCAGGGAGCAGACCTTCAAGGAGATGGAGCAACACTTCCCATTTGTGAACGACAGCGTGAATCCTCCAGTACACACGTATCACGAAGTCCTGTAAGTTCTCCACATTTATAAATATATAGCTTGTTATTCTTCCTGTAAAAGTAACAGGTTCACAGTTACCCACGTTATATTCCAGGTGCCAAATTGTCATCCATTGTTTATCCAATTAGAGATACTGCACCGCCTCCTGCCATCTTAATTTCCTGCCTATCTTAGTTAGAATACGTTTGTTAAATCTTTCGAAAACGTTGATATTAGTGGCAAATAACTGAGGCCCAAGCACAGGTCACTGCGTCACCGCAGTCGTTAATTTCTGTCAAACTGATAGAGACGGATTTAACCATAATTTAGCCCAGCTCCCAGTTATTCCAGTATTCCTGTGTAGCAGCTTTGAAAGGCTGAATATTCCCTTCCATTTCCCATGTAACAGATAAGAGATTAAAGATCTGGTTCAATTGCCGAGTAAAAGACTCGAACGGCTGAATGGCCTCATTCTGTTCCTGTTTAAAGTTTCTCATGGTCTGAATAGCCTGTTATAGTATCGGTGTAGTTGTGAATGGTGCTGAAAGTTTTGGAACCATCAGTGAACAGCTCACTTCTGATTTTATGATGGAGGGAAGGCCATTAATGCTGCAGCTACAGCTAGCCCATAGTGCCTCATGGAGGTGTAGTTTCCATTTGCTCGGTCCTTTAGAAGTATGTCCTACTGCACAGGAGGGAGTGCCACATAACACAGTGGGCGGTATCTTCAATATGAGGCTGAGGTTTTCCCTCCAAGAGGACCGTGTGCTGGCTGCTCCTACAGATAATGTTGGGGCAGATCCATCTGTGACAATTGTTTTGTTTAAAATATTTTCCTCTTGTTGGTTCCCCCATCACTTTCCCCCAGTCTGGCTGCTGAGAATTTGAGGCCTCTCCCTGCTCAGTCAGTGGTGGCCTATGGCGACACTCTTGGTGATAGACTTTGAAGTCCCACACCCAGACTAATTCTTGTGTCCTTGGCACCCTCAGTGCCTCCTCCGATTTGTTTTCGACATCGAGGGGAACTGTGTAATCACCGAAGAATAGTGTGGAGGGCAGTGGGTGTCTATCACCGGCAGCTTTCCTTGACCATCTCTGACCTGTTACTATGCGATTTCCCGGGTTCTGGAATCAATGTTGCGGAATTCCAGGGTAACTCCTTTCCCGGTTGTATCCCACCGTGTCGCCACCACTGGTGGTTTTATCATGCCGGATGAACAGATAGCCCGAGTGTTGGTGATGAGGTTTCTTGAAACATTACCCATCAAGCCTGATTCTGTGAGTATGACGGTGTCACACTGTTTCCTGACGGCGTCAGTATGACAAATAAAGGTGGAAGTAAAGAAGAGAACAATGATTTTAAAAAGGTGATGAAAGGTACTCTATTGTAAAATATTTTATAATCTCAAGTAAGATTAAGAAATGGATATGACTTTATGGCATTGGAGAAACATGGTGTTTGGGCGACCAACACTGAGAACTGAACATCCACCTGATTTTAGATTAGAAGGACATAGAAGTACATAGAAGTACATAGAAGAATACAGCGCAGTACAGGCCCCTTGGCCCTCGATGTTGCGCCGATCCAAGCCCACCTAACCTATACTAACCCACTATCCTCCATATACCTATCCAATGCCCGCTTAAATGCCCATAAAGAGGGAGAGTCCACCACTGCTACTGGCAGGGCATTCCATGAACTTACGACTCGCTGAGTGAAGAACCTGCCCCTAACTTCAGTCCTATATCTACCCCCCCTTAATTTAAAGCTATGCCCCCTTGTAATGCCCGACTCCATATGCGGGAAAAGGTTCACACTGTCAACCCTATCTAACCCCCTAATCATCTTGTACACCTCAATCAAGTCACCCCTAAACCTTCTTTTCTCTAATGAAAACAGCCCCAAGTGTCTCAGTCTTTCCTCATACGATCTTCCTTCCATACCAGGCAACATCCTGGTAAACCTCCTCTGCACCCGTTCCAGTGCCTCCACATCCTTCCTATAGTATGGCGACCAAAACTGCACACAATATTCCAGATGCGGCCGCACCAGAGTCTTATACAACTGCATCATGACCTCAGGACTCCGGAACTCAATTCCTCTACCAATAAAAGCCAGTACGCCATATGCCTTCCTCACCGCACTATTTACCTGGGTGGCAACTTTCAGAGATCTGTGTACATGGACACCAAGATCCCTCTGCTCATCCACACTACCAAGTATCCGACCATTAGCCCAGTACACCATCTTTTTGTTATTCTTCCCAAAGTGAATCACCTCACACTTAGCTACATTGAATTCCATTTGCCACCTTTCTGCCCAGCTCTGCAGCTTCTCTATATCCTGCTGTAACCTGCCACATCCTTCCTCACTGTCAACAACTCCTCCGACTTTCGTATCATCCGCAAACTTGCTCACCCAACTTTCTAACCCCTCTTCCAGGTCATTTATAAAAATGACAAACAGCAATGGTCCCAAAACAGATCCTTGCGGAACACCGCTAGTGACGGCACTCCATGAAGAAACTTTGCCATCAACTACTACCCTGTGTCTTCTTCCATCCAGCCAATTCCTAATCCAAACCTCCAACTCACCCTCAATGCCATATCTCCGTATTTTCTGCAGTAGCCTACCATGGGGAACCTTATCAAACGCCTTACTAAAATCCATATATACCACATCTACCGCTTTCCCCTCATCAACCTCCTTCGTCACCTTTTCAAAGAATTCAATAAGGTTTGTGAGGCACGACCTGCCCTTCACAAAACCATGCTGACTATCCTACAAAATCATGCTGACTATCCTACAAAACCATGCTGACTAAGCTTAATCCCTGGGATTAAGGGATGTTATACAATACTAAAGATTAGGTAGGGTAGATCTCCTAACAAAGAATGTTATCTGTTTGATTGAAAAGGGGGATCTTAAATGCATTGATCAGGGTATTGCGTGGGTGATTTCGTGTGTGACAAAGTTTGAAGAAGACAGAAAATTAGTGGGCTGGCGAAGTGTATAGAAGACACTGAACGACTGCAGAGGGGTATAAATAGTATAATGAGTGGGGAAGGGTCTCACAGATTGAGTACGATGTTGGTAAATGTGAGTTCATCCATTTTGGCAGGAATAGCAGTACACTGGACAACTTTATATATGGTAAAAGGTTGCAGCATGCTGCTATGCAGAGGGTCCTGGTTTTCCTTGTGCAGGACTCACAAAACATTGATTTGCAGATAACTAAGAAGGCAACTAGAATATTATCCTTCATTGCTGAATGGATACAGTTTAAAAACAGAAAGATTATGCTGGATATGTAAATGGTGCTGATGACGCCACACCTCGTGTACTGCATACAGGTTTGGACTCCTGACTTGAGAAAGAATGTACTAGCACTCGATGGGTGCAGAAGAGTTACATTATGCTGATTCTAGAATTGAGAGCGTTGAATAATGATGAGAGATCAAGTAGATTGAGACTATACTCATGGGGACTTTGAAGAATGATTTTGTATTTATGCTAACATACATTGTGAAGGGAGTAGATACGGCAATAGTAGGGAGGATGTTCTCACTGTTGGGTGAAACTAGCAACGAGGGGGACTTTGAAAATGAATGGGAGCAGATTTTGGACAGAGTTGTGGAGGAACATCTTCACTTGAATCTGTAGAATACCCTGTTGAGTGAAGTACTTGAGGCTAGTTTTCTGAATGCTTTTAAAGCAAAGCTAGATTTTGGAACAGTAAAGGTATCAAGGGTAATGGTGAGAGGGCGGATAAGTGGAGCTGAGTCTATGAGAAGATCCGCCCTGACGTTATTGCAGTGCAGACGTGAGGGGCTAGATGGCCGACTCCTGCTCCAATTCCTTCTGTTCTTATGGATTCATCTTAATAATTAATATTTTTATGCAAAGTGCCAGTTGATTTGGATTTGGGGAGAGATCTCTAACATCAGCCTGAGGGGAGCTCAACAAACTCCCCACATTAATTGGTGTTTGAGTCCTCACTATGAGAATCACATCGGCCTTCCCCCACTTCTTATTGCACACGATTCCCACCACGGGAGAGCCTGGAATTACCCAGCATCCCAAGGAACCTGTGCATTCTTTGAAACCCCATAGTGCACTGTGACAAGCACAGTCATGTGGAGATAACCTGCACAGCCCCTGATATTGAGCCTGTACGTGGCAGGCAGGGTGACATTTCTGCGCTCCCCAAACCTTTGGGCATGGGCATGAGCTCCTCTCGGGTGAGAAGGTCACAGGCAGGACCTCTCCTTCCCCCAGGTCCAGGAGTGAGGGCCATGAGAGCAGACCATGCCTGCCTGCTCTGAATTTGCTCCCAAGATTAGAGCAGCTACCGGGAGCAACGTTTATAATTGTAGGGAGATCATTGTGATTCTCCACTCAACCAGCACAAGGGGAGCCCAGGAAAGAATCTCACCATTCCCCTTGAGAACGACAAACACGATGCAGCAAACTTATCTTAACATCAAGGAAGGCCTCAGGGAACATTTCACTGAATCTATAATTAATCTCACCACATCCCACGGTGCTCAGAATATAAAGAAACATTTTGTCTGGAGTTAGGAAAATCAAGAAGAAACAAATTCTAGTGGGAGTTATCGCTCAAAGTCAAACCTGCAAATTTTGTGCATATTGTAAGCAGGGCATTAGGTATGCAAGAAATTGCTGGCAAAATTCAGCAGGACTCGTAACATCTGAAGGAAGAAAGCAGAGGGAACATTTCAAATCTGAGGACACTGCATTAGAATAACTTTTGTTTCAGATCTCCAGCATATGCACTCTGTTTTATTTTTCAATCATCAATTATTGTGCATACCACAGTAGTAATAGTTGACTTAATCTCGAAAGGGGGAGGGGGAATGAGGGCAGAAGTGCAAGACATGGGTCAGTTTCAGCTGAAGGCCCTGTCCATCAAAGTTTGGGAGGGGTAATGTAAATCCTCGTGCGAGAGAAACGGTGAGCATGCTGAAAGTACTCCACTAGAACTCGTGATCATCTGAACAGATGTGAAGGTTCCAGAGAAAGTAGGAGAATGCAGTCACTGTACGCTGGTCACGGGGGTAGAATGTGGCTCACTGGCTAGCACTGCTAGCTCACGGCACCAAGGGCCTAACTTTGATTTCGACCTTGGGTGACTGCATGTGTGGTGTTTGCACATTCTCCCTGGGTCTGTGTGGGTTTCAACACTATTTTTGGCTTTCGTCCCACAGTCCAACATGTGCAGTGACCTTGCTAAATTGCTGCGCAGTATCCTGGGTTGTGGTGGATTGGCTGTGGGAAATGTCAGGTTAGCGGGTTAATACATGGCTGTATAAGTCGAGATGCTGTTTGGCGGGTCAGTGTGCACACAATGTGCAGAATGGCCTGTTTCTACACTACACAGCTTCTATGATTTATATTTTGGTGTATGTGGCTGGCAATATATCCCAAGATCCTACCTATAACTTCTGCCCCCAGTTGCCTCATCAAACCTTTACCCCTTAAGTTTATCGAAAATAAATTCCATTAGCAAGTCCTCGACATTTTGGCTCATCTGATCAGGGTCCCGTTGTACTCTGAGTTAATTATCTTCACTGTTCACTAAATCACCAATGTTGGTATTACCTGCAAACCCACGACGCATTCCTACCTTATTCACATCCAAATCATTTATGTTCATTACAAAATCCATTAGATCGTTATGATACTCAGCAAAAAACAGGCATCCAGTGCAAAACAAAAACTCTCCACAAACATTTCCTTCATCTCTTACCTTCGGGTTAATTACCTCCGACTCTCCCTGTATTTCATGTGATCCAATAAGTGCTACCCAGTTTACCATGAGGAATCTTTTTCAACACCTTACCGAAGACCATATGGACAACACATACTTTCGCCCCTTCATGAATGTACTTAGTGACATCTTCATAAATCGCAATCAAATTAGTGAAATATGATTTCCCAAAGAAAAAGCCATATTGACTATCTTTCTCTGTCCTTGCCTTTCCAAGAACAAGTTTTTCAGAGTCCACTGGAGCAATGTACCCGCCAATGACATCAGGCAGACCGGTCTACAGTTACTGGCTTTTCCTTCCCAGTTGCTCTTTAAAAATCGCACAATATAATCCACCCTGCCGTCTTCTGGCAGCTTACCTGTGACTGTCCATGATACAAGTATCTCAGCGAGACGCTGAACAATTACTTTCCGAGCTTCTCAATGGTTTCTGTGAAACACCTGACTAGGTCAGAGAACATCGAACAGTACAGGCCATTTAGCCCTCGATATTGTGCAGATCTTTCATGTTTCTCTAAAACCAAACTAATCTGCATGCCTTTCATTGTACTAAGTTCCGCGTGCCTATCCAGGAGTGGCTTTAAAGACAGGGAGTTCCAACTCTATTTTGGTTTAATCCCTACCCTCCCCTTCACCGTTTGATCACGCAGCATTGCCATTTGGTGTGAAGGGTACTGCTGGTCACTGGACACTTGGGTGTTTCTTTTCTTCCTGGTCGTGGAAATGGAATAAAGATTTGTACACCTTGTGTCTTTCACTGTCTCACACCAGCACATGCACAAAAAAGAACAGGAGTGTGAAAAACATAAACAGGGGTGTCAATGGTTCTGTCACCCTGACAGCTGCCTCTGAGAGAACTGGATCAATGTCAAGTACTCTCTCTGGTGATGGGATGCCGGCCTCTGTGGAGTTATTTCAGTAGTATCAAGAATAAAGCACATTCCCAAAACTTGATTCTGTTACGACACGGGGGAATACCCCTGCAAAAAAGAGGAAAAAAAGACAGGGAGTCATTCACCTTAATGCATTTTAAGATGGACAGCTCCTCATCTTCTGTCATAGGCACACTTGTCAAGATATCATTGTTCATTTCCTCAAGTTATCTGCAGCACGTATCCTTCTCCACAGGACATACGAATGAGAAATATTTATTTAGTGTCTCCCCAAATCCTGTGGTTCCACATATTGGTCGCTTTGCTGAACTTTCAGAGGGCCTAGTCTCTCCCAGTTTCTCGTTTGACGTTAATATGTTCGCAGAAACTCTTTGGATCATTGCTTACCAAAATCATATTATGTCGCCATGTTTCCCTCCTCATTTCCCTCTTGAGTATTATCCTACTGCCCTTGTACTTCTCGATGGATTCAGTGGAGCTTTGCTACCTACACCTACCATATGCTTCTTTCTTTTTGTTGACCAGAACGTCCATCCTTTTAGCCATCTAGCATTCTCTACACCTACCAGCCTTACCCTCCTCATGAAAAGAAATATACTGTCGCTAGACTCTTTAATCTCATTTGTGAAGGCCTCCCACTTTCATGCCAATAGCTTCTCTCAAGCATCTTTTCAAAGTGCCAGCCTAAAACGTACAAAGTTGTCCTTACTCAAACTTTAACGTTTATGTCAGGACTAATTTCTCCATAAGTATTTTAAAACTAATATTTACTGCATAACAGACTAAAGAGGTAGAATGGCTTCCTCCTGTTCCTCTGTGACAGGGTCAAGGGGCTGAATGGCCTCCTTCTGTCCCTCTGTAACAGATTCGAGAAGTTGAATTACCCTGGTACAACAGGCAAGAGAGGCTGGTGGCCTTCTCCTATCCTTCTGCAAACGGCACATGGGGACAGAATTGCTTCCGCCTGTTCCTAAGCAACAATGTAAATACTTTGGATGATTCCTCGAGGTTTTGGAATGATTGGTAAAAGGGCACTTAACAATAGGAATGAAATTACAAAAAGCAATGGGCAATAAATCTTGTTACCCTATTTTATGGTCTCGAGAAAATGCCCACCAGGCATTTTGTGCAGTAGCTCTGTTATTTTATCTCTGTCATATACAATCCTGCAGTGATCTGACACTGCTCCTACATACAGGGAGGAAAGATTTAAAGTATTGAAAATTTATGGTCAGCCAACCTCGTCCATTCCATCCAGATCGAGGAAATGTTCGTTTTATTGTGATACGTAAAGTGATGTAAAAAAGGGTTTAAATTCACGTATTCCTTTGGTGACTGTGATGAATGTCAATATCCAAATAATCTAAGCATTCCAGTGGAGGGTTTCCATCTTTTAACCATAAGTCGGCTCCATTCAACGTGTTAACCCATCGGATGAGCGGAAGCATCACCAACAGTACTAACCTGACTTCGCAGCTCCACAGAGAGGGGCTGGAGAGATCACAATCTGAGAACGTTAGACTAGGATGTTCCAACAATTGAACAGAATCTGAGAATATTAGACAGAATCTTCCAACAATGGACATAAGTTTATACTGGGATGTTTGGCTTCCTTCTACATATCATTATCGAAGGTCATTATCATGTTGGATCGAATATGCACTTTACATTATTCAATATTTTCGTTATGCAGTCAAAGCTTTCTTTGGTGTCTCTGGTAAGTTTCACAGTTTAGTAATTGATTCTATAAATCATGTTTGACTATAACACTGTTCTTTTCATTGACGCTACCATCCTTGCCGTTCTTATTGTTCCTGCTGAGACTCTGAATTCAGATAGTCACTTTGCAAACCAGTTTTAACTGCATCCGTGACCTTGATAATTCACTATCTCCTTCGATGCTTCGGGCAGTGTTACTATGGGTCTCTATGTTGACCTACTCAATTTCAGCTGTGAAACATGTTTCATTGTATCACTGCCCTTGATATTTAAATATTGGGAGCATAGAGCACTGTTTTCTATTCTGATTACAAACTCAATTTCCTTCCTTTGCCTCCATCCCATCCCTGACCAATATCTAAGGCTGAAACAGATAAATGACAACTGTAGTGATCCCTTTGGCCTTGATTTGATTCCTGATACCATAAACTGCCCACTCCTAATTGTAATTACTGACGCATGTAGGATATACTTCACTGGCTCATCCCATCTGCTATTTGAACTTTGCGCTATGATAGACAGTCTTAATAAAGCCAATAATCAGCTGCTAATACTCCCAGCTTCAAACCTGCAGATGTAAATCTGCGTCGATTCCATGCGGCTCTTATCTGAACTCTTAAAAAAATTCCCCATCGTTCTGTCATTCCTTTGCGCTCTGATATATGTTGTTATTGGGTCTGGCAATGCCTTTACTTTAATACTCTCAAGCATATCCTCACATCTGTCCATGAACTGTTTCTCACTCCCTCTCTGTCCATCATCCCAATCCCTGCAGTTATTCATAATTAAACTGATATTCTTCATATGTGTTCTATCTTAGACAATGATTTTCACATCTATCATCGCCTCAGTCGTACACACACGCATGCATTCTTAAAAAAAACCTATTGCATCGAGCTTATGCATGGAGATACAGAATCATAAATTTTTGGAGCCCCATTTACCGTTATTTACAATATGGACTACAAATCTTCCCATGCGTAACAGATAGCTATTGCACGTATAGCAGGAATATACTGTCCAAGGTTTTCAATATTCCCCATGCTGGGCGGATAGTCCAGCTTATTAAGAATTACACGAGCATAGTGTGCACTGCTCTCCATGCTAAGCTTATCTCAGTTAAGACCGTCTGTGTTTGTTCAGTGAGGCATGGCCTTTATTCAATGTTCTCATTCTTGTGATTGCATCGATCAATGTCTCACACTTCCAATTAGACGTAATCCCCTGTGTCTTCCTCCATTTTTCAACATGTTTTGTTTCTATCTTAATTGTCTCTTTCTATCTTTAACGCGAATCTTTCTGTCCCTCTGTATCGTTCCCTGACCTTGGGTGTTTGGCTTCCGAATGTATCGAGTGCTGGCATCGTGAGGCTCAGAAACAAGGACATGAGGTTTGTCAGGCTGTTGTTCATTTCCTGGTGTTGGTCGTGTGGTGCTCCATGTTGTACGTGGTGCGCTGCAGCTTCACTCACGTCTTTGAAGGTTGGTTAGTACCTGTCCCCCGCAAGCCTGTGTTTGTCTTCTCAGCTGACAATGTGGTCAGTAACATGAGGAAGCCCCTGGTGCAGTATTTTAAAGAAACAGGCATTTACCTTGTGACTGACGGGCTTCAGTCTGATTCCTGTTATTGAAAAGTTAGTAGATATGTTGGAGATGATTTGCTGGGGGTTGTGCTGTAGGCTGTCTCAGACATTCAGGGAGACCTGAGGACTTGGTGATCCAATTCTGGATTAAGCATGAAGACTGTAATTACAGCATCTGGGTGTGTACAATTGAACAACAAATGGAGCAGAGACTACAGAGAATGGAAGCATGGGGAAAAGTATCTGCTATATCTGTCTGTGTTTTAATGTAGATATACATAATCTGACTTTCCACTTACACACACTCACACTCACAGTCTCTCTCTCTCTCTCTCTCTCACACACGCACACACACATCCCAACAACCCCAATCACAGACATACTCCACCCCCGCCACACTCACACGCACATACATGTAAATCTGCAGTGTGGATTTGGATTTGCAAGCTTGCTTTTGCAGCTGCATTCTATTTTGTTCAAAAAGCACGCAATTTGTCAACAGTCAATGTCGACTTTATAAACTCCTATGTAGGAAATAAAGCCAAAACTTTATTGCTGGAACAGCACAGCAGGTCAGGCAGCATCTAGGGAACAGAAGATTCGACGTTTCGGGCACATGCCCTTCTTCCTGAAGAAGGGCATGTGCCCGAAACGTCGAATCTTCTGTTCCCTAGATGCTGCCTGACCTGCTGTGCTGTTCCAGCAATAAAGTTTCAGCTTTGATCTCCAGCGTCTGCAGACCTCACTTTCTCCTCGAGGAAATAAAGCCAATCTGACGCCGGGTTAAGACACAGACAGACTGTAAACAAGACCTCACGCTTAAAATTCATTGTCAGACCGGAGGTGTCACGCACTTTGCATCGATAATGCTTGAAGTTATCTCCAGGCATTGACTTGAAGAAAATTGTTGGATTCTCATCATCAAAGAAAAATCTGCCCCTCCATTCTAAATGCTGAAATGTTTAAGAGCTATATTAGATGTGTTCATGTCATGTGCATGAATTGTATGAGCTCTTGGTGTTTTCCTTATCAATTCTGTGTTAAGGCCTGCCTCTCTTACGAACACCTGATGAAGGAGAAGGGCTCTGAAAGCTAGCATTTTCAAATAAACCTATTCAGTTTTAAACTGGTGTCGTGTGATTTTTGACCTTCTCCAAACCAGTCCAATAACAGCACATCCACATCATGGCTTTTTTTTGTTGTTATTGGTTAGCCAATCCTCTCCAAGAAATTAAATGTTCTTGACCCTCTGTGCTCTTACCTTGCATTTGAATCTTTTATGATGCACTTTATGCAATGCCTATCTGGAAGGGCAGATATAATATATCTCTCGGATCCCTTTTATCCATCATGCTTGTCACATTAAAAGAAACTCAGCTAAATAATTCAAGAACAATTTATCCATCATAAAATCATTTTGTTTGGGATGGATTAAGGGTTGACTTTGATAATCACCTTGCAAACAGAATCTAACAATTTGACTTCAATTCCAATAATTTGCTCACTACTTTTCATTCCCTTCTGAATTGGTTATTCGAAGTTCTTCCCTTTCTATAATCTCCACATTCCCTTTCAATTCCTGTGTAACAGGCACAAGCCGGCAGAAAGTACAGCCTCCAATTGCCGTGAAAGAGGCATGAGTGGTTGATTGGATTCATTCTGTTCCTACTTTACACACTCAAGTGCTGAATGGGTTTCTTGGTGTTCCTACATTATAGAACATAGAACATAGAAGAATACAGCGCAGTACAGGCCCTTTGGCCCTCGATGTTGCGCCGATCCAAGCCCACCTAACCTATACTAACCCACTATCCTCCATATACCTATCCAATGCCCACTTAAATGCCCATAAAGAGGGAGAGTCCACCACTGCTACTGGCAGGGCATTCCATGAACTTACGACTCGCTGAGTGAAGAACCTACCCCTAACTTCAGTCCTATATCTACCCCCTCCCCTTAATTTAAAGCTATGCCCCCTTGTAATACCCGACTCCATACGCGGGAAAAGGTTCACACTGTCAACCCTATCTAACCCCTTAATCATCTTGTACACCTCAATCAAGTCACCCCTAAACCTTCTTTTCTCTAATGAAAACAGCCCCAAGTGTCTCAGTCTTTCCTCATACGATCTTCCTTCCATACCAGGCAACATCCTGGTAAACCTCCTCTGCACCCGTTCCAGTGCCTCCACATCCTTCCTATAGTATGGCGACCAAAACTGCACACAATATTCCAGATGCGGCCGCACCAGAGTCTTATACAACTGCATCATGACCTCAGGACTCCGGAACTCAATTCCTCTACCAATAAAAGCCAGAAGTCTTGACACGCTGAATGTCGTCCTGCTGTTCCTATATTATGGTCTCAAAGGGCTGAATTTCCTGCTCCTGTTCCTGACCAAGCCACTCAAGACCTGAATGCTTTCTGCTTTTACTTCATGAGAGGACTGGGGACAAATGGAAACTTGCTGCAGAAGAGCACCGTTTCAAGTGGCTGAAGTGTCTCCTCATGTTTCTTCATAACAGGCTAGAGAAACTGAACAGTCTCCTCCTATATCCCTGAAATCGCAACGACGGTGTGATTGGACTTCTCCGGTTCCCATAGAACATAAATGTGGATGAATTGCCCCCTCCTGTTCACATAAAAAGAAAAATCTCAAACGGTTTCATGCCAGTCTGCTATTCTTGTGCAATTGACCCAATCGGCTGAACAGCCTTAACCTAATGTGAAAATTTCCAGTAACTTTGTGGCCTCTTCCAGTTCTTGTGTTGCAGCATTTAGAAGGTTGAATAGCCTCATCTTGTTGTTGTGTAACACGATTTATGTGCGGCATGGTCTATTATGGGTCCTGTGTTGGAGTGTGGACGTACTGATTGGCCTCTTCCTGAAACTCTATATCATGATCCAGACACGAAACATCCCCCTTCTACATCTGCTGTAACAGTTTCCAATAATCTACTTCTGTTGTTCCTGTGTTCCAGATTCGAGAAGTGAAACGGATTCCTGAATTTGATGTATAATTGTTTTCCATTGCTGAGTCCTAAAACAAGACCATTGTCATCTTGCAAACATTAAGAGGTATTGGATCAACGTGCTCACCCCTCCCTCCAAGGTTAACGTGACGCTGTGGCTTAGTTTATTGAAGTTCCTCCTTAATAAATAGGTAGATCTGGGGTTAAGAACCTAGCAGCGTCTGCATTTCACATGTGCTATTCCTTGTTAAACCTCTCTCAAATGCCATGTGGCTGTTCCATCAGGTTGTTGATCCAACTTGTGGTGCAGAAGGAGATGGTTACTTGTTGAACGTGTGTCGTGGAAATTAAATCGACATTACACAAATGCTAGCAAGAGGAATGAAAAAGCTTTACTGTAACCTCTGCAGGGGACCCAATTCACTTTGCAATATGCTGCATGTAAGGGGCTGAACAACTTGCACATATTATTTTTATACTACATTTCACTTATCCTTATCACACGCTCAAGGACAAAAACTGGGAACATTCGGCTGTTGGTATGATTGCGTAGTTTTCCCGGATCCTGTTGAATCTGACTGCTTTCCAAGGCGAAGCTGTCAGCTTGCAGAATCGAGCAATGCTAGGCTGTCTACTTAAAATTTTAGCAAAGTGTTAGTTTTATCGAAATATTAGATTTAGCAAAGTATTCTCTTTCAGATTTCAGAACAAATGTTAATTTTGCTAATTTTCCATTACATCTCCCCCCTTTTGGTATATTACAGCAATGACAAAAACAACAACAAAAAAAGTATGCAAAGCTAGATAACTATACATCAAAATTGCTTAGGTAGCAACCGACTTTTCCTCAGACACCATCTAACAGCTATGTGTTGGTATCATCACTTGCCCTTGTGTGCTCAGTGCACAGCCCATTTTCACACGTCATATTCGTCAACGTCAAGGTATGGTATGGCCCTCGCAATCGGATTCTCCTGTTGCGGGGCCACTGAACGTTTTACCATTTGGAATCCCGCTGCACTCATAAGCAAACGGTGTAGCCAGGTACACAAGCAGGGTCCTATACAAAGCATTATGAGTAGCACCAGTCCTACAAGTAGTAAAATGTGTAGGATCCAATATCCCCAATCCTCCCCAAAGGGAGGGTAGCCATTCGTGCAAATACACGTTTCTCCACTGCCTTTCACCATATAGAAGGCTGTGGTTGGAAGCGTGTCAGCCTTGGGACTGCAGTTGGCCTTGAGTTCGGGGAGTGGCGCGAGGTTTGCCATAATTGCTCCCCTTATCAGGGGCAGGTTAGTCACCGCCGCGGAAGCACAAAGCTCGCGATTCTCGCCAGGCTCTGTAATTCGTTCAGCATTCCACCGTTGGGCAGCGTAGCCAGCAATGGCTGGCGTGTTTCAAAGTAGCCAACGTCTAATTTCCTGTGTTGTATTAGGGCCAAAGCACATGCTCTGTTCCCTTCACATTTAGCAATGTTCCTTCGCATCTCCGAACCTATTAGCGTCGCATTTACGCCATCAAACTCCTACAGGGCCAATTCCACTACCGAGTTAGCGGACGACTCCCTCCAGGTTCGGGCGTGACATTAATGCCGTCTTCCCTGCTTGGGGTTAGGTCCATGATTTGGTTTGTGTAGTTGCCTTGCTCCGGTGCTACTATCTTCTGGAGGACCTTCTGCACTGCATCTCGGCACGGGGGTGTGGGGAATGACTAAGCCACTATATTCACCTGCCTATCGATGTCAGAGAAGGTTCTATCCATTTCACCAGACTCCCTCATCGCTCTTCTGAGTCTTGGATATTATCACCAGTGCCCAGGCACCTCCTACCTAGTTCTTAGTCAGGTGTCCCTGTAGCCGTGGCAGCTACTTCTAAGTGCCAGTCGCTGGCGCCACCAGAATCCCTGCATAAATATTTATTATCCACATTATTGTCATACTGGTTTGTAAACGGCCATGGGTCGCATGTGAAAGTTCTTCTTGCGCCATCAGTTAAGATTACCATCTGCGGCTGTATCCCAGACGCCAGTCATACCAGGGCGCTTGCTAAGAGTGCGAGCTGGGGCATCCCCATAAGCGTACGAGGTTTCTGATTACTACTTGCAGTTAATTGGTTCCGGTGCTGCCCGATGTCTCCTCAGGCCCAGTTGCACGTTTGAAATGGCTGGCGTGTATCCACGTCGCTCTTTCAGCGATATTAACAGCTGTCTGTGTCGTGAGGAACACTTTAAACGGTCCCAGCCACCTCGTCGCCTTCAGTTTTTCTTCCTGAAGTCTTTCACCACTTTCCAGGCTCCAGGTTCTAGATCGTGCAGCTTCCCTTCTGCTGGTTGGGGTCGTGCTGCTTTCACTTGATTCTGCATTTGAAACAAAAGTGTTATGAGTTTACTACAGTAACACAACATTTCGCCCTCACAGTGGCCTGTTATCTGTCTTACCGTGGGCCTTGCTCTAATTCCTGTATTGGGAGCCTACCAAACAAAATCTCAAACGGGGTAAGATTAGCTCTCCCTCTCCTCCTAGATCTCATATACATTAACATAATTGGAAGTGCCTTCGTCCATGTCACCCGTAGTTCCTCACAGCATTTTATCAATTAATTTTTGAGGGTAGCGTTTTCTCTTCCCACTGCCCCACTGGTCGCTGGCTGATAGGCACAGTCTTGTTTCTGGTTTATTCCTAAATAATTACTAATTTGCTGTCGGGCATTATTGAGAAATGGTGTATCATTCTCACTACTAAGCCTTTGAGGGATGCCCAATCTCGGAAATATTTAAGTTACCAAAACCTTGGCTACTCCACTGGCATCATGTTTCGACGTGGGGACAGCTTCCACCCATGTGGAAAACATATCAACTTTTACCAGATAATATCCTTTCCCGCGCTGAGTGTTAGTTCAATAAAATCCATCTGTAAAAGTTCGAAGAGTCTTTGGGGTTGTGGGTTTGCTACCTGACTCATCTGTATTCCCCTCCACACATTATTAGTGGCACAGATAACACATCGTTTACAACATTTCTGGGAGTAATGATTAAATCCCTTAGTGTACCATTGTGCCAAAATACTGGGATGCATCCCCCTTTTGACACATGGTCCTTACCGTGTGTCAGTTTGGCATAGAATGGAAATAATTATCGTGGTAGGCAAGGTTTACCATTGGGGCCAGACCATCGCTCTTCCCTCACGCTGCGCCCTGCTTTAGACCACTCATGCTTTTCTTCCAGCGAGGCCCTTGACTGTAACTCCCGTACCTCTGCTGTTGGGGTGAAAAGTTTTGTCATACACATGACAAACTGATCACTTGGCGGCTGCTGGGCTGCCGTCCTTGCCGCTGAGCCTGCCCTTGCATTACGTTGAGAAATAAAATCGTTATTTTTCGTGTGGGCTTCATATTTACACACAGCGATTGATTTAGGAAATACGACTGCTTCCACGAGTTCAGAGATCAGGCCACGGTTTGTGATAGGCTTTCCAGTGGAGGACAAGAAGCCCCTGTGTTTCCACGGAATTCCAAAATTATGTACCACCCCGAATGCGTATCTGCAATCGGTGTAACTGTTCACTGTCTTCCTTTATCCAACTTACATGCCTCAGTCAAGACAGTCAGCACTGCTGCGAGGGCTGACAGATGAGAAGGGAGTGATCCCGCTTTGACTACCTCGTCGGTAGTCACTACAGCATACTGACAACAATTCTGGCTTGTCTCCTTGCTCCTGAATGCTGACTTATCCACAAAAACCTTCATATGTGGATTCTAAATTGATGAGTCCTGCAAGTCTGGTCTAGGGCTGCAAATTCATTCGTCACAGCGACACAAGCATGTAGGTCTCCGCCTGCTTTTGTGGTGAGAAGGCTAGCAGGGCCATGGACGTTATTGTAATGTTAGGCATCTCCAATAACACAGTATTGTATCTGAGCCAATGTGCTTCCGACATGTGTGCTGTCCTTTGCTCGGAAAGCACTAAGGATACTGCATGTGGGACCAGTAGGGTTAATTCACCAGAGCCGACTATGTCCCTGAATGCTACAATAGCCTTTTCAGCTGCAGTCATGGCTCGCAGGTATTTAGGCAATCCTGTTGCTAGGGGTCCAGCTTAGACGAAAAATAAGCTACCAGCCTCAACTTTCCCCCATGATGGTGAAACTGCATATATGTCATGCAGCCACGCTTCTCATCAGCAGTTTGTACAAAAGGTTTGTTTGGATTCGGAATCCCCAGTGTGGGGGTAGTTTGGAGAGTCTTTTTAAAAATTCAACCAAGGCACTCTCGGCCTCTGGGGCCAATGCAACGGACTCATGCTCTGAAAACTTTTCTCATCGGCTATGTCACTTCGGGGAGCCTCAGGGGGTGTGTAATATGGAATAAACATTCGACAGTAGGAGCACATGCCCAAAAAGGACAGCACTTGTTTCTTCTTGTAAGACTTTGGAATTTGCTGGATTGCTTGAACTCTGTCTTGATCAATTTCTTTCCCTTGTTCAGATATTAAGTGACCTAAGAACTTCACCTGTTTTGCACAAATTGTAGCTTTGCGAGACTAGCTTTCTGCCCTTCCCTCGCTAGATGGCAGTGCAATGCAAGTGTATCATTCTCACATTGTTCCTCTGTCAGTGCTGCTATCATACTGCAGAAGTGCTGATCCCAGGGTTAAAACTAGAGTCTCCATACTCCTGCATAAAACCTCAGGGGGACTTATGTATGGTGGGGGACTCACAATAATCTTGACAAAGTCGCATGAAGATATAAGATTTCCCTTTGAATGTAAAAGCTAACCAGAATTGACTATCTGGGTGTCCCGGTACACGAACGAAGGCCTTGCTAAATCCACAACAGAGAACCATTTACTGTCCGGTGTAACTTGAGCTACCAAAGTATAGGGGTTGGGAACATTTGGGGCTTGCGGGACAACAGCGTTATTGACAGCCTGCAGGTCTTGAACAATCCTCCATTCGACCGGTTCACCGGAATGTTTGCCTTTTTGATCGGAAAAATGGGGGTTCTCAACGTTGAGTTTTCACAGGGGATTATCATTCCAGCCTTTAGGAGGGATTCAAAGCCTGGAGTAATTCTTTCTATGGCCTCGGGTTTTAACGGTTATTGTGCTCTGCAAGGACGTTACACGGACTTCGGGTTTATTCTTAGGGGTTCAGCCTCGTATGAGCGCCACACCATGTTTGCTTTTTGACCATAACTCAGTAAAAGCTGTTTTCAATCTTGGGTCCGAGACTTCTATCTTAGGGAAACGCCAATCTACCCTTCTACGCTCTTCAGGACTAGTGGGGACTATCTGGACTGTCCGATCTGCCTGAGTTAACCAATTTAGTTTCTTCCGATATGTCCGCATATCTGCATTGAACCAGGTACCCACATCGTCCCTGAACACCCAACCTTTGTGCCTTTAACACCCATGGTCCTGATTCCTGTCACCTGCCGCTGGATGCCTTTGTCTATGACACGTGAGGAAAAAGAGCCGTGAACATCAAAAAGGAAGTGTCTGCTTGCAGTTAGATACTTTAGATAAGTTCACACTGACTGCACATCTGTGAACATTCCAATAAATTCCGCACAATAACAAATGATCTGGTTTAACGAATCTCCTGAACCAATCCTTTTCATATGATTCATCAGGGCCATCGCAGTGTATATGTGCTTTGCAGTGCAGCATGTCCCCAGCAAGAAAATCTGTGTGAATAGGATTAACCTGGTTACTTATTTCCAGGGCGAGTGAATCGCTCACTGAAGTTATTGCTCTTTGGCTTAATCGCCACTCATAGACATACATCAGGGGTCGTGGGTCATATTTTACAGCCTGCACGTGTAAATATTCCCTTTGAATTACCTGCAAACTATCGGGATACTGAGTAAATCCAACTCCAGACTCAGTATGAGATCCTGAACCATCAAATTTAAAGGACAGAATTCAGATAACAAAAATGAACGTTGGAATGTTTCCCCAGTATTAGGTTCACAAATTTGGGGTGACAAACATCTCTCTCATATCACGACTTCTGATGCACCCATTGTGTTCTGGAACCTTCCACTCATCTTTATTTTCTCTGAACTGGCTTAATTTAATGACTGAATATGTTGCCCCTGTATCAATCGTAAAGGTAACTGGTGTACCTTCCACATATAACATGGAGGTAGGCATCGACTTATTTGCATCATAGTTATATTGAATATATAGTCCACAATTCGCAATCTCAATGCTCAATATGGCCTTGGGACTAGTTTCAGTGCCCGTACATTTATCAGAAGAGATTAGCATAAGCGAGCGTTCATTGCCAAGCATAAGGGAAATAAGCTTACCTGTACCTTGTGGGCTGCCCACCTCCACCTCAACATTCCCCTGTCAGTCACCCTGTTGTCCAGCCTCCAGGGCCGATTGGGATTGTCTGTACGGACACTGTCTCGCCCAGTGGTCCATTGCTCCGTAAACAAAGTACCCGCCAGATCTACCTCTGCCAGCGCCTCTTCCATGACTCATTCGTCATCCTCTTCTGCGACCTACACATCTGTCTCTCTCCCTGCAGCACCTCCCTCCAATGTCTGACCATTTGCATCATAGTAAGCTGAGGTCTATGTGCTTGCTGCTCCATCTTTAGTTTCTGCTTATCCTTCCTTTGGGCCAGCATTTTCTTCAGCATGTATCGCATGTTGTCCTATTAAATTCAGCTTTCCAGTGTCCCAGGTAACACATGTGTCTTTTACCTTTTTGGCTATTTCGTTCTTCATTCCATTGATGAAGCTGTTCTTTAGGTGTGCCTCATACGGCGTGATTTCTGCTGCCATTATCTCGTCAGGTGGTCTCAGTCAACGATGGGCATTATGGACTTCAGAGAGGTGCGAAAGGTACTGGGACACTGTCTCACCTTCTTGTTGTTGACACATTGCAATTTTGGTCATGTCCATTCGCACTGGGAATGCCTCCCTACAGGCGGCTGCCAGCGCTGCAACAAAAGCATTTCAGTCTCTGTTCTCTTACGCTTGCAGGTTGGTTGATCTGGCATGGATGGTTACGGCTGACCATTTATCCTTGATTTTGAGGACATCGGCATCAATGTTTGTCCCAGGAGATGTTTCATCTCATGTGACATGGGACGGAACTCGACACAGAACTTTGTTATTTTTTCAGCAAACCTATTACCTCCAACTGCCCAAATGCAGTTTCCAAATCCTTCATGGTCCATGTTCTGTGGACCAGCACCGGGCGCCCTTCTGGACCTGCAACCTCAACCATTGGTGCTTGCAGGACGACCTGTTTAGATGATCGCACGTTAGTACTCTCGCTGTCTGACTTATCGTCCGTTGTGGATTGATCGTGAGCAGGCACTGGAAGTCTTTCAGTCTTGGAGTGGCCTCCCTCATTTTAGGCTACTTGCTTCAATTGGTTGCAGATACGATAGGCTATTGGTGATCCAGCAGACCCTAAGGCGGCGGTCACTGACTTGAAACCTTCGGCAGGTGGATCTCATAGGGGGGCTGTCGGTCTCGGAGGGAGTCATCATGGTAAGGATCTGGAACAGACCTAAGACACTATACAGCTTTTTGCAAGGTTTGTGGACCCCATCCAGGACAAACAGATAATTAGAAACCAGGAGACAACAGCTTCGCTTCACTTGGAGGTCGCCACTGATGATGTTACCTAGCCAGGTAATAAAACGTCTGGATATCAAAACAACAGATTAGCGAGCAAACCTACACCCTAAACTGTACAGCTTCATTAGATTGTTTTCTGTGCACATCTGCATGCGTGCTAGTGTTTATACGCGTATCTGATCTATCTTTTACTTGAGATTTCCTTTCCCTGATATCAGCCTCAGCCTTCCACACGTTATAAGCGCTCCAATTCACAGGTTTTTTTCTTCCCTTCCGTTACTCCTCTCTCACCTCCAACCGTGACCTCAATATTTCCAACTGCCTTCAAATAAAACTCCCATCTGCCGAAAAACCACACTCCTTAATCCACAATTCTAACTGCTTTACATACTCTGGGCCGTAATTATTTAACATGTACTGTACTATTGTTTGACCATTCCAAGTCCTCTCAGAACCCTCTTTTTATTTGCTCTTGCTGGGGCCCATTTTTACGTTACTGGAAAAGTGTTCAGCTGTCTCTCTCTCTCTCTCTCTGTAATGTTATCATTTCCTAATGAATTGCTTTCACCTCCGGAGGTTCCTTCTCGCATTGGGCGCATCCGCCTCAATGCCTTGGGTTTCGCAAATGAAGAAACCACCAGTCTGGTACGTCTTTGGCGAGTCCACCTCAGGCAGTGCTGATTCCAAGTCTAATACTATCCTTAAACTTGCTGTCTCTAAAGACAGCAATCCCTTCCCTTGGGTTTTACTCGAATACCATGCAAAAGTTCACTGGAACCTCTTCCTGCTTTATTTATTCTCTTATAATGATTCTCTACGTAGGATTACTTAAGCCACGACTCTTACCCCGGCCCTATTCGATTGAAACCACGACGGTGGGGCGATCCACAGATTTCCAGTCGTCTCACGCAAAAGGGCCAATTCAGCGCTCGAGATGAAGTGAATGTCCTTCAACGCGCTAGCGCCTACACCTCCTGGGAATACTCAGATTCTTACCGGGCGTGGGGTCCCAGACGAGCCCCCAAGTTTACAGTCGTGGAAATTAAATGGATTCGAATCAAATGCTAGCAAGAGCAAAGAGAAAGCTTCATTGTAACGTCTACAGGAGGCTCAAAACACTTGGCAAGATGCCGTATGTGAGGGGCTGCACAACTTTCACACATTCTTTATATACTACATTTCGCTTATCCTTATCAAGGACAAGAACTGTGAACATTCGGCTGTTGATATGATGCTTATATTTTCCCTGACTATTGCTAAATCTGAGAGTTTTGCAAGACTTGCAAGGCCAAGCTGTCTGCTTGCAAAATCCAGCAAAATTAGGTTGTCTACTTAAAATGTAAGCAAAGTGTTAGATTTTGCAAAGTGATCTCTTTCGGATTACACAGTAAATGTTAATTGTGTTAATTATCTATTATACGTGCTTCCTGTGTTTCAAATTAACAGCGCTCCCACTCCTATAAACTGGGCTTATCCCCCCATCAGACAATGTTGTGTTCAGTTGCAGTGATTGTGCACTGGTATTTGTGCACTTCCCTATGCAGCCAGAAATGTAGTAATGTCCTCAGGAGCTCGATTCAAATCCTGTTCATTGGTTCAGTTTTGCGTGGTCGTGTAGCCGAGCAAGGTAAGGCGCTGTTTGTAAGCTTCACTGTGAAAGTAGCTGGGGGCTTGAATCCCATCGCTGCCATTTGTGCTAATTGCGTGTTATGCTGAATCTTCGTGTGAGTGAGCTATGTTTAAACTGACCATGACAAAAATGTAATCTGTTTCTTGCAGAGTGATCTATGATGAGGGACAATGCAGAGCCTTCAGAAAGTCAGCGGCCACACTGCGATTCTGTAATGTGGTAGTTGTCACATTCACCTCACGTGGGAAAAGTCCCGAGGTAGAAACAAGTGTGTGTTGCTCCTTTTTTATGTAGGCAAGTTCTAAGACCGACATAGTGTAGCTCAGTCGTTAACACTGCTGCCTCGCAGCGCTAGAGACCCGCATTCAATTCCCACCTCAGTTAACTGTCTGTGCGGTGTTTGCACATTCTCCCCGTGTCTGCCAAGTCGTGGTTTTCACTTGGTCTTCCAGTTTTGACACACAGTCCCAAAATTTGCAGAATAGGTGGATTTGCTCTGCAAAATTACCCAGGATGTCCGGGGATGTGCAGGCTAGATGCACTAATCATGGAAAATGTAGGGTAACAGAGATTCTTTGGGCGAGGGCAGTGTTTCCGGTTGTGATGTGATGGTCTCCTGACGCTCAATGTGGGGTCGATGGGTCAAATGGCCAGCTTCCATCCTGTAGAGATTCTATGATTAAAATCTTCACGGCGGAAATACGTTCAGTGGACAATCTCTTGGATAATTCAAATATCCTTTCCTCAGTGTGGAGATTAAATCTGTACACGCTGCTCCAGGTGTGATCGCACTAAGATCCTGTACAGCAGCAGCAACACTTACCTGCCTGGTGAAAGGTTCTCATCCAGGTTAGAGCGGTTTCAGTTGTCTGGGGGAATGCACAGTATTGTTGAAATATTTTGCTCTTGTCTACTCCACAAGCGTCACGGGCTAACTGGTGAAAACGTCAGAATGACACTTATGAAGAACATGTAGGATGCGGTGAGATAGTGTCAATGTTCAAATATGCCTTCGCCAAACATTTCGCCTGAATCGGACATTAATTTTCCTCGATCCCACGTCGCTCAGATTCCATAGAATCTGCTAAAGTGGCGATTAGAAACAGCAAGGGTAAGCAAATATTGATGGGAGGTATTTATCAACGTCAATGTTGTGACACAAATGGTGCGTATGTTACATAATAGGAAAATAGAAATGCAAGATTTTGTGTACTGCAGTAATTATGGAGACATTAAAATCGCATCTAAACAATGTGAATCAAAGTTAATGTTAATGCTGGGAAAATGGATTTCATGAGTGTGTGTGAGCTGCTTTCCTTGAACAATATGTTGAACAGTGAATTCGAGATCAGGCTGTTTAGAAGTTGCTGTTGTGTGATCAGCAGAGCTATTTGAGAACGTTGCGGAAAAGGAGCTATCGGGAAAAACCAAGTTAATATATTGAATTTTACATGACGTTTGAATACAAAATATTTTCTAAAATTAAATTACGTGTATCTGACTGGAGTCATGAATGCAGGAGAAGCAAGGTGTCAATTTTAAAAGTGCATCAGAAAGATACAGTGGAAGACAGGCACTTTATCTTGATTAGATTCCCTACAGTGTGGAAACAGGCTCTTCGGACCAACAAGTCCACACCAACCCACCCAGACCCATTCCACTACACCTAACACTACGGACAATTTAGAATGACCAATTCACCTAACCTGCACATATTTTGACTGTGGGAGGAAACCGGAGCACCTGGAGGAAACCTACGCAGACACGGGGAGAATGTGAAAACTCCACACAGACAGTTGCCCGAGGCGGGAATTTTACCAGGGTCCCTGGTGCTGTGAGACAGCAGTGATGACCACTGAGCTACCGTGCCGCCCTTCATTTATCGAAACACGACATATATCCTCAAGGTGCATATAGCAAAAGGGTAAGGTGACTCAACCATAAATAAAAGACGAAGTTAAAAATTGTATTATATCAAGGTAAGTCGTTCCGAAAAGTGTCAGACATTATGGATTCATTGGAACAAAGGAGGACTAAGAACTTGTTAAGGACATTAAAATGCCATCAAGAATGCAAACTAAAAAGAAACGTAAAGACTGATGCAAAGCTTCGAACAATATTTGAAACGAAAATTAAAGCCACGTGAAATGTTAAGCAATGTGGAACAAATGTGCATAGGATAATTTATTGCTGATAAACCAGAGATTGCAGGGCAACTAATTCGTTATATTGTGTCTGTCTTCGTGGTGGAATACATAACATCTCCCAGAAATACAAAGTGACCATGAGACTTGTGTAACTAAAGACTAAAATCATTCAAATTCATATTTGAAAACATAGCCGGGTTAGTGATTGATAAGTCTGACAGACCAAATGTACTTCATAATGAAATTTCAGAGAAAGAAGCAATGCACAGATTGATTGGATTGGGCAACACAGTACTTCTCCTGTGCAATTTGGAAGATTATAAATGCATCCCACGATACAAGAAGGGAAGAAGAGGATAAGTGGGGAACTATGTACCAAGTAACTTGTCATGCACAGGAGGGAACCTGTTTAAATCTATTATAACAAATGTGGTATTGGTTATTTAGAAAGTAATAGAAAACTTCAAGAGAATCCATATATGAAAGGGAAGTTATAATTTTCAGACATTTTTTCTCGAAGGTATCGCTTGGACAGAAAACAATGGAGAACCAACAGATGTGATATAATTGTATATTCAGGAGGATTTTTTAAAAGAAATGTCACAGCACGTTATTCGAAAAAAACTGAAGAAATTGGTATTGGAGAAACACGTGGAAACAGGAAGATAAAGATTAGGTTTACCTTTATTTAATGGGAATCAGAATGTAGATGACGAGCAGTCATCCAGACTGGAAGCATTAGCTTGCTCTTTCTCCAGTGATGCTGCCTGAACCGCTGTGAGCTGCAGCATTTCTTGTTTTCAGTGCAGATTCCAGCATCTGCAGTAATTTACTTTTATTAAAGGTAAATGTGTCTTACCTCGCTTACGCCGAGTGTTGCTGAGACTGTGCCTTTAATGCTGTGTAAAGTTTCAGTGTCCTGATCTAGGGAAGCATATAATGGCAACATATACTGAATTGACATTCTCCAGATTAATCCAACAGATGGCAAGATTTTCTGGCGAGGGAACTCGGCCTGTGTTACTTAGAGTTTCACCAATTGAAAATCAATCTTCATGAAAACGAGAAACTTCACACAGAAAGGGCTGAATAAAACAGGGACTTGGAGAAGTGGGAGCAGGCAAGATAGGGGAGAGTCCTAAGATTTTCCACGAGGACATCAAACAGAATAATATTACAAGCGAACAGTTAGAACTCATTAGAGAACAATCAGTGTGTGAAGGAGGAGGCATGGACAGAATTTGAGAAGATGGACTGGGAAGCTATTGAGCAAATTGATATAAGATGTGATCATGGATTGATGGTTTTAGCTGGTCTAAAAATTGGACAAATGATCAGGATGCGTTTTATCCCAGGCTGTTGTTGGAGATAAGGGAGAAAAGGACCTGACCAAATTTTTTCTATAGAATCTGGTGATAAGAGAGAGAAGCTAGAGGACGGATGCGGTTACACTGTACTGGAAGGGTGGTGCAGAAAGACCAGGGCACTATAGATCAGTAAGTATCAGTTCACTTTTAGGGAAGCTATTGGAGAATATAAGGAAGGACAAAATTGATCTCCAGTTGAGAGGCAATGTTTCATCAAGGACAGTAACCATGGCTTTATCGGAGGGAAGTCATGCCTAATGAATTTTATTGGAATTTTTCAAGGAGTTCTTTTAATGGTTTTCTCACCAAGTCCATTGACAAAAGCCCCGCATGGGAAATTGATAACTTAATTAAAATCTTATGGTATCAAGGTTAACTTGGCAAGTTATATCCAAAGCGATCTCAGTAGAAGGAGAAGGACGGTGGTGGCAGAAGGCTGTTTGTGTGACTGGAGACGAGTAACACAAGGATCAGTGCTGTGTCACTTACTATTTGTGGTACTCTAAAATAATGAAGATGTGAATGTTGAGGGTGGAGAGGGAATGTGGTTAATAAATGTTTATATAATAGTGAGGATGAAGGTTATGTAACAGGAACATGTAGATGGAATTGCCAGATCAATGACAGATGCAATGTAACACTGATAAATATGAGGTGATGCACTTCAGAAATAAAAACGCAGACAGGGGAGTACTGAATGAAGGGCAGCAAACTAGGAAGTCCTGAGCGGGCTTTTGCACTGATCGCTGAGTGTGGGAACACCTTTTTTTGTGGTGGACGTATCGTGGTGTGTGACAGGAATTGGGCCATGTGCCTCAGATATTCCCAATACGCCTCAAACATAGGGTTGTCGGACCTAAACGCAATATTTCCAAACCTGCTGACAGCACTAAACGGTGTCTGATTGTGAGTGGGTGAGGAGTATATCAAAAATTTCCAAGGTGACTGAGACAAGTGGAGTGAATGGACAAGTACATGGCACATGAAGACCAATATGTGTAAAGGTGATGTTGTATACCTTGGTGGGAACAACAGAACAGTAGCCTGCTATTCGAAAAGGGATTGGTTAAAAAATATTGTTTTCAAGGGACTTCTGCGGATTTTCTTGTTTTCATCTGCACAGACATTCGAGGTCCATGCACAGCTTTGAGTTCTGGCGGCAGAGATCAGTACTGGGAATGACATTGACACAGTGACTAGTGTACATATACCCACTAAGTTATTAGCTGTAAGATTGGAAATAATCTGGATCCTCTTGTACACTAGTCACTGAAAGCAACATTAAGGCAGGTAAATGGTGTGTTGACCGTCATTTCAAGGAAATTTGAATACAGGAGTAAGGGTGTCTTACTGCAGCTGCAAATTTGGTGAGCACCCATGTCTAACGTTGTGCAACATTATGTGCAGTTTTGATTTCTGTACGTAATAAAGGACAAAACTGACCTTCAGGGAGTGCAGTGAAGGATCTATGAGATATCAGGCGTGTTGTGGGAACATAATTTCTGTGGACTGAGCCTGTATTCCAAGGGGTTTAGGAAACTGAGTGGAGATCTGAGTAAATAATATAAACCTGTCACGGTGAGCCAGATTCGAAACAAGGATGGTAATTCACCTGGCTGGGACGTCTGAAACAAGAGGGCACATTATGAGGTACAGCCAGGACACTCTACATTGAGAAGAGAATAAATGTCTGCACCCAGAGACTGTTGAATCTGGGGAATTCTCTCCCACTTAAGCGTGTGAGATGAAACGCACTGAATATACATAGACACTAAATGGGAAGAGATAGTGCAGGACCATGGTTTGAAGAAAAAGGATCAGACATCATTACATTGAATGGGGCTACAAAACGATGGATCGAATGGACTGCTGACGTTGATATTTAATATTTTTCCAATGCTTGATAACATTAAGGGATACATTCATTTTGAGGGAGAAGTGCATGAGGGAGATGTTCAACCATGAGCTGGAATGGGGGATGCTTAATGTGTTGAATGGCTCACTCGTTTCCCGATCTTTCTGTGCAGTATGTGGGAAAGCTCTGTAAAGGTTATCACAAGCTGTCAGATGTTAGGAAGGAGGCCTCTACAGGGTCGGTAGGACTGTACTTCCCGTTCCCTTTTCCGATGCAGAGGCTAAAGATCGGTGCAGTACCGGGGTTAAAAAGCAACAACTCCAAAAGTACACAACCCGATGAAGGAGCAGCGCTCCGACAGCGAGTGCTTCCAGTTAAAACTGTTGGACTATAAGCTGGTGTTGTGTGATTTTTAACTTTGCCCATCCCAGTCTCACATCGGCGTCTCCAAATCATGAATTCCATCTGGGTTTATCCTTTCGACCACGGAGCAATTTGATACAATTGAGTATAGCTTGGCCGTTTCTATGCAGCTCGACAGCTGTCAAGAAGAACTTCCACGAATTTAACTATCGTGATGAGTCTGAGGGTGTGGTACATGTTCTGATTGAAATTATTCCCCTCTTGGGGAATAGGACATCGTTGAGTAATTTTCCACATTGCCAGGGAGAAAGCAGAGTTGGAGCTGGAATGAAAAGCTTCCCCAGTGACACTGCTTGTTGTGCAGCACAAGTCTTCAGGCCTATTGCAGGAATGATGTCAGGGCCCGTTGACTTTGTCAGGTTACTGAGTTGTGTTTGTTCTTCACGTCACGTGCAGAAAATCGAATTGATTTAAGACTGGCATCTGTGATGCTGTGGGCATCATGCGGGGGTTAGGTAGATCAATGATTCAACGCTTCTGATTGGGTATGCTGCAGATACTACATCCTTGTCTTTTACACTGAGCTACAGGGCTGTTCCATTATTTTGGATGGGGATATTTGTGAGCCATCTCCTCCAGTGACTTGTTTAACCGTCCATCACCACTTATGACTGAATGTGGCCAGACTGTTGGTCCGTTGGTCTTGGGGTTATTTCGCACTCTCTGTAAGATGTTAGGCCAACTGTTCAGAATATAAGCAGTACGTTCGGTAGTTTCAATGGTTTGCCACCAGCTTTAGGTACACATGGTTCTGTCTCGAATGTTCACCCACACTTGTCACCGAGCCATAGATCGGCTTAGTGTAATGGCAGACTGAGGGGTTACCCCAGAAGAAACTTTCAGATTTTGGTGAAATATAATTATGCTTCTGCTGTTGCTGAGGCCTGTAGTACCACATCAGCATCAGGAATTCTCGATACCATGTTTCCTAAACTGAACGAGTTCCATTTTTCTGCTTTTGGCATGTACTCCTCCAACTCTTTCCTATACATGTACCCATCCAATTGTCGATTAAATGTTGTCATTGTACTCAGCAATACCAGGTCCTCTGATAGCTGGCTACATATACATACAACTGTCTGTGAGAAACATCTGCCCCTTAGTTCCCTTTTAAATCTCTTCCCTCTCACCTTAAACCTATCCACTCTGGTTTCAGACACACTTGCTGTGGGGATAAGACCTTGGTAGTGCATTCTATCTGTGCCCCTCATGATTTTATAAATCTCAATAGGGTCACCTCACATCTTCCTCCACAAATGGAACAAAATCACAGACTTACCATATATCTCAAAATATCCCACCTCCGCCACATCATTTAAAATATTTTGTGCCCTTTCCAGTTTATAAAATCCTTCCTATAGAAGGGCGACAAGAATTGTACTCAGTGTACCAAATATGTCCTTACCATTCTCTGGCGCAGCCACAACATGATGTCCCAATTCCTATACTCAATGGTGTGTTAGTTGAAGGTAAGCGTGCATAATACCCTCTTCCCTACTCTGTCTACCTGCGACTCCACTTTCAAAGAACTATGTAACTGCAACCTGGATTTCTCTGTTGAACAACACTGCCCAGGGCCCAACCGTTAACTGTGTAAATCCTGCGCTGGTTTGTCTAACAAAATGCAATATTTCACATTTAACAGAAAGAAGCTCCATCTGCCATTCTTCGGCCCACTGGCCCAGTAGATCAAGATTAGATTACTTACAGTGTGGAAACAGACCCTTCTGCCCAACAGGTCCACACCGACCATCCGAATATTAACCCACCCCAACCCATTTCCCTCTGACTAATACGCCTAACTTATGGGCAAGTTGGCATGGCCAATTAATCTGACCTGCACATCATTGGATTGTTGGAGGAAACTGGAGCACCCGGAGGAAACCCACGCAGACACAGGGAGAACGTGCGAACTCCACACAGACAGTTGCCCGAGGCTGGCATCAAACCTGGGATCCTGGTGCCTTGAGGTAATAGATCTAACCACTGAGCCACCGTTCTTTACCGGAACCTTCTTCACTGCCCACTATAACAAATAATTTTGGGGGTTTGATCGTCAAACTTCCAATGTTCCTACATTCCCATCCAAATTATTTACAAAAACAATGAAAAGAAGCATCCTGCTACTTGTGGCACACCGCTTGTCACAGGCGACCAGAAGAAACAACAAATCTCTCCCAGCACCCTCTGCCTCCGACTGTTAAGACAATGTTGGGTCTAATTGGCTGGCTCTCCCAAATGTTGGGGCTTGCTAAGGTCCACGTGGAGGATGTATGCTGATTGCCCTTCATTTACCTTCTTGGTCACCTCTTCAAAAAATGTAAACTATTTTTTGAGACCAGTTCTTCCACACAAAAAGCCATGCTGACTATCTCTAATCTGTCCTTGTTTTTCACAATGCATGTAAATCCTGTCTCCCATAAGCTCCTATAAACATTTAGCCACCTCTGACTTCAGAGTCACTGGTCTGTAGTTCATGGCAGTTTTTTTTAAAAAGTAATGTTGCCACATTAGCTGTCTTCAAATCGCTCAGCAGCTCACCCCTGACTGTCAATGATACAAATAAAAAAAATTGAAAGGACTGCAGATTTTAAATTAGTAAGAAGGACAGAAGGTGCTGGGAAAGTTCAACAGGTCTGGCAACACCTGTGCAGAGAACTCGGAATTAACGATCCAATCACCCTTCACCAGAACTCTAAGGAATGATACAAACATCAGACCGTGCTAGCACAGTTTCTTACCCAGCTTCCTGCAATGATTCCGGGATACATTTGAACATGTCCAGGGTTTTTATCGACGGTTATGCATTTTAAGACCGTCAGCTCTTCCGCAACTGTAATATGGTCTCGTTTCAAAGATCACTTATTTTTATTTCCCTGACTTTCCTCTCTTCCATATTTTCCTCTAGGGTAAATACCGGCGTGAAGTATTTGTGTGGGACATCACCCTTCGAGCAGAAACAGGTGAAAAGGCAGCGGAGTGGGGGAGGTTGTGTCCTTATGTAGAGTGTGAACCCAGCATGGCCAGACGCTTATGGACTCTGCTGTTGAACAATGAACTGATTTTCTGTGTTTTTCCACTACTACAGGAACGGCCGTAATGTTTTACATTTAATTTTATTTTCTTTATTTTTCTGATTTCGACCTAGATTTTGTATCTTGGAGGTGGGGGCAGGAAGCTTTGTATCTAAGATTGTGTCACATGTGGCGACTTGTAAACTTTTCACTGTCCTCACGTGAGTACATGTGGCAATAGACCTAATAAACCTCATTCATCTCCTGTGGAGCCAAACATTAGATGACTGATTGATTTTTATGGGGCCCTAATGTCTCTCTAATTTCTCTTTTATCGTTAATATATTTGAAGAATCTCGTTCGAATCTCCTTAACCTTATCAGCCAAAGCTACCTCATGTACCCGTTTTGCACTCGTGATTTCCCTGGGAAGTGTTCTCCTACACTCCGTATGCTCAAGGGATACCCTTGATACCACTTGCCTGTACATGACGTATGCCTTATTTTTGCCTTGTCCAAATCCTAAATATCCCCTGACATATCCTGTGCCCTATTCCTGTTAGCATTGCCCCTTACACTGACGGGAACATGTAATTCCTGAAGTCTCACTATCTCGCTTTTGAATGACCCCCACTTCATAGAACATAGAACATAGAACATATAACACAGAACAATACAGCACAGAACAGGCCCTTCGGCCCACGATGTTGTGCCGAACTTCTAACCTAGATTAAGTACCCATCCATGTACCTATCCAAATGCCGCTTAAAGGTCGCCAATGTTTCCGACTCTACCACTCCCACGGGCAGCGCATTCTATGCCCCACCACTCTCTGGGTAAAGAACCCACCCCTGACATCTCCCCTATACCTTCCACCCTTCACCCTAAATTTATGTCCCCTTGTAACACTCTGTTGTACCCGGGGAAAAAGTTTCTGACTGTCTACTCTATCTATTCCTCTGATCATCTTATAAACCTCTATCAAGTCACCCCTCATCCTTCGCCGTTCCAACGAGAAAAGGCCGAGAACTCTCAACCTATCCTGGTATGACTTCCTCTCCATTCCAGGCAACATCCTGGTAAATCTTCTCTGCACCCTCTCCAAAGCTTCCACATCTTTCCTAAAGTGAGGCGACCAGAACTGCACACAGTACTCCAACTGTGGCCTAACCAAAGTCCTGTACAGCTGCAACATCACTTCACGACTCTTGAATTCAATCCCTCTGCTAATGAACGATAATACTCCATAGGCCTTCTTACAAACTCTATCCACCTGAGTGGCAACCTTCAAAGATCTATGTACATAGACCCCAAGATCCCTCTGTTCCTCCACCTGACTAAGAACCCTACCATTAACCCTGTATTCCGCATTCTCATTTGTTCTTCCAAAATGGACAACCTCACACTTAGCAGGGTTGAACTCCATCTGCCACTCCTCAGCCCAGCTCTGCATCATATCTAAGTCCCTCTGCAGCCGACAACAGCCCTCCTCACTGTCCACAACTCCACCTATCTTCGTATCATCTGCAAATTTACTGACCCACCCTTCGACTCCCTCATCTAAGTCATTAATAAAAATTACAAACAGCAGAGGACCCAGAACTGATCCCTGCGGAACTCCACTTCACTGACGTCCTTTCACCTTCAACAGCTTCCCCCAATCATCTTTTGAAAGTTTTTGCCCATTTCCATCACAATTGGTCTTGCCACAAGTTATAACGTAAAATTGTGGAGTAGGCATATTCTTTTGCAGGATTATTATCAAACTAACAGCATTGTATTCACAGCTCCCAAAATGCCCTCATTCTCACATTAAAGCCACTTCCCCTGCCTTATTTCCCAGGAGGAAATAAAGGAGAGGCCATGATAAGATCAGCCACGGAATGTCAATACAGGCATGAAGGGCTGAATATCTCAATGGATCTGCGCGAATATGGTTTGTGTGTGTGCGCGCACGCACGTGCATATGTGCTTCAGTGTATTGATGTATGTATCTCTGCATCTGCGTCTCTGAGCATTTGGGTTTTTTTTCTTTGGGAGTAAATCCATTGAAATGGGAATCAAAATGTTTCCCCTCACTCTCTCGCTGTCTGCCCCTCCCTCTTGTGTTTAAAATAAAGTCATAAAATTCTCTCCGGACGCTCCATGTCACTGCACAAGCAGCAGGTTTGTTTGGAAGGAGCATCAAAGACAGTGACTCTCTCACATTTGAATTGAATTGGCTTCATTGTCACGTGCAGTTTAATGATTGCAGTGGAAAGTTTGCAATGACTTCACTTACGCGCTATCACAGGTACAAGAAATCTAAGTGTAGATTCTCAAGTATTTGGTACAAAATTGAAAGAATAATAACCGAAAGTCCAGCAGAGAAATAAAACTGAAAGAGAGAACTGACTCGAATAACAAACCAGTCTGTGCCAGCAACAAGTATCCAGACAGCACTGGGCCCAGTCTCCAGACTGCACCAGGCCCAGTCTCCAGACTGCACCGGGCCGACACTCATAGAAAAAAGAAAGTTACAGCGGAGTAAAGGCCCTTCGGCACTCAATGCCACCGAATGGTGCAAATAATCTGATTCACATTTAAACTACACCGTTCCATTATTATGCATATGTCTACCCATGGCCAATTTAAATGTGCTTAATGTCGGCGACTCTACTACTGTTGCAGGCAGGTCATTCCTGGCCCCTATTGCACTCTGAGTGAAGAAAATATACCTAATATCAATCCGATGTCTATCACCCCTCAATTTAAAGCTATGCCTCCTCGTGTTAGCCTTCACCATCCGCGGGTAAAAACTCTCACTGCCCATTCTATCCAACCCTCTGATTATCTTGTACGTCTCGATGAAGTCACATCTTAACCTTCTCCTCTCCAACGGATACAGTGTAAGTCCTCATCTAGTCTTTCCTCGTTTAAACTTCCTTTCATGACACGCAACATTCTCGTAAATCTCATCTGGAACCTGTCCAAAGCTTCCACATCGTTCATATAATGCACTGACCAGAACTACAGTCAATAATCGAGGTGCGGCCTTACCAGTGTACTGCTCAGTTGAACCTTGCCCTTTTGGCTCCGAAACTTAATCCCCCTACGAATAAACGCCAACACACCATATGCCTTCTTAACAACCTATAAACCTGCGTGGCAACTTTCAGGTATGTATGCACCTGGGCACGAGATCTCTCTGTTCATTTAAAATGCCAAGACTTTTACCATTAGCTCAATAATCTGCATTGTTGTCATTTCTTCCGAATTGAACTGCCTCAAACTTACCTGCATTAAACTCCAATTGCCATTTTTCAGTCTAGCGCTGCATCTTATGTATTCGTCTGAATGATCCACAACTTTGCCTCCCTTCGTATCGGCCGCAAACTTACTAACCCATCCATCTTCGCCCACATCCAGGTCATTTATTAAAATGACAAGCCGCAATGGTCCCAAAGCAGGTCCTTTTAGCACACCACTGGTAACTAACCTCCCGGATGAGCATTTCCCACTAACCACCACCCTCTGTCTTCTTTCAGATAGCCAATATATGATCTGAACCTCTGAATTACCTTGAATCCTAAAACTCCGTATTTTGTGCAATACCCTATCGTATGGAATCTTATCAAATGCTTTACTGAAGTCCCTGTACACCACATCAATCACTTTACCTTCACCCACCTGTTTTCTCATCTTATCGAAGAACTCAATAAGGTTAGTGAGGCACGATCTACCATTCACAAATCTATGTTGACTATCTCTAATCAAATTATTCGTTTCCAGGTGATGAAAAATCTTATCTCTCACAAAACCGTCCAACATCTTATTCACAACTGATATAAGGCGCACTGCCCTTTAGTTACCAGGGTTATTCCGACACCCCTTCTTAAACAAGAGAACAACGTTTGCTATCCTCCAGTCTTCTGGCACAACTCCTGTCGACAATGATGACATATATGTTGAAGTCAAGCACTCTGCAATCTCCTCCCTGGCTTTCCAGAGAACCCGAGAATAAATCCCGCTGGCCTAGGGTTAATACCTATATTCAGATCTTCGAAAAATGCGAAAAACATCCCTTTGTCAACATCAATCCCAGAAAATCTTGTAGCCTGTATCACCATATTCTCAATAATATTGCCATTTTCCTATGAGAATACTGACGAAAAGTATTAAATAAGTGCTTCCCCATGTCCTCAGATTCAACTAACACTTCCCACTACGATATTTCGTTGGACCAAATATTACTGGCGACATTATCCAAATCTAGACTCGAAACTGTTGACCACACTAGGTTCAGTTGGCAGATCACACCAGGCTCAGTCTCCAGGCCGCACCGTGCCCAGTCGCAAGGCCGCACGGAGCCCAGACTCCAGACTATACCAGGGCCAGTGTCCATAGCACACCGGGCCAAGTCTCCAGACCGCAGCAGGCCCAGACTCCATGCCGCAGCAGACCCAATCTTTGGGACACACTGGGCCAGACTGCAGAACATTCCGGGACCAGTCTCCAAACTGCATCAGGGCTATTGTCCAGGCGACACCGGGCCAAGTCGCCAGGCCACACTTGGCCCAGTCTGGCCCAGTCTCCAGATCGCACGAGGCCCAGTCTCCAGACTGCAGCAGACACAGTCTCCAGACTGTCCGGGGCCCAGTATCCAAACCGCAGTTTGATATGTCTCAGGCAGCTGTGTTCTTTAAACTTGAAACCTTGATTCCCCTCGCGATCCTCTGACCTGGGACTCACTTCCTCCTTTCCCAAAGTAGTCACGTTAAAAAGATAATAGTTTGGCAAGAAAATACTCTCCAGAAAATAGAATAAATAAGAAAGACAAAAGTGTGGGCGGAGCATAGGCATTCAACCTGGAACATTCTGACCCTGCCACCATCTTTACGACAGTCCACGCTGTTTCCTTCTTCAAACAATGCCTTTGAACACTCAGCCGTTTTCTACGATTCCTTGCAATGTTTTCCTTGAGATACTAACTGATAGAGATAGACATGCGCTTTGTTGGCCCGTATGCTGCCATTGGGGTTGTTTCATGATATTACAATCTATTCTCACTATACTTTCGAAGAATATATCCAAAAAAAATTCAAAGTTGGAGAAAGCGAACTAAAATGAAACTCAACTTCACTTAAATTGCTTCTCTCAGGGTGGCCTCGATGAAATTTAACTGCGGTGATCTGCATAGCTCCCTGTGTTCGACAGATATCTAGTCCACATGTGTAGGTAAATGCACTGCTGTGGTCTGCATAGATTCTGGTGCTGGACAGATGAATTGTTCAGGTCTATAGATCAATGCACTGTGGTGATCTGCTTAGCTCCCCATGCTGGACAGATATCTTTTCCAGGTTCATAGATCACTGCAGTGTTGCGGTCACCCTAGCTCCCAGTGATGGATGGAGACCTATGTGAAAATGAGGACTCGGATGCTGGAAATCAGAGTTGAGAGTGTGCTGCTGGGAATGCACAGCAGGCCAGTCAGTATCCAAGGAGAAGGAGAATCAAAGTTTCTGGCATAATCCCTTCATCAGGAATCTGATCAGGCCTTATGCCCGAAACTTCGATTCTCTTGCTCTTCGCATGCTGCCAGCCTGATGTGCGTTCCCAGCAGCACACCGTGGATAGATACCTAGTCTGGGTTTATAGGTCAATGTACTGCTGTGTTCTTCATAGGGCCGCGTGCTGGACTGATATCAATTTCGGGTTCATAGATCAATGCACTACTGCGGTCTGCATATCTCCCAGTGCCAGACATCTAATCCCGATTTGAAGATTTGTGCTCTGCATCGCTCGGCGTACTGGACGGATATCTAGTCTGTGTTTAAAGATCAATGCACTGCTGTATTCTGCATATCTCCCAGTGATGAATATACATCTATTCCGAGTTTAAAGATCGAGGCAATGCTGTGGTCTGCACAGCTCCCCGTGCTGGACAGATGTCTAGTTTGGTTTCAGAGAGCAATGCACTGCTGTGGTCTGCACAGTTTTCTGCACTCGGCAGATTGCTGGGTTGGACTGAACAGATCTTGATCGACACAGTGTTGTGTGCTGGGCAGATATCTCCACTGATTTAATGCTTCTCTGTTATGGATTGAAAATGTATTATACCTAACAATTTCAGCTGATCTTTATTGACTTTCATTCTCATTTTGTGATTGGACCCTCCATCTCTCACTCCATTAATGTTGCAGCGAGCCTATGTACTGTACATAATGTTGGTGAGAACCCACTGTCCTGGCAGCAACCACAGCCTCTTCATTCAGAAGCAGTCAGCCATTTCCACCATCTTCAGGTCTCCACGTAGCCAGAAATGATAGCCTTCCAAATAAAGGCCATCCCCTTGGATCACGGCTCAAAACACAGTACCCCTCATCACTCCACACCGCCAACCAACCACTTCAAATTATCCCGTTTGTAACAAGAGCAGTGGGACCACTGGAAACATTAGGGCGCAGGCCATCAGGGAGATGGAGCAACACTTCCCATGTCTGAAAAGATCAAAGTGAACCCAACAGTACACACTGTGTCTCTAAGTCCTGTTATCTCCCGACATTTAATTAATATACAGCCTGATTTTCTTGCTGATAAATATCATAGTTTGACATATACCCACGTTACATTCCAGCTGCCAAGTCGTTGTCCATTGCTTATCCAATTTGAGATACTCTACCTCCTCTTGATAACTTAACTTTCTGACTATCTGCGTTAGAATACCTCTGTTGCATTTCTCTAAAACGTTGCAAATCGTTAAGGTTCCAGTACTGGCCACTGTGTCACTGCAGTTGTTAATTTGCGTTAAACTGACAAAGACTCATTTATCCCTAACTTATCCCTTCTCCCGACTGAATAACCAGTCCTTCCATATTCCTGTGTGGCTACTTTGAAAGGATGAATGTTCCCTGCAATTTTCAACGGACCAGGAATAAGATATTAAACGATCAGCTACAATTGCTGAGCAACAGGCTCGAATAGCTGAATAGCCTCATTCTCTTCCTGTTTAAAACTCTGGATGGGCTGAATAGCCTGCTTCAGTATAGGTGTAGTTATGAATGTTACTGAACATTCTGGAACCATCGCTGAGCAGTCCACTTCTGATTTTATGATTGAGGGAACGCCACTGATGCTGGAGCTGCTGATAGCCCATGGTGCCTCATGGAGGCCCAGTTTCCATTTGCTTGGTCCTTTCAAAATATGTCCTACTTCACAGGAGGGAATGCCACATAACAGAATGGGCAGGATCTTCAATATGAGGCGGCTGAGGCATTCACTCCACCAGGGCTGTGTGCTGGCTGCTCCAACAGATACTGTTAGAGACAGATCCATCTGGAAAAAGGAGTTGGGTGAGAACGTTTCCTTCTTTTTGGTTTCCCTATCACTTGCCCCAGTCTGATTGTTGTGCATCTGATGTCTATCCCTGCTCAGTCAGTGGTGGACCTGTGAAGACACACTTGATGATGGCCATGATGATGGCCAGACCCAGAGTATGTTCTGTATCCTTCTCACCAGCAGTGATTCATTTGATTTGTTTTCAAAGTCAAGGGGAACTGAGTTACCACTGAGAGGTGGGGTGGCGGGGGGGCAGGATCTCTTCATGCTCAGGTAATTTCCTTGACCACCTTTGACCTGCTAGCATGAGTTTCCTCGGGTCCTGAAATCAATGTTGTGGAATTGCAGGGTAACCTCTTCCCTAACTGTGTCCCAGGGAACCCCCATCACTTTTAGGTCTGACCTGCCGGTGGGACAAGATAGACCCAGGGATGGTGATAGTGCTTCATGAAACATTCCCCATTAGGCCTGATTCTTTGAGTAGGATGGTGTCAGACTGTTTTCTAACTGGGAATGTCATGCTCGAAAAGCACACCAGCTCAGGCAGCATCCGAGGAGCAGGGGAATCTACTTTTCGAACATCAGCGCTTCATCAGGAATGAGGTTTCTGGACTGGGTGGCTGAGAAACAAATGGAAAGTGGTTGGGGCTGAGAAAAAGGTAGCTGAGAATATGATAGACAGGTGAAGGTGTGGTAGAAGGTGATAGGTCAGAGAGCAGAGCGGACCAGAAAAAGGGAAAGATGAAAGACAGGTCAAGGTTGCGGTGCCGAGTTGGAGGCTTCAGATTGTGATAACTTAGAGGGAGAGGAAATGCGGAAAATGATGAAATCTACATTGACCCTGCTCAATTTCAGTGTCCCACGGCGGAATATGAGGTGTCTTCCTCAATGTTTCGGCTGGTTATTGTTTCTCGATGAAGAAGCCAGGACCTGCATGCCCTTGATGGAAGGGGAGGTTGAGTTGAAGTGTTCAACATGGGGCGGTGGTGGTGATTGCTGCGGGTGTCCCAGAGATGTAGTCTGAAATGATCTGCAAGATGGCGTCCAGTATCCCTGATGCAGAGGAGACCAAATTGGGTGCAAAGGATATTGTAGATGACATTGGCGTAGTCACAGACAAATTTCTGTCAGATGCAAAAGGATCCTTTGTAACTGCAGATGGATATGAGGTAGAAGGTGTGGGCGAAGGTTTTGCAGGTCTTGTGAGGGGCCGGGGAAAGTGTCGGGAGTGGGATGAGGGCTGGTGGTGGGCGTCAATCTGACGAGGCAGTCGCGGAGGGAATGGCTTCTCATCAGGGTAAGGAACGAACTATATTCCAAGTTGTGGGGTCTGTTTGTAGGTGGCGTAAATGGCGAAGGATGATGCGATGTATGCAGAAGTTGATGGAGTCGAAGGCGAAGGGGTTCTGTCCTTGTTGCGTTGGGAGCACTAGGGTTGGATGGCGCATGTGCAGAAAGTTGAAGAGATGCCCTGGACGGCATCATCAAACATGTGTGAAGGGAAATTGTAATCTATGAAGACGGAGGCTAACTGGGTTTGTTCTGAGGTGTAATTGGTCCTCCTGGGAGCAGTGGGGACGGAGTTTGAGCCGTTGTGAATAAGGAATCACAATTTTACAAGAGGCAGGGTAGAAGGAGATGCAGTAACTATGGAGGTCAGTGCACTTGTAGGAAATGTCTGTTGTTGATTGGTAGCCAGAAATGGAGATGGAGAGGTCTAGGAAGGGATTAGGTGCCCAAGATGATCCAGCTGAACTTGAGGTTGGCTAGAATATATTTGTGAAGGTGATGAGCTGTTCAATCTCCTCGTGGGAGTACGAGGCAACTCCAATACAATCATCACTGTAGCGGACGAAAATATGGGGAATGGTGCCGAAGTAGCTGCAGAAGATTTCCCGGAATATTCTGGACCCAATATTTTATAACGGACATTCCCAGAACATTCTATCCCGGACATTATTTGTGAACGGCTGGACGTCGGTGAATTGCACGAATTGTCAGATGCCGAGGGAAAGGATCCCTCCAGGAAGAAGGAGACTGTTCCGAAGTCCCTCAGGCAGTGAAAGGGTTGAGTACGTTTTCTCTGCATTTACATTTCTTCACGACACAGGATCGAATACAACATCGACTAAAAACAGAAATTTCGAAACTCCGTTTGTCTTCAAGGAACTGGGAATGAATCCTTCAGGGCAGCAACTTTTTCACCCTCCGTATTAGGATCTGGAAAGAAGTGACCTGTGCCTGAGCTCGTGTGATCAAGTGTGTGGGAATGTTTGAGGAATCATCTGTTCTTATGGACGTGACTCTGCGTGTTTGGGGATCGAGGGTTTCTTGTGGTTCGTGACAGTTTGTCAGTAATTCAGAATTTCCCATTTGTTATTGCAGCTCCAATTATTTCAGTAATAATTCCCTTTGATAATCTCACTGGGTCCTCAGTCAGACTAGGAAATTTGCGTCCACTCTGATGAATAATCTACTTGTTTTCCTTCCTCACAGCTAACGCACTGACAATCTACGTCCTGCGTGAGAAAGAATGTGGGTTGTCTCCATGTGTGAGACGTTACCTGGTGGCCATGGCAGCGGCAGATCTTCTGGTCATTACCTTCGAAATAATACTGAGAAAGATTCCCATTGGTTATGCAGAGTTGTTTTATTTTTACACGTCCATCCCCGTGTGTAATGTCCACACCGTCCTGATTTATACATCTATTGACTGTTCTGTCTGGTTCACCGTCACTTTCACCTTTGATCGGTTTGTGGCCATTTGTTGCCAGAAACTGAAAAGTAAATATTGCAGTGAGAAAACGGCGGCTGTGGTTCTGGGAGCAGTGACTATACTGAGTTGTTTAAAGAACATTTTCTGGTATTTTATGCTCACAACTCGGTATCTTCTGGTAAGCCGCGATTGGTTTTGTGAAATAAACGATGGTGCTCTTTTCTCCCATGTCTGGCTCACGGTCCAGTCCATCCACTACACTGTAACCCCGGCTCTCCCATTTCTCCTGATTCTGCTGCTCAATGGTGTCACCACCACACACATTTTAGTGACCAGCAGAGCCCGCAGGAAACTCCGAGCTGCGGGCGCTCAGTCGGACACAGAAATGAAAAATCGAATTAAATCCATCATTTTACTGTTTTTGATATCGGCCAATTTCGTCCTGCTATGGTCAATATTTATGCTGTATTCTATGTGGGTCCGGGTTCGGGACATTGTGAATACCCCTGTACATCTCCATTCTTATCTGCGGGAATTGGGCTTCATGCTGCAGCTCCTCAGTTGCTGCACAAACACCGCGATTTATGCCGTGACACAGAATAATTTCAGACAGCTCATGAAGAATGCGCTGAAATATCCATTTACCTAAATTCATCAATCAATCAAATTCAGTCGATAATCAGTCCATTCAGGATTTCCTCATATCAGTTCAGAGTTTCAGAGATGAAGCAGTCTGTCTCTATGTTAACAGACTGACGGTAGCTCTGGTCTGTCCAACATTACCCCACAGTGGGGCTACAGGGACACATTAGAATGTTTTTCACAACTTATGGGCAAATGAGCAAAGGCAACATACCACTGAGTGTACTCCATAACTTCAATTTGTAAACAGCAAAACTGTTCATTAAAAAGCGCCAAACAGCAGAGTGAATGGTATTGTTGCTTGCTTTTGCTTTGAAGAAGCTGGGCTGAGGAGAGACAGACTCAGCCCCAAGTCCTCGTCCACAGGAAGGGGAGGGAATGGGCCTGAACTCAGCAGTCGGGTTTAAGTCACTCTGTCCTTGCTTTCAACTCTGCATACCCCCACTCTAACCTGGCCTTCTGCACAATTAATCTCTCTGACATTTTCCCTCTCCACCCATATCTCCCTCCCATGCTCACACTGTTCCTCTGTTTCTCTCACTCCGTCTTCCATTTACAGTCTATTTCACTGTCCAACCATTCCCCACTCTCCTGCGCTTTCTGCGTTCTGCACTCATTACCTCCCAAACTCCCTCTCTCCAATTCTCTATTCGTCGAATTCTCTGTTTACCTTCCATTGATGGGGGAACAGAAGAGGGGTGTGGATATTCAGGCCTATGCTGGGGGAGCAAAGATGAATGTGGCGTGTCAGGCTGTTGCTCACGGAAGAGACTGTGTGGATCCCATTGTTGATGATCATTGATCTGAGTGGGAGTGTGATCAAAGACCAGTTCGAGAGAATGACCGAGGGAGGGGTACATGACGAATGCTTTGGGCGAGTGTGCGGGTGAGTGAGCGTAATGGTGAGGGAGAATCCAGGCGGATGAGCGTGACGGTGTGGACTGTGCAGTATAGTAGGTGTGACGGTGCTGGAGTGTACGATGAGTGAACATGATGGTAGGAGACTGTGCGGGGTGGCACTGTGGGGTAGTATGCGGGAGACTGCGTGGGATGGTGGTGAAGTATTCAGGGGGAGTGAACATGATAGTGTGGGCGTTTGTAGTGAAGAGAGCGTGATGCAGTATGAGTGTGTGGGGAGGGAGAGTAATGGCGGGGTAGTGTGCCGGGGAGTGAGTTTGACGATGATCGTACATAATGGTGGGGAATTGTGCGGAGGAGTGAGGGCTATGGTGTTGGCGTAGGAAGGGTAGAGTGTGTCACAGTGGAATAAAGTGTATGGGAAGTAAACGTGATGTTGATGGAGTGTGTGGGTGAGTGAGTGTGATGGTGAGGAGTGTGCATCAAGGTCGGCGTTATGGTAATGAAGTGTACGAGGATTGAGCATAATGTTGGGGAACTGCGCGGGATGAGTGAGCATGGTAATGTGGGCATGTGGGGGAAGAGAGAGCGTAACGTTGAGGGGAGAGTGTGGGGGAGGCAGTACGTTGGTCGGTGAGTGTGGGGGGGGTGAGCGTGACGGTGACAAGCTTGTGGGGGAGTCAGCTTGACTGTGGGGAAGTGTGCAGGAGTGTGAACATGATGGTTTGTGCGTGTGCGGGGAAGAGAGGGTGACAGTGAAGAAGAGTGTAGAGGGAGTGAGTGTGATCGTGGGGGAATGTGCAGTGAAGTGACTATGATGGTGCAGTAGTATACATGGGAGTGAGTGCGACTGTGATGGAGTTTCTGGGGAATGAGTGTGATGGAAGCAAATTTGCTGGGGAGATGTTATGACAGTGGAAGAGAGAGCTGAGGAATGGATGTGATGGCGGGGTTGTGCGAGAGTTAGCGGGACAGTGAGAAGGAGTGCAGGGGAATGTGTGTGACGGTAGAACAGTGTGCAGAGTATTGAGCATTACGGTGTGGTGGTGTATGGGGAAGTGAGCATGTCGGTGGGAGCGGATGCTTGGTCGTGAGTGTGATTTTGGGACGTGGGCTGGGGAGTAAATGTGACCATGGCGAATTGTGTGGGGGAGTGAATGTGACTGTGGGGAGCATTCAGGGGAGTGAGCATGATGGTGTGTGACTGAGTGAGCGTAATGGTGGGCATATGCGTGGGGAGTAGGCTTGTCGGTGAGGCAGTATGTGGTGGAGCGAGAATGACAGTCGGGGGGTGTATGGGGGAGTGAACACGATGGAGGAGGGATTAGGGGATGTGAGTGAGATGGTGGGTAAACGTGTGGGGAGTAATTACAATGGTAGTGGAGTGTGTGAGGTTGTGAGTTTGACAGTATGGGATTTTGCAGGGGAGTAAGCATGACGATGTGTGTGTGCAGGTAGAGTGAAAGTGACGTTGGCATTTGTGCACGTGAGTGAGCCTGTCCATGAGGGTGAGTCTAGCAGAGTAAGTGTGACAGTGGGGGAGTGTATGGGTGCATGCATGACATTAGCGGAGAGTGTGACGAAGTGATCATAATGGTGGGGCAATATGTTTGGGAGTGAGCGTGATGGTCGGGAGTGTGCGGGTGAGTGAGTGTGATGGTGGGTATGTGTGCAGAGGAGTGAGAGTCAAGGTGGAGAAGTATGCGGGAGGAGAACATTACAGTGAGAGAGAGGAAGGAGGAATGAGCGTGATGGGTTTATTAATGTGCAGGGAAGAGATAGTGACGGTGGGGGTGAATACGTGAGAGTGAGTGTACAGTGGGGGAGTGTGTAGGAGTGAGTGTGAAAGTGGGTGCGTGTGCAAGGCAGTGAAGGTGATTGTGGGTGATTGTGAGTGTGACAGTGGGCCAATGTGCAGGGAAGTGAATGAAAGAGTGCAGTAATGTTTGGGAATGAGTGTGATGGTGGTGTGATTGCGGGAGTGTGTGTGAGACCATGGGACAGAGTGCAGGGAGTGAACATGATGATATTGGAGTATGCAGGGGAGTGAGTGAGATGTTGGTGGAGACTCCTGCTGAGTGAGTGCAACACTGCGGGAGTGTGAGGCAGTGAGCGTAGCAATGTGGTAGTGTGTCGGTGAGAAAGCGTGACAGTGGTGGAGTGTGCGGGTGAGTGAGTGTGATGGTGGGAGCGTATGATAGTGAGTCAGTGTTGACAGTGTGGGTGTGCATGAAGAGTGAGCGTGATGATGGAACAGTGTTTGGGAAGTGAGTGTGTCGGTGGAAGAATGCATTGGGGAATGTGTGTAATGTTGGCGGAGTTGTGGGGAGTCCGCACGATGATGATAGAGTGCGTTTGATGAAGGGGAATACATGGGTGAGAGTGATGGCGGGGGAGTGCGCGGGGGAGTGGGCATAACAGTCGGGAAGCAAGAGAGAGTGAGTATGATAGTGGCGGATTGTGTGAGGGATTGACTCTGACAGTGTTAGTGTGGGTGGAGCTGTGAACGTGATGGTGAGGGAGTGAGCGGGAAGTAGGCATGATGGTAGAGGAGTGTGTCAGGGAGTCAGCTTCAGGGTGGGATGTGTGTGAGGAGTGAGCATGAAGGTGCAGGAATGTTTGGGGTAGTAACGGTGGGAGTGTGTGCAAGGGCGGGATTCTGATGGTGGGAGTACGCACGGGGAGGGAGAGTGACGTTGTAGAAGTGTGTGGGGGGCGTGAGTGTGATGATGCTAAAGTGTGCAGGTGAGTGAGTGTGAGGATGGGGAAGAGTGCGGAAAAGTCAATGTGCTGTTGGTGGAGTGTGGGGGGAATGACCGTAAAGCAGAGCAGTGTGCAGGGCAGTGTGTGTGATGGTAGGGGAGTGTACATGGTAATGAATGTTCTGTAGGGGTGTTTGTGGGAGGGGAATGGGCGTAACGGTGAGGCAGTGTGCAGGGGTGTGTGTCTAATTGGGGAGTGAGCATGACCGTGGGGAAGTATCTGGGACACTGATTGTGACAGTGGGAGTGCGTGCGTAGTGGATTGTGCGTGACAGTGGGGGATCATGCAGAGGAGTAGGTGTGATGGTAGGGGTGTGTGCAGGGAGGTGAAAGTGACTGGTTAGTGTCTGACGGGGAATGAGCATGATAGCGTCAGTGTGCACGGAGACGTGAGCGTGATGGTGGCTTGTGTGTGGTGGAATGAATGCAACACTGGGGAGTATGAAAATAACAGTGAGAGAGCGTGCGGGGGGGGGTGAGCATGACATTATGGTGTATGTGGGGGATAGAGAGGGACTGTGGGGGAGTGTATGGGAGAGTGAGCGGGAAAGCTGGAGATCAAATGCGGGAGTGAGCTGGATGGTGGTGGACCGTGCGGGTGAATGAGTATGTGGGGAAGTGGACATGATGGTGGGGAGTGTATAGGCAAGAATGTATGAGGGTGGGTGAGTGTGTGCAGGAGTCAGTGGGATGGTCCGTGAGTGTGTAGTGGTGTGAGTGTAATGGTGGCGGAGTCTGCCGGGAGTGAGTGCAAAGGAAGTTGTGTGTGGGGGAGGGAGTGTGATTGTAGGAGAGTACGTAGGGGAGTTTGTACAATGGTGCAAAGGTGGATAGGGGAGTGACTGTGACGGTGGGTGAGTATGGATTTAACAGAGTGTGACACTGGGGCAGTGTGTGGGAGAGTGAACTTCATTGTGTGGGAGTGTGTGTGATAGTGAGCGTGAGGGTTGGAGAGTGCCCGGTTGACTGAGTGTGACGGTGCAGGAGTTTGGGGGCAAATGAAAGTGACACTGGGTGAGATTGCAGGGGAGTGAGTGTGAAGGTGGGGGATTTTGTGCGAGAATGAGCATGTTGATGTGGGTGTTTGTCTGGCAGTGAGCATGATGGTAGGGGCGTGTGCGTGGGGGTGCGATGGTCGGGGCGCGTGGGCAAGTGACCGCTACGGTGGGTTGTGAGAGTGTGAGGGTGGGGGAGAGTGTGGGGAAATGATCATGACAGTGGGCCAGTGTGCACGGTAGTAAACATGACAGTGTGGAGAGTGCGGGGGAGTGAGTTTGATAGTGGGTGAGTGCATGTTGCAGTGAGTGTGACGTGGAGGATATTGTGGGGAAGTTAACTTTATGTTGGGGCGAGTGAGGCAGATGCTCGGGGAGCGTGCAGCGGAGTGATGGTGATGGTGCCGGACTGTGTCGGGGAGTGAGCATTGTGTTGGGCAGTGTGCGGTGAAATGAGAGTGATGGTGGACGAATGTGTAAATATATGAGCATAACTGTGAAGGCGTGTGCAGGGAAGTGAGCATGACGGTGGGGGAGTGTACAGGGGAGTGAACGTGATCGTTGGGGTGTGTGCCAGAAAGAGAGCATGATGGCGGGAGACCACTTGCATGAGTAAGAGAAAAGATTGGGGAGCACGCAGGGAAGTGATCTTGACAGTGAGGGATTGTGCAGGTGAGTGACTGCGACGCTGTGTGCATGCACAGGAGAGTGAGTGTTATGGTGGAGCAGTGTGCAGGAGAATGAGTAAGAATGTAGGAGAACGTGTAAGGGGATGAGTTTGGTGCTAAGCAAGTGTGCGGGATATCGAGCGTGAGGGTGGGAAAGTGTGGGGAAGAGTGAGCTTGACAGTGGGGGGTTATGCACCAGAGAGAGCGGCAAATTGATCGATGAAGCGTGAGATTGAGCGTGACGTTAGGAGATCATGTGGGGTGCCGGTGAGGGAGCACAGTAGTGAGCGTAATATTGGGGGATTGAGTGATGAAATGAGTGGTGGTGGAGGGGCGTGAGGGCGGTTGTGAATGTGACAGTGCAATGAAGCGAACGCGAATGTAAGCGTGACTGTGACGGAATGAGTGTGAGGGGGTCAAGGTGACAGTGATGAAATGGGTCTGAGAGGTTCAGAGTTACGTTCACTGACTGAGAGAGACGAGGTCAGGGTGACAGTGATGGAGTGAGTGTGAGCTGGTCAGGAAGACGGTGACAGAGTGACTGTGAGGGGGCAAGGTTGACGGTCAAGTGGACAGTGACGGAGTGAGTGCAAGGGGTCAGGGTGACGGTGATGGAGTGTGTGTGAGGCGGTCAGGGTGACTGAGATGGAGGGAGTGTGTGGGTTCACAATTAGGGTAACGGAATGTGTGTGAGGAGGTCAGCGTTACAGTGATGGAGTGAGTGTGAGGTGGTCAGGAAGAAATTGACAGTGTGAGGGGGTCACGATTACTGTGATGGAGTGAGTGTATGGAGATCAGGGTAGCAGTGACGGAGTGAGTGTGTGGTGTTCACGGTGATGATTACGGAATGTGTGTGAGGTGGTCTGGGTGACAATGAGGGATTGGGTTTCAAGGGGTCAGGGTGACAGTGACGGAATGAGTGTGAATGGGGTCTGAGTGATGGTAATGGAGTGAGTGTGAGTGGGTCAGGGTTCTTATAACTGAGTGCGTTTGATGGCTTCATGGTGACAGTGACGGAGCGAGTGTGAGGTAGACAGGGTAACAGCGTGAGTCTGAGGTGGTCAGGATGACTTTGAGGGTTTGAGTGGAAGGGGGCCAGGATGGCGGGGCGGACTGGGTGTGATTGAGTTTGTGTGACAGAGTGAATGTGTGGGGTCAGTGTGATGGTGATGAAGAGAGTGTGAGGTGGTCAAGGTTACAGTGATGGAGTGAGTGTGAATTAGTCGGGGTGACAGTGTGGGATGGAGTGTGAAGGGGTCAGGATGAGGGGAATGGAGTGAGTGTTAGGGGTCAGGGTGACGGAGGGAGTCTGATGGGGACAGGGTGAGTGTAACAGACTGAGTGTATAGAGATCAGGATGAAAGTGATGGAATGCGTGTGAGGAGGTCAGGTTGGCAGTTCCCGAATGTGTGTGCATCTGATGGGGTCAGGGTGATGGAGACAAGAGTGAGAGTCAGCGAGTGAGGGTGAAAGTGACTGAGTAAGTGTAATCAGTTTAGAGGATGTGTGACAGAATGAGAGAGGCGTTCAGGGTAATGGTAACGGAGTGAGACTGAGGGGCTCAGGGTGATAGTGACGGAGTGAGACTGAGGGCGTCAGTGTCATGGTGATGGAGTGAGTGTGATGGCGTCAGGGCAATGGTGATGGAGTGAGTGTGAGTTTGTCAGAGTGATGGTGATGGAGAGAGATTGAGGGTCCAACGTTACTGTAATGGACTGAGACTGAAGGGTTCAAGGTGACCATGATGGACTGAGTGTGAGGGATCGGGGTGAAGGTTACAAAGTGAGTGTAAGGGCTCAGGGTGACAGTGGTGGTGTGAGAACGAGGGGGTCAGTATGGCAGCAATAGTGTGAGTGTGAGTGTCTCAGGTTACAGTGATGGAGTGACTGATGGAGGAGAAAATTGTGATGGAACGGACTCAGTGTGATTGGGTCAGGGTGACAGTGACAGAGAGGGTGTCAGTGTGTGCGTGGACCAGTGAAAGACTGAATGTAAGGCGGTAAGTATGACGGGGGTGGAGTGATAGTATGTGGGTAAAGGCAACGGAGTGAGTGTGAGGGGGTCAGGGTTGCAATGATGATATGAATTTGATCAGATCAGGTTGAGGGCCATGAAATGAGAGTGAGGCGGGTAAGGGTGATAGTAACAGAGTGTGTATGAGGGGGTCAGGGTGATGGTGACAGAGTAAGTGTGAGAGGGTCAGACTGACAACAGAAGAGAAAGTGGGAGTCGGTCAGAATGACAGAGTGAGTGTGAGGGGCTCAGGGTTGCAGAGAGAATGTGATGGGTGATGGAGACCGTTATGGAGTGAGTGTGAGAATATCAGGGTGACAAAGTGAATATCAGGGTTTCAGGGTGATGGTGAAAGAGTGAATGTTGGTGAGTCAGGGAGACAAAGGTGGAGTGAGTTGTAGGGAGTCAGTGTGTCGGTGATACAGTAATTGTGAGGGGTCAGTCTGACGGTGATGGAGTGTGTGTGTGGAGATTAGGTGACGGAGAAGGAGTTATTATTACAAGGTGAGTGTGGGGTTGGGTGTCAGGGTGACAATGACCAAGTGCCTGTGATTGAGTCTGAGTGACAGTGACAGGGTGAGCTTGACGTGACCAGGGTGACATTGACAGAGTGAGTGTGAGGGGTCAGGGTGATAGTTTCGGAGTGAGTGTGAGGGTGTTAGGATGACGATGAACGTGAGGTGGCCCGGTTGACAGCGATGGAATGAGTGTAAGGGGGTTCGGGGTGACTTTGGTGGAGTAAGTGTGAGGTGGTCGGAATTACAGAGATGGAGTGAGAGTGTGTGAGTAGCCAGGGTGACATCGACAGAGTTAGTCTGAGGGCCAGGGTGGTAGTTCCAGAGTGAGTGTGATGGGGTCACGGGGATGGCGAGGGAGAATATCTGATTAGGTCAGGTTGATAGAGATGGAGTGAGTGTGAGGGATTCAGGGTTACAGTGATGGAGAGAATTTGAGGGTGTTGGCTTACTGTGATAGAGTGAGACTGAGGGGTTCAGGGTGACAGTGACGAAGTGAGACTGAGGATGTCAGGGTGGCAGTGATGGAGTGAGTGTGAGGATGTCAGTGTGACAGTGACAGTTAGCGTGTAGAGATCAGGTTGCTGGTCACAGAATGAGCGTGAGATGGTCAGGGTGACAAAGCGGACTGAGTCTAATGGAGTTAGTGTGACGTTGACAACGTGAGTGTCAGGGAGTTGAGGGTGACAGTGACTGAGTGAGTCTGGAGGTATAGTGTGATGGAAATGGAGTTCGTGCGAGAGGTCAGGGTGACAGTGAGGGAATGAGTGTGATGGGGACACAGTGACAGTGACTGAGTGTTTATGAGGGCGTCAGGTTGCCTGTGACTGCGTGAGTTTGAGGAGTTCAGAGTGACAGTGACATTGTGAGTGTGAGAGGGTCTGAGTGACAGTGACGGGGTGTTTATGAGGATGGTCAGTGTGATGGAGTGAGTGTGAGGGCTGCGGGTGACAGTGACAGAGGAAGTGTGAGGGGATTAGGGTGGTCCTGGGGGAGCGAGTGTGAGGGAGTCAGCGTGACACTGACGTATTGGTTTTGAGGGTTCAGGGTGATAGGGAGGGTGCATGTGTGTGACAGAGTCAGAGTGACGGCGTGAGAGTGAGCGATTCAGATTGATGGTGATGGAGTGAGGGGTGTGATGGGCTCAAGATGACTGTGATTGCGGGAGTCTGATGGGGTCACGGTGACGGGGACATAGTGAGAGTCAGCAAGTGAGCGTGCCAAAAACAGAGTCAGTCTGAGCAGGTTAGATGACGGTGACCAAGTGAGAGATGGGCGTTCAGGGTGACAGTAACTCACTGAGTGTAAGGGGGTCAGGATGTCGGTGATGGAGTGAGTGTGCGGGGACGTGCGTTAGAAGTCAGGGTGATAACAGCGAAGTGAATGTAAGGGGTTTCAGGGTGACAGAGTGAGTGTGAGTTCATGAGGGTGACGGAGAGAATGTGAGAGGGTCCGGGTGATAATGACAGAGTGAGTGTGAGTGGATCAGGGTGATAGAATGAGTGTGAGGGGTCCAGGGTGATGGTGTCAGAGTGTGTGAGAGAGGGTCAGGATGACAGTGGCATAGTGAGTGTGAGGGGATCAGAGTTTACAGAACATAGTTGATGTGAGGCTGGGCAGCGGAACAGTAACAGAGAGAGTGCGAGGGTTTCAGGGTGACTGTGACAGAATGAGTGTGAGATGTTCAGGTTGACAGTGACTGACTATTTGCGAGGGTGTAAGAGGATCGCTGAAGGAGTGACTGTGATGGAGTCAGGGTGACGGTGATTGATTAAGTGAGAGGGGGTCAGGGTGGCAGGGAGGACTGAGTGTGATTGGGTCTGGGTTACAAAGTGAATGTAATGAGGTCAGGGTGACAGTGACGGAGTGAGTGTGCGGGGGTCATGGTGACAGAGATGGAGAAGTGTGAGGTGGCCCAGGGACAGAGTAAGTTTGAGATGGTCAGGATGACATTGAGGGATTTAGTCTGACGGGGTCAGGGTGGAGGGGTGCAATGTGTGTAATTGGGTTTGGGTGGTAGTGATGGTTTGAGTGTGGGGGATCAGGATGAAGGAATGATTGCGAGGAGGTCAGGGTGACAATGAAAAAGTGTGTGTGAGTGGGTCAGGGTGACAGCGAGTGAGCGAATGTGAGGGGGTTATGTTGCTTGTGTCCGAGTGAGTGTGAGGTATCAGGGTAATGGTGATGGAATGAGTGTGGGAGATCAGGGAAACGGTGACAGGGTGAATGTCAGGAGTATACGCTGATTGTGACTCAGTGACTGTGAGGGGGCAGAGTGCCTATGACTGTGACTACACGGTTACTTTGATGGACTGAATGTGATGGGTTCAGCGTGACAGAGACAGTGAATGTGAGGGTGTTAGGGTGACGGTGAGGGAGTGAGTGTGATGGGATCAGTGTGACGGTACCAAGGTGAGTTTCGGAGTGAGCGTAACAGTGACAGAGCGAGGGTAGGGGGAATAGCTTGAAGGTGATGGAGTAAGTGCGAGTGGGTCAGTGTGAGAGTACCTGAGTTTGCGTGATGGATGACAGTGATTAAGAGAGTGTGAAGGGGTCAAGATGCCTGTGACTGAGTTGAAGGGCGGCAGGGTGACAGCGACAGAGTGAGTGTGAGTGTGTTATAGGTTAAGATGATGTAGTGAATGTGAGAAGGTAAGGATTACAGTGACGGATGAGTGTGAGGAGGTCAGGGTGAGGGGGATGGAGTGAGTATGAGAGGGTCAAGTGACCCTGAGGGAGTGTGTGTGAGATGATCAGAGTGACAGTGACGGAGTGAGTGTAAGGGGATCAGAGTGATAGAGTGAGTGTGTTTGGCAAAGGATGAAGGAGTGATTGCGAGGAGGTCAGGGTCACAGCGGGGGAGTGTGTGTGGGGGATCAGGGTGACAGTAAGTGAGTGAATATGAGGGGGGAGGTTTATTGTGTCCGAGTGAGTGTGAGGTAACAGGGTGATGGCGATGGAATGAGTGTGAGGGGATCAGGGAAACGGTGACAGGGTGAATGTGACGTCTACGCGATGATTGTCACTCAGTGAGTGTGAGGTGTCTGGGTGCCTATGATTGTGACGACAGGTTTACTTTGACGGACTGAGTGTTATTGGGCTCAGCATGACAGAGACAGAGTGAGTGTGAGGGCGGTTAGTTTGACGGTGAGGGAGTGGGCCTGATGGGATCAGAGTGACGGTACCAATGTGAGTTTTGGAGTGAGGGTGACAGTGACAGAGCGAGGGTGGGGGAATAGCGTAATGTTGATGGTGTTAGTGCGAGTGGGTCAGGGTGGCAGTACCTGAGTGTGTATGAGGAGGAGAGGATGACAGTGATTGAGTGAGTGTGAAGGAGCCAAGGTGCCTGTGACTGAGTTTGAGAGCGTCAGGGTGACAGTGAAGGAGTGATTCTGATTGGTTCAGGGTAATACTGACGGAGTGAGTGTGAGGGTGTCATAGGTTATGGTGATGGAGTGAATGTGAAGAGGTAAGGATGACAGTGACAGATGGGCGTGAGGATGTCAGGGTGAGGGGGATGGAGTGAGTGGGAAAGTATTATGGTTACCCTAGCGGAGTATGTGAGAGATGGTCACGGTGACAGTGATGGAGTGAGTGTGAGGGAATCAGGGTGATGGTGATGGAGTTGATTGTGACAGGCTCAGGTTACAGTGATGTTGTGTTTTTAAGGAGAAAAGCGCAATGGAACCTACTCAGTGTGATTGGGTCAGGGTGACAGTGAGAGAGTGTGTGTTACGGTATGCATGGGCCTGTGACATTCTGAGTATAAGGCGGTAATTGTGATGGCAGTTGAGTGATTATTAATGGGTCAGTGCAACGGAGTGATTATAGGTAGCAGTGATGGAGTGAATGTAATCAGATCTGGGTGAGGGCGATGGCCTGAGTGTGAGGGTGTCAGGCTGATGGTAACGGTGACAGATTGCGTGTCAGAGTGCGACAGTGATGGACTGAGAATAAGGGGGTCTGAGTGTCTGCGATGTAGGGAGTCTGAGCCTGTCAGGTGACATTGAAGGTCTGAGTGTGATGCATTGAGTGTGTGGGTCATTGTGATGGTGGCAGAGTGAATGTGAGGGTCCCAAGGTTACGGTAATGGAGTGAGTGTGAGGGAAACACAGATTACAGTGATGGAGTGAATGAACAGAGGTAAGGGTGACAATGACGGGTGAGTGTGGGGAGATCATGTTGAGAGGTTTTGAGTAAGTGTGAGGGAATCCGGATGACCCTGATGGAGTGAGTGTGCGGGTGTCAGGCTGCTGGTGAAGGAGAGAGTATGAAGGGGTCAGAGTGACGATGGCAGGTTGAGTGTCATGGTGTGAGTGTGACAGTAAAGGAGTGAATGTAAGGGGGTAAGTGTATCGGTGATGAAGTGTGTGCGAGGAGTCAGGTGACCGTCCGTTTGAGTGTGAGGTTGTCCGGATGACAGAGTGAGTGTGAGGGAGTCAGGATGACGGTTACTAAGTGAGTGCGAGAGAGTCAGGGAAGAAAGTTAATGCCGGTGTCAGGGCGATTGTGACAGAGTGTATGTTGGAAGGTCAGGGTGACAATGCCAGAGTGAGTGTGAGGGGATCGGGGTGCCAGAATGAGTGTGAGGAGGGCAGGTGACGGTAATGGAGTGAGTGTGAGGTGGACAGCATGACAGGTATGGAAGGAGTGTGAGGGTTTCAGAAAGATAATGAATGAGTGATTTTGTGGGGTTCAGATTGATAGTGATGGAATAAGTGTGTGAGGGTCAGGTCATAGTGACAGAGTGAATGTGCAGGGGGTAAAGGTGTCGCTGTCGGAGTGAGTGCGAGGGGGTCAGGGTCATTGTGACAGAGTTAGTCTGACGTGGTCAGGATGATTTTGAGGGTTTGTGTGCGAAGGGGCTAAAGGTGTGTGTAATTGGGTTTGGATGACAGTGAATGTGATGGGGTCAGGGTGACGGTGACAATGTGAGTGAAGCGGTCAGGGTGACAGACCTGGAATGAGTGTGAGATGGTCAGGGGACAGAGTGAGGTTGAGGTGGGCAGGATGGCATTGAAGTTTTGAGTGTGAGGGGTCAGGGTAGCGGGGTGACTGAGTGTGATTGGGTATGGTTGATGGTGATGGAGAGAGTGTGAAGGATCAGGATGACAGAGTGATTGCGAGGGGATCAGCGTGACAGTGACGGAGTGAATGTGAGGGGACACGGTGACGGTGACTGAGTGAGTGTGACGGTGCCAGGATGCCTATGACTGTGACTAGTCAGGTTATTGTGACGGACTGAGTGTGATGGGGGTCAGCGTGACAGAGTTTGAGTGAGTGTGAGTATATCAGGGTGTGGGTCAGGCGGTGATTCAGATGGGGTTCAGTGTGACGGTGACAAAGTGAGTGTCAGGGAGTTGTGGGTGAGAGTGATGGATTGAGTGTAGGGTAGGTAGTGTGGTGTGATGGAGTTATTGCTTGGGGATCAGGTTGACAATGAGTGAATGAGTGTGAGGGTGCCAGGTTGATTGTGACTGAGTGAGTGCAAGGGGATCTGGGAAACGTTGACGGAGTGAGTGTGGGGGGATACATTGTGATAGTGACTGAGTGAGTGTGAGTGGGTCAGGGTGCTTATGACTGTGACTAGTCAGAGTTACTCTGACAGACTGAGTGTGATAGGCTCAGTGTGATCGAGGCGGAGTGAGTGTGAAGGTATCAGGATGACGATGAGAGAGTGGGTTTGATGGAGCCAATGTGACGGTGACAACGGGACAGTCCGGGATTGAGGGTGACAGTGATGGACTGAGTATGTGGGGGTAGTGTGATGGTGATGGAGTTAGTGCGAGGGGGTCAGTGTGACAGTGAAGAAGTTAGTGTAAGGGGATCACTGTGATGGTGATGGAGTTAGTGTGAGGGTGTCAGGGCGACAGTGATGGAGTGAGTGTATCGAATTCAGGGTGACAGTAAGAGTGTGAGGGTTTCAGGGTGATGGTGATGGAATGAGTGTTGAGGGGGTCAGGGTGATGGTGATGGAGTGAATGTGGGGGTGCAGGATGATCATGACCAAGTGAATGTGGGGAGGTCAGGGTGACAGTGATGGAAAGAGTGTGAGTGGGTCGGGGTGACAATGATGTGGTGTGTGCCTGCGGTCATTGTGATATTGGGAGACTCAGTGTTAGTTGTCAAGAGTGACAGTGACGGAGTAACTGGGAGAGTTTAATAATGACGATGAAGAAGTGAGTGTGATGTAGTCAGGTTTACTGTGACACAGAGAGTGTTAGGGGTTCAGCGTGACAGTGAGGGTTTGAGGTTGAATGGTCAGGGGAACAGGGTGGGAGAGTGCGTGACCCAGTCAGGGTGACAGTGTGAGATTGAGGGGTTCATTGTGATGGCGACGGTGTGAGTATGAGGGTGTCATGGTGACAATGAGGGTTTGAGTGTAAGGACGTAATGGTCACGGGAATGGAGTGAAATTGAGCGTCAGGGTGATGGTGAGGGAGGGATTCTGATGATGGCAGGGTGACAATGACAGAGTTGAAGTCAGGGACCTAGAGTGACAGTGACAGGATGAGTGTGAGGAGGTCAGACTGACGGTGACAGAGTGTGAGGGGATCAGATTGAAAGTGAAGTAGTGACCGTGACCGGAGCATGTTGTCAATGAACGAGTGAGTGTGAGAGAGTTGGTGTGACGATGGCAGAGTGAGTGTGAGGGGGTTAGGGTGACGGTGAGAGAGTAAGTGTGAGGGGGTCAGTATAACGGTGATAGAGTGTGTGTGTGAGTGGGACAGAGTGACGGTGACTGTGTGAGTATTTGTGCGTCAGTGTGACAATGATGCAGTGAGTGTGACGGAGTCATGGTTATGGTGACTGAGGGATTGTGACCCTGTCAGTAAAACTGTGACTGAGTGAATATGAGCGGATTAGCGTGACTGTGAGTGTGTGGCTATGATGGAGTCAAAGTGCTGGTGACGGAGTAAGTGTGAGGGGGTTCGGCTTACACTGACAGATCGAGTGTGAGAATGTCAGGGAGACAGTGGTGGAATGAGTGTGACGGCATCAGTATTACGGTGACGGGGTGATGGTGATTTAGTGAGCGTGTGGGGGTCTTGATGGTGGTGGCAAACTGCATTGAGTGCTCAGGCTGATAGTTACGGAATGAGTGTGATGGGTTTAGGTTGACGATGAAACAGTGAGTGTGGGAGGGTTAGGGTGACGGAGACTACGCCAGCGTGAGGGGGAGACAGCGACAGAAACTGGGTAAGTGTGAGGGGTTCAGGGTGACGGTGACAGAGTGAGTTTCATGTTGTCAGGTTAACAGTGACGGAATGAGTGATGGGGTCAGGGTAATTGTGCTGGAGTAAGGGTGAGGGTGAGTACGTCAGGGTGACGGTGATCGAGAGAGTCTGAGTGTGAGGATTTCAGCGTAATGCTGACGGAGTGAGATTGAGAGTGCCAGGGTTATGATGTTTGAGTGTGCGTGAGGGTGTCATAGGTTACGGTGATGGAGTGAATAGGAGGACTCAAGGGAGACAGTGACGGATGGGTGTGAGGAGGTCAGAGTGATGGAGATGGTGTGAGTGCGATGGGGTCAGGGTGACGGTGAATGTGAGACCGTCAGTGTGATAATGACCAAGTCAGTGTGAGGACGTCATGGTGACGGAACTGAGTGACCACGAAGGAGTGATTTTGAGGTGGTCAGGTTGACAGAGATAAGTGAGCGTGAGGAGGTCAGGAGGAAGGTGGTGGAGTGAGTGTCAGGGTGATGCTGATTGAGAGAGTCTGAAGTGGTCATGGTTACAGGGACAAAGTGAGTTTGAGGGTTTATGAGTGATGGTGACCCAGTGAGTGTGAGTGGGCCAGGGTGATGAGATGGAGTAAGTGTGATGGGGACAGGGTGACGGGGACAAAAACTGTGTGCGTACCTCCGCGTGACAGGGACAGAGAGACTGTGAGTGCCTCAGCGTGACGGGGATGGATGAGTGTATGTTTCCATCGGGTTGACATTCATACATTGGGTGTGAGTGTTTCAGTGTGATGGTGACTGCGTGAGTGTGACCCTGTCAGGGAAACAATAGCGGAGTGAGTCTGAGGGAGACAGTGTGATGGTGACTGGGTGAGTGTGACGGTGCCAGGGTGACAGTGACTGAGTGAGTGTGTCGGTGCCAGGGTGACAATGATGGTGATTGCGAGGGTGCCAGGCTGACAGAGACGGAGTGAGTGTAAGAGGGTCAGAGCAATAATAACGGAATGAGTGTGAGGGCATCAAGGTGACAGTGATGTCGTGAGTGTGAGAAGTTCAGGGAAACAGTGCCGGAGTGAGTGTGAGGGTGTCAGGGTGACGGTGACGAAGTGTGTGTGACGGTATCGGAATAATGTTAATGAGAGGATGGTGATGCACTGAGTGTGAAGTGGTCAGGGTGACAGTGAAGGAGTGAGTGTGAGGTGGTCGGGGTGGGAGTGAGCGTGACGGGCTCAGGTTAATGGTGACCAAATGAATTAGAGGTGTTCCGGGTGATGGTGGCAGAGTGTGTG